>NC_057418.1:17525442-17889352 GCF_019320065.1 Cervus canadensis | reverse complement strand
TACTTTTTACTAATATCTTTTAGAATTAGATCTATCCATGCCCCGCTTTAAAGTTGTTGTGAACTAAATAGAGTTTTAACAGATTTAACAGATTCCTAACAGATAGGATTGTGGAGGGTAATACTTTTCTTCTTTCGGCTCTTAATAGAAGTTAGAGAGCAGGTGCTTGAGGCTCTATTTCCTCATGAGTGCTTAAAGTGCAAATAAACTGGGTCCTTGATTGAGAGTTCATTAAAGTGTTAAAGAGGGCACAGACCAGAGTAAAACTGCTGTGCCTTTGGGGAAATTGAGGAGTCTTGTCAAAGACTTACGGGAATGGGGGCCATCTCAGGTCTACGTGGAGAGAGAAATAGAGTGCGGTTTGATTGTAATATGGGGGAATATAACGGAAAGTGGTGAGAGACAAGGCTGGAAAAATAATCTGGAGCCAAAGCATGTAAAAAGCATTTTCATGCACAAAAGATCTGAATGCCAGGATTAAGCACTTGGATCTTTTTTTGAAAAAAAAGTGTCATAAAATATTTGTTCTTGGGTGGTAATTTAGATTTATAAAATAAGTCTTTTTATTACTTCTACAAATAGTGCCTTTTTGGTCATATAAAGCCAAGGAACATAGAGCAAGTATTAAAAAGGGGAAATAGATACTTAGGTGATCCTAGCACCTATATTTTGTTGTATTCTTTCTGGATTTGATATTTTTCTTTTGTATAGACACAGGTTTTAGAAACGAAAAATGTCAGTATGATTCACATACTGCTCTGTCAGCCACTGCACTTTGCATATCATTGAAGACTTGATCGGAAACCTACCCCATGTGAATAAATATGGTGGAATGAAGTGCTTGACTGTAGTGACCAGAGCCTGGATAACTGGCAAAGCCCAGGAGACATCTCAAGAGAGGTAATGTCAAGGTCAGAACAGAGAAACTGGGAATGACCACAGAGAGCTGGTGGGTAGGCTGGTGGGGCAAATTGGGACAGAGTGGGCAGTCATTTCCAGATTTTCAACCTGAACCTATTGAAAAACTAACTGAAGTAGACAACAAGGATGAGTTGACAGTTTTGATAGAAAGTTGACAGGTTCGATTGGAGCGCTGTATGGCTGTCAGCAAATCTGGGTGAAAACGTGGTGGCAAGGTGACTCGGCTTGAGGATTGGAATAGAGAAGGGAACAACAGCCTGAGTGTTTGTTCACAGATGGCTCATTTAAGTCCCCCAACCTCGAAAAGTAAAACTTATCATCTCTAATTTATAGGTAAGTCTCAGCAAGATTAAATCAATCACCCACACAGCTACTAAATGGCAGAATGGAGAATTAAACTGTCCAAAACTCTTTCTGTTTTGTTAAGCAAAGAAGTGCTGAAGAGGCAGAATGAGTAGGGGAGATCATTAACAGAAGTACACAACTATTGATATATCTAAATACATACACACACAGGGATGGTAGGAACATAACACATCCCTACACTAAACAATGTTTCTATAATCACGAAGCTTACATTTTAGCAACGGAAACGATCATTAGACTACTCAGTTCAGTTCAGTCGCTCAGTCGTGTCCGACTCAGACTACTAAGTATCCATTAATTATGATTGTAATGTGTGATACGGAAGCATCAGAAGGAGTTAGTAATTAATAAGGGGATCTTGATGGTGAGGGAAGATATCTCTGAAGAAGTGACATCCTAAAAGGTAGAGGAAGTTATTTCAGGCAGAGTGAATACCTTGAGCAAATCTCTGAGGTGGCAGAAAGGCTGGTCCAGCAGAAGTTCAGGATGATAAAGGGTAGAAATGGGGGAGGAAAATGGTGAAACATTGGCTGGAGCAGCTACTAGAGTCAGGTTCTTCAGGGCCCCACAGGGTACATTTATTGTTATGGGTAAGGAAGCTGTTACAAGAGGCTGGGAAGGGGAGTGAAAAGTTTATTTAAATTTGTTTACTTAAAAGACCTCTCTGGCTTGATGCGAAAAAGGAAATAATAATGTGGTGAACTAATTCCACATTCCCTCCACAGTTACAGAATAATAGATCCTTACTTTTAACTATGTGACTGCCACTAGATCGGAGGGACAGTCTTTCCTCACCTGCTACATCGTAGGGTGGCCCGGTGACTTGCTTTGGCCAATGAAATGTTAGCGTGTGTGTCTGGAGCAGAAGCTTTAGGGTACAGGCATGATTTGTCTTGGCCTCTGGTCTCCACATCAGTCATGAAAAGAATGTGCTTCTGCAGCCACTGGTCCCATAAAGAGACCCAGACAGAGCTGAACTCAGCCAGCCCACACGCCTCAAGTGAGCAAAACAAATGACTTTTGCTGTAAGCCACTGATTGCTGACTGCAGCTTTTGCTAACCCAGACAGGAAGGTGTAAGAATGAAAGCAAAGAGACAAGCTAGTGTTCTAGATAAACGATAAGGGTGAACTGGACTAAAATCAATGGCATCGTGGAGATGATAGAAAGAATCGATTCCAGAGATATGTAGGCTTTGGAATTGGTAATATGGATGACTGAAGGAAAAAGAAATAGGAAAGGCAGCACCAAAGATGGTATTTCAACCACCAGGCTCCTCTGTCCATGGGACTTCCCAGGCAAGAACCCTGGAGTGGGTTGCCATTTCCTCCTCCAGGGGTTTGAGAGAATAAATTCCTAGGCAGGTTGATAAGAAGTCCAGGGTCCCCAAGGAGGAGAAAGGGGTCTGGGACTCTCGAGGAGATAGGGCTCTGGAGTTCTCAAGGAGGAGAAAAGGACAATTTTTTTTTCTTTAAGCCCAGAGCTGATGCACAACAAAACAACTGATCTTTCTCAAAGATATGCTTTCCCTTCGACTCTGTGCCAATGATTCTGTGACAACAATGTGTCTTGCTTGAGGACATGTTTCTCCTTCTTGAGAAACTTCTGACTAATCCTGTCATTTTAAAATGTGTATTATGAGAGTGGGTCTGGTAAGATCTTTCTATTGTTAGTTCTAATCCTGTTATCTTAAAATGTATCTTGTGGGAGTGGGTCTACAACCTTGAGACATTCTTTTGACTTACTGTAATAACCAACTGAAAAAGTATATAACTCTTCTCTTTGTCTAAGACTAGCAAGAGGGGCACTCTCCGTCCCTCTTCTGACCTCTGTGTCAGAAGCTTTCTCTGTCCCCTTCCCAGTTCAGTTCACTCAGTTGGGTCCGACTCTTTGCAGCACCAAGGACTGCAGCACGCCAGGCCTCCCTGTCCATCACCAAATCCCGGAGCTTGCTCAAACTCATGTCCATCAAGTTCAGTGATGCCATCCAACCATCTCACCCTCTGTTGTCCCCTTCTCCTCCTGCCTTCAATCTTTCCTAGAATCAGGGTGTTTTCCAATGAGTCAGTTCTTCACATCAGGTAGCCAAAGTATTGGAGTTTCAGCTTTAGCATAAGTCCTTCCAATGAATATTCAGGACTGATTTCCTTTAGGATGGACTGGCTGGATCTCCTTGCAGTCCAAGGGACTCTCAAGAGTCTTCTCCAACACCACAGTTCAAAAGCATCAATTTTTCCGCACTCTGCTTTCTTTATGGTCCAACTCTCACATCCATACATGACAACATACATGGAATTGCAGGCATACATTGCAGGCATACATGGAAAAACAATAGCTTGACTAGACAGACCTTTGTTGGCAAAGTAATGTCTCTGCTTTCTAATATGCTCTCTAGGTTGGTCATAGCTTTTCTTCCAAGGAGCAAGCATCTTTTAATTTCATGGCTGCAGTCACCATCAGCAGTGATTTGGATCCCAAAAAAATCTCTCAATTTTTCCATTGTTTCCCCATCTATTTGCCATGAAGTGATGGGACTGAATGCCATGATCTTCATCTTTTGAATGTTGAGTTTTAAGCCAGCTTTTTCACACTCGTCTTTCACTTTCCTCAAGACGCTCTTTAGTTCTTCTTCACTTTCTGCCATAAGGGTGGTATCATCTGCATATCTGAGGTTATTGATATTTCGTCCAGCAATCTTGATTCCAGCTTGTGCTTCATCCAGCCTGGCATTTCGCATGATGTACTCTGCATATAAGTTAAATAAGCAGGGTGACAATATATAGCCTTGACGTACTCCTTTCCCTGGAAATGTCTGGAAAAGGTCCCTGGAAAGGACTGGAAAAGGTCAGTTTTCATTCTGATCCCAAAGAAGGGCAGTACCAAAGAATGTTCAAATTACCACACAATTGCATTCATCTCACATGCTAGCAAAGTAATGCTCAAAATTCTCCAAGCCAGGCTTCAACAGTATGTGAACCGTGAAATTCCAGATGTTCAAGCTGGATTTAGAAAAGGCAGAGAAACCAAAGATCAAATTGCCAACACCCATTGGATCATAGAAAAAGCAAAAAGTTCCAGAAAAACATCTACTTCTGCTTTATTGATTACACCAAAGCCTTTGACTGTGTGGATCATGACAAACCGTGGGAAATTCTGAAAGAGATGGGAATACCAGACCACCTGACCTGCCTCATGAGAAATCTGTATGCAGGTCAAGTAGCAACAGTTAGAACTGGACATGGAAAAACAGACTGGTTCTAAATTGGGAAAGGAGTAAGTCAAGACCATCTGCTTTTATACATTAATAAAACTGCTACACAAAAACTCTTGAGTGATCAAGCCTGGTCCCTGGTCCTGAAGCTAAATCTTCTTCTTCGGAGATCACGAATCCAACATCATTCACCATAAGCTATCAGGATCTTCCTGATCCAAGGATTGAATCCACATCTCTGTCCCAGGGATTGTCTTCTGCATTGCAGGCAGATTCTTTATCGCTTGAGCCATCAGGGACACCCCTTATGATTCTAAAGACAATTGAATATGCCCAGAGCTTTCAAGCGATGTATGTCATTTTATTTGTGAATATAGAGATTTTTATTTTGATGAAAAAATTAAATAATAAGGGTCCCTTCTCCTGGGGGTCTGTGGGGAGGACCCAGGCTTCTGGGCATGTACTATCATTGCTTGCTAAGGAGGCAATACCAGGCCAGGCTTCAGAGGACCTGTTGCCACTGGGCTGAAAGCCCGCACTCTGACATGATTAATATCTGATGTTCTGTCAGCATTTGGGGGTTGTTACAGCCATGCCAGCCTCTGCCGTTAAGAATCGCTAAACCTATCACTTTTACAAGGCAGCAAAAAAAAAAAATCCCCACTTATTATATTTTAGTGCAGGGTGCTTGTCAGACTTTTCTGCCTAAAGCACACTTTGTGCTTGAACTTGGATCCACAATTTTATAGCCTGTCCTTTCCCCCACACAATTTCCTGATTAGTTCTGGGTGATCCTAATTCTTACTTTGTTTTTTTCCAAGGAAGCAATAAAATATTTTCTGTCTAATGTTAGTGAGCAGTAAACAGCATAGTTTTCATTAAATTTGTGAGAAAATAAATGTTTGGCAGCCCAGTTGTTGAGAAAATTAGGTTGTGAATATCAGAAAAGCTAACGACCCAGTCAGAGACTGACTCATTCTTTCATTGGTTCTCTCCCAGCAGCCAGAGGGCTTTAGGTGTTTGTAAAGGTCTGTAAGCAGCACACTTGCTATGACCTTTCTGATGGAGGTTACAGAATCAGAAGCACCGTGACTCATTTATCAGGCAATCTGAACTATTAGGTCCGATTTTCTGAGTTCTGCCGGCTGAATTCGCCTCTGCTAAATTTAACCCCAGCTTAATGGTTTGTTGATCTTCTCCTTTCAACAGAGCTCAGTCACTGTGGGAATTACCAAAAACTTCACTTTTTGACACCAAAATTAGAAAGATTAATTAGAAGTTAATTCTTTAATAAGTATCTTAATAACTTGGAAAAGATGAGATACACAGTATTCCATTTTGGCTCCCATGTTCAATTTTCCTTTAAGATTTTCATTGCAGCAGATAATAAATTCTAAAATATATACTGACTGATGTGTATTTCTGTGTTTTTCATTTCACAGTTCTTGAAAGTCTGGGGGAAATAAGGCTGCTTATGGAGGAAGGACAGGACAAAGATCAATGTAGAAAGAGGTCTAAAAACTTTAAGCCATGTAATCACTGTAATCAACAACTCACTATTCAAGTTACCTGAAATATGTTTTTAGCACCCTTACCTCTCCCATGTCCTGAAAGGAAGCTCCTTCTTTTATGTAAAACCAAATACAAAACAAATATGTATTTTTTTTTTCTTTTTGCTTAACAAAGATACTGTTTCAGCAGAAAGGGCAGATTTGGAACCAATAAACTTTGTCTAGTTTTGGCTTTGCCAAGAATTCACTATATAACCTTGGACAAGTCGATGTAACACTTCTGAGCTGCAGAATCCTCATCCTGTAAGTGAAATGGTTTTCTTGGGTGACCTCCACGAGGATGTTTTTAGGCAAACGGTTATGTTCTTCATTCCTTGGGTTGCAATTTACATGAACCTGGATAGCTTATTTTCATGTTAATATTTTTTGCATGTGTAGACAACTCTCAGAATTACTAACTAATCATTCTTTGACTTGATATGATAGTAATTTGTTTTGCTTATATTGATTATAGTAAGTGCCATTCCTTTTTCATGATTAAGATAAAAACACATCCTTTGCCTCCATTCTATATTTTGAAGCTATATTTCTCAACCTTTTAATCTCATAAGTCTAGGAATGAATTGCTAAGAAATGCAAAAACACAAAAACAAAACAGCAAAATCAAACACATAATTAAACAAAAATAAATAAATACATAAGTAAAGGATAAATCCAGAGGCTAAAAAATGCAAAGCTAGATTTAGATAAATTTAGCAAGGAACTGTGATTTAAATTACCCACAACATGACATCAATTGAAGACAAGGTTTTGTGAAAAGTGTTTCATTCCCTAGCTATTTTGCCCTTTTATTAAAATCCCTTTGCCTTAGCAGTTGGCTTCATTATTTCAGCATCCTCTTCACCTGTATGTGTCTTGTTGGTATTCAATCGCTAAGTCATGTCCGACTCTTTGGACTCCACTGACTACCGCATGCCAGGTTTCCCTGTCCTTCACCATCTCCCAGAGTTTGCTCAAATCATGTCCATTGAGTTGGTGATGCCATCCAACCATCTCATCCTCTGTCGCCTGTTCTCTTGTCCTCAATCTTTCCCAGCATCAGGGTCTTTCCCAACGTGTTGGCTCTTCACATCAGGTGGCCAAAGTATTGTTTCTTAAGATGCTCTTTATCTGAGTGTCTTGAGGGACATTTTAGAAAGAACTGAAGATGACTTTCAGCAGCCTTCAACCAGTATATGTGGCTATTGACCCATTTCTGTGAAGGAGACCACAATATACTACTACAAATTATGCCATTTTGGCATATTGATTTTTTTTTTCAGCTAAAGGCAGTTGAGAAATATCAGACACAAGAAGAATTCACTGCCCTCTTCATGTCTGCCTGAAAACAGAATCTAAATACCCTACCCACAACCATGTGAGATGAGGAGACTCTTATCACTGAGAATGGAGAGTCATACTGAGATTAGTCTGCATAACCAAACCTTACTAAAATAATCTTCCATTCACTTCCACCATATACTTCCTAGTCATTTTCTCACAATTCATCATCCCTGGAAGCCCAAACCCCTTTCATTTATCTAGTCACATCTCCATAAGGCACTGCCCTTTTTAAAAAAAGTATATAAGTCCCTGAGTCTGTTTCTTTTGGTTTCTATTTCTTTACTGTGATACCCCATGTGCACATACAATTAAACAAATGTTAATAAAAGTTGTATGTTTTTCCTTCTGTTAACCTGTATTTTGTCATTTTAATTCATAGGCCCCAGCTACTGAATTTGAAAATAGAGGAAAATGTTTTATTTTTTCCCTCCCTACATCTGAAATCCACCTACCTGCCAGGAGAAGGCCAACCCTCTGATAGCAAGCCCTAACTGTGACCTTTTAAAGAGGAAGAAGAAATGAATCTGTATTGTTGCAATGGCAGAAGAAATTCAGGAAGGTGGAATGCAATGATTCCAGATGGAATTGGCTCGCAGAGAAGTTTCATGATTGGAAAGTTGTCACCTCCTTTGGTAACTACATCCTTGTTTCAGTGTAGACTTTGATTTTCTGACTGTTTTCCTTTTTATATTTGTAGTCTGATAATGCTTTCCAGCAATTGCATATTTGCTTCAGATGTCTTTGAAGCAACTCTGCTTTATTTAAGAAACCTTAGTCTATTTACCGTAGTTTCTTATATATAAAGCTAAGGTTTTAAAGAAAAGTGTTTTAAAAAAAGTCTAAAACATGGCACATATTGTTTGTAAATGTATAGTGTTTTGCCATATAATTTTCTATGATTTTCAAGGGCCAGAAACCAAGCCGAATGTGATTTGAGTATCTTTTTGTGTACAATAATCTCCTCTAATGTATCACGCTTAGAGAAATTTATGTTAATTTAACCAGTGCTTATCTTTGGAGGAACTTTAGCATTTAGTGACCATCATTATGGCTGTATCCTTAATTCTGTTTCATTCATTTATTAAAAACATCTATTTAATAGTTAAAATATGACAGACACTGCCAGTGCTGAGAATACAAAGATAAAAATCCTGAGTTCTTGACTTTGACTCCTTCAATTGGTTAATATGGAATTATTTGCTGAAAATTAGGTCAAGTGCTTATGAAATCTCTTAATTTTTACTATGTGAATGACATAGCTTGTTTGCATGCAAATATGGACCCAGAAGGTTCTTTTGTCATAAGGAATAAAAATAGGTCAAAGTATATTCATCCATTACACTGCTGCGGCTGCTGCTGCTGCTAAGTCGCTTCAGTCGAGTCTGACTCTGTGCGACCTTGTAGACGGCAGCCCACCAGGCTCCTCCGTCCCTGGGATTCTCCAGGCAAGAACACTGGAGTGGGTTGCCATTTCCTTCTCCAATACGTGAAAGTGAAAAGTGAAGTGAAGTCACTCAGTCGTGTCCGACTCTTTGCGACCCCATGGACTGTAGCCTACCAACTTCTTCTGTCCATGGGTTTTTCCAGGCAAGAGTACTGGAGTGGGGTGCCAGTGCTTTCTCCATCTATTACACTGGCTTACCATTAAAGATTGATTCCAATAAGAGCAACCAATACATATATGAATAGGTTGATTCAATATTTCAATATCTAGGAATGTATAAATTCTTAAATATCGTTTAAAATTACTTTTAGTTCTTCTTAAAACTGTTTTCTTAATGCTTAATTTCCTGGTCACAAGAAACTGATCACATACCTTTAAATTAGAAAAAAATTGAGTGTGCATGTGTGCGTCCATACATGCCTGTGTTAGTGTGTGTTGCATCCTCACATATAGTCCAACGGACTTCTAGTTCTGTCTTTTATTGACCAGAGCTTCTATTTGACTTTAAATTGCTTATTTTTATCTTTTTATAGATCAGAAACAAGAACAGACTGTGCATATAGTTGTTCTAAATTTTGATACATTCTTTTAAGTGGAAATTAAAAATAATATCTATCAAATACACCTGCCTTCTAAATTATCCACATTTCTAAGTGATTTTAGGATTCTGGCTTCACCGTACGCTTACTTTTAAATTTTGATTAGTACATTTTTTAAGCCTTCTGAATGTGTGTAAAGGGAATTTCTAAAAACCTAAATGTTTAGCTAGAAGTTAAGAGATCTTATGAAAGAATGAATGTTTTCATACTATTTTTTTCGCATGTCTGTCTTTCCTCTCTTGTATAAAGTTTGGGTTATATGTTGTGTCCTTATTTCATAAAAGAGACATTTCCCTAAAAAGAAAAAGCTTTCTATTCTTTACTCACCATTCAGTTCAGATCAAACTCGACCAGGGACATAGATTGGAGATCCTTGCTTTGGTTCAAAGCTGAAAATATGCACTTTTAAGATCTCTCCCTACAATGTGATTCTGATACAGATATAAGAACCCCTGGTGTCATGAAAGAAAATTGCTATAGGTTGATTTATTGAAATACAAATCCATACCAGGTAAAAGGAGAAGGAAGGTAGGTAGTGCTGAGAATAAAGCAAAGACATATCCTTCTGAAGCAAGAGTGGGGCTTTTCTGACCCTCAGAGACAAGGAAATTTGGCTGAACCCCAGCCTTGAGCATTTGAGAATTTAGAGCCCTTCTCACCAAGTCAGTAACTTTTGACATACTTTTTTCCTTGTGTTTTCCTCTAGACTTTTTCCTACTAGTGTTTTAAAATATACTGCATTAGTAGAAAAGATATAGTAAGGTTCACAGGTCAGGAGATGGTTGCCATGGCAAAGACAGTTACTCTCAGTTCCCGAGAGAAAGAGTCATGTGAAGCCATAGAGGCCGCTTGGGGAATCATTAAGGTCAGCATGAGGCAAAGTGGGGGTCATGTGAGCAAGGGTCTTTACTGGGGTTTCTGCAAGAAAGAACAGGTGAGGGAGGGTAAGCAGGCTTAAAATTGGCTAGTTGAGCAATTTCAGTGGGCTCTGGGGCTCAGGAACTATCTCTAGTTGTCTGGTAACTGACACTGGGGCGAGAGAGCAGGTGGATAGTGTCCCAGAGTGTGAGAGTCTGATAATCAGGGTGGCTGGGCTTGTGGGCTCTGCTTTGGTTGGTTCGCATTTGAGAAGTCTGCTTCTGTGCTGGTCTTAGTCGCTCAGTCATATCTGACTCTTTGTGACCCTGTGGACTTTACCCCACCAGGCTCCTCTGTCCATGGGGATTCTCCAGGCAAGAATACTGGAATGGGTTGCCATGCCCTCCTCCAGGGGATCTTCCCAACCCAGGGATCAAACCCAGGTCTCCCACATTGCAGGCGGGTTTTTTGCTGTGTGTCACCAGGGAAGCCCCAAGTTGTTGACTATCTCTAGGAATTGACTAATTCTGAGAGGGTCCAAAATACCCCAGATGTTAGAGCATCAAAATACTGAAAACAAAAGGTCAGTTAATACAACTAGGTCCAACTTCCTATCTTGGGACTTCCACTTTAAGACCTGAACCAAAAGTTTAGATATCCCTTTCATCAGTTCCCACAAACGTCCTCATCACACCAAGAATTTTGTTAGTTTAGGCCTTAACGTGTGGATGGAAAGTTATAAGGAATTATAAGCAATTGTCTTTTTCTAGCTCCTCCTCTGTCCAGTGTAAACAACGATTTCTCACTCCTTCCCTCCAGCAGGGCAAATTCTTACCTTTAGGCCATCCAAAGTCTTAGTTTCGACCACAATTGGGATTTTGAATAATTTTCTGAGCACTGGTAGACCTCTTCTCCTTATGATAAATGCTTCTGTCAACTGCTAAGAAAATAAAAATTCCCTATCTCTTACTGATAACATCAAAACATATATACACATCACACTGATAAGATGGATGGAGAACTGAAAATAACAAATGCAAGAAGTGATTTTGAATTAACTACAAAATTGAAGTGAAGGTGCAGAATGTGGTGCTGTTGACTCCTAAGTAACAGTTTAGGCAGCAGTGTTGCTAAACATATCATGACTTTGCTCCCTGAGACAGGGTGTGATCTGTGAACTTTTGTAGGAGGAATTTACTGTTGTGTGCTTATATTATTATAATGCAGGCTTCCCTTGTAGCTCAGTTGGTAAAGAGTCTGCCTGCAGTACAAGAGACCTGGGTTCAATTCCTGGGTCAGGAAAATCCCCTGGAGAAGGAAATGGCAACCTAGTCCAGTATTCTTGCCTGGAGAATCCCATGGACAGATGAGCCTGGCAGGCTACAGTCCATGGGGTCCCAAGAGTCGGACACGACTTACCGACTAAACCATAGAGTTGGGCACGACTAAGCGACGAACACTATTATAATGCAATTTGTGTTACTAATTTGGGGGAATCGAGGACGGGTTGCTGGACAACATGAGCATATAAATCTTGCCTGGTGTGTGTGTGCGTGTGGGCTAAATGACTTCAGTCATGTCTTCATTGCAACCCTATGAACTGTAGCCCATCAGGCTCCTCTGTCCATGGAATTTCCAGGCAAGAATACTCAAGCTGGTTGCCAGGCCCTCCTCAGAGGATCTTCCCAACCCAGGGATTGAACCCAGGTCTCCTGCACTGCAGGTGAATTCCTCACCCTCTGAGACAACTGGGAAGCCCACCAGGTGTTTAGTGATCTTTGTAATTCTGTACTACATGTGACCCTGGTTATTCTGGGCCAAGCAAAAACCATAAAACAATTTCTGAGTACTTTTATTTAAAGATATATCTGCAGATATCCTGATGACTGGTAAAACATTGCCTCTGGGTGCCTGTGAAAGTGTTTCTAGAAGAGATTTAGCTTTTGACCTGGTAGATGGAATAAAGATCATACTCCCATGTGAGTTTGAATTGGAGCAGTACACTGTGGTCCTTCCGGCCTCCCCCACAACCCGCCGCGCCCCACCCCTGCCACAATGTGCTCAGCCTGCCTTTTGTCTGTGGAGAAAATGTAGCCAAAGAATAATTTTAATTAGAGAAGTGAAAAAGTACATGAAGGAAAACAGTCAAAGGAGACCAAATATTAAAATTTAGTTCTTAAGCAAAGTCAAGAACTTTTAGTTTATTTTCAAGGGCTATAGATGATATTCTGAGCCATATCCTGTCTTATATCTATAAGAGCTGTCTTATAGATATTGAAACCCCCGCCAGGTGGTAGAAGTTAACTACGCGATAATCAGACTGTACTCATAAGCTACCACAAGTCTAAGAACTGGCCTCAAGGAAATGGGAACAAACAGACCCTGGACCTGAGGACTAGCTGTACTTAAAACAATCAAAATGATGCAGGACAGACCACCAATGACCAATTTCAAGATGACTGTCAGAGCTGACTGTGTTATTTCTGCCTATAATCCCCTCCTTCTGTCTATAAAAACTCTTGCCCCCGATTGTCATCGGGGTGGGGGGGCAGTGTCAGGCTTTGGGCAGGTGTCCCTGGCATCCAAAATAAAGCAAATTTTCCTTTCCACCAAACTCACATTTTTATCACCGTTTGATCAGTGAGCAGAGAGACCCCACTTTTGGTTACAAACTGACATCATCCACTCCTTTGGGGGCTTGAAAAAAATCAGAAAGGCAGGCAGGCGACTTTGGTCTCCAAGCTGGGACAACCAGTATTCCCAGTTCTCAGGCTTTTGGACTCAAACTGGATTATACCCCCAGCTTTCCCAGTTCCCTGTTGGTTGTGATTCTCTGCAGAATCTGAGTCAGATACGAGTAACCAGGAGCGAGGATCCCTGGTCCATGGAATAAAAGCTGTGCCATTTTTCCGCTGTGGTCTCTTGGACCTGACAGAGGCTCACAATCTCCTCTGAGAAATGGAAATAACATCTGGATCACAGGACCTCATGAACTACTCTGAAGAATGTATTTTAAAGTGTTTAGCCTCAAGTTTACTGCTGTTGGCAGTTACTGCTCTTTGGCTAAATTAATCTCAAGTGCAATTACAACCTAAATCTCAGCATAGTCATTACTTTCATTTGTCTACAACTGATTGACAGGCACAATATTTGTTACAACATTCACATATCCTAAGGACAAAAGAAATTGGACAGAGATTTACATTTGAGATACATGTTGGCTCGTGTTCTCGTCAGCTGCAAACTTTTTGAGCTGAACTGGACGGGCAATCAAGCCTGATGGTACAAGATGCTCCTCCTGGGGGAACCAGGGTTGCTGATTGTGGCTCAGCCTTCTTCATCATCAGATAAGTGGTGCTTCAAGGAACTGGAGAGAGACAGGGTGCAGAGTGGGGCCATGAAGAGCCCTTGATGAAGAGCTGCGCGTACTCTCTGATTTGCATTCAAAGAAGCAAGAATTTACTGCCCAGGCATCTTGATGTTGCCATAGCTGCTTTCCACTTATTTCCAAGTTATTGTTAAATGTGTATTAAGCTCCTACAGTGCATGGAACTCAGAAAATAAAGGAAAACCCTGTTGTAGGGCAGCTTTTACTACCGGGCCCTTCTTTTTCTTTTAAACCAAAGTTTAGGATTACCCACCAATAGAAAGGATGCTAAAATAGGTAGCTAATAGGATACTTCTGGACCTGCCTTGATTATTCTGCATATAAAAACAAGTTATACTTAATAACTAAAATTATCAGTATATTTGTGGCTAATCACTACAGTCAGGATGTGGAACAGACTGGAAAGCAGAGGGTTAAACAGTCCCCATAACTCACGTTCTGTTAGTTCTGAGAGACTGAATATAGAAGCAGACAATGGCCAGGCCACAGACAAAGACATAACATTGACCCAAAACCTGCAGCAACCTGCCTAGGAAAACCAACCCCTTATCACCAGCAAGCCATGCAGGAAGACCACGCCTGCTGTAAGTCACACTTGGAGGAAGCCAGATTTCTAGCTCTAGATTTGTAGCTCTAGTGACAGGCCATAAAGCTAAACAATGACTTCTATAACAATTAGCCCCAAATGGCCAGGACATGATAAATAATTGACAGCTTTCCTCATTTTTACTGCCATGTTCAACTCAGGACTAACTAGAGAAAGCCAGATATGTACCCTACTGATCATAGAGCACATATATACTTATCCCACCTATAGCTAACCAATCACAGAGCACGTCTACTTATTCCATCTATAGATTCTCTGTGCAAACAACCTCCAATACAGGCACACGTGAAGTCTTCCATTTTTTTCCCACTATGAAGCACATCCCTACTCCTTTGCCTGCCTTGAGTTTCTACCAAAGCACAGGTGATGATGGCTGATACTTTTGTAATGGCAAGTTCAGAATAGCCTTATTTGATTGATCTTCATGTATTTTCATTAGTTCTAAGGACAAGAGGGCTGAGTTTGGAAGGATCATTAACAAATCCTTCCCCCTACCCCCCACCTGCCTCTGGGGAGAACTCAGAGACTGCCAAGGATGGCCGATGGTATCTGGGCTCTAAGTGGACAGCCCACTGTGTTTGCATGCAAGTGGGTGAACATAGAGACCTGAGCGTGTGCCGGCAATCAAACTTCACATCTTAGCAATGAACCAGAGGAACTGGATATAGAAATGGCAAAAACAAAATAGCACAGCCCCTCCAGGATTCTGAGAGGATTAAGTTGGAAAGCCAATAGCTTGCAAAGAACCACAAAATACAAGCTGAGCAGTACTTTCAAGTGTTCGATGCACTGCTGTGAAATCTCAAAACACTACTGACTAGAGCAATTTTATGACAATATTTTTCTAACTTTTAAACTGTTTTTGACATAGCCTTGAAATTCATTTAAAAGGATTTTCCCCTACCTTAAACACATCAAAGCAGGGCCGCAGGCAGAGGAATAACTCAGTCCTATGAAAGTCAATTTGCAAAAGGTAAACTCGCAGAGTGAAAGTACCTCATCAGAAGACATGAAACACAATCAAAGCGACTAACAACAGAGCGTTTTCACTCCGTTTCACTTACCAAAACTAATTGTAAACAGGACACAATTGTGATTGAGACCTTTAAGCTGTAGAATGGATCTTCCTTACCTAACTTTCGGTGCTAATTGAGCTGTTTCTCCACTCACTTGATTGCTTCATATTTGTACATTATTAGCTTCAAAGGTCATCACTGCAATGTGGGGAGCCCCACTGGGGTTTTAGAAATCTGGAGACTCCCACTTACCGCCTTAGGTTGGTGGTTCTTAACCGTGACAGTTCATTATAGGCAGCCCACCTCAGACCAATTAAATCATAACCTCTCAGTACATTTTTAAAAAGAGCTCCCCTGGTGATTCTAATGTGAACAGAGCGTTGGAAAAACACTCTCCTTGAAGAGGCAAGATTTCCTTGACAGTAAGTGTCACCTTGAATTGCATTCACTTTGTTTGAGGGTTGTCAAAATTTAATAAAAGAATTTTGTCTTGTTGCTTTAAAGTGATAGTACCATAGACATTACAAACTGGACTCTCTGGAACCTTACCTGGCTTGTCAATACTCTCTGTCCTAGGACCCAAGAGTGGTTGGGGGAGGGGGGGGTGACTGACTTGGAATAATAGGATGTGGAAGGCAGATTCATGAATTACTTCTCTGTTGCATCAATTTTCAATGTGAAAATGATCAGATACCTAGTATAGGAGGCAAAGTGTTGAAGAATGATCATATGCCAAGTTGGTTGTCTGAATGGCCGGTGATGACGCGGTATCCCAGGCTGGCTTATCTTCTCTCACCATTGTCAGTGACCACCCAAAGGACGTGGGACCTGCAGATGCAGTGGCATCTTTGCACTGAAGAATTTAGAGAAAGCCTCAGGAAACTGATTTAGAGACCTGGGATCTGCACTTACTGTGCCTCCTAATCTCAGACTTGGAAGCAGAGATATCACCAAGTGACTGTTTATGAAGGACTTAGTTTTCTAGAATTCACGAGATCACAAATGAAGTACCTTCAGGACAGAGTAAATCATAACAGTGTGAGTAGACTGTTAAAAACCTTTAGTACCCAGACAATTAGGGGAGGAAAGCTAGAGTGCCTGCTCCTTCACTAATCCTCCCCTGTAGCGGCAGGGGGTCTGGCCTTCAAGCTCCATTGCCTGGAAATTTCCTTGAACAGACATGTCTGGTGACAGCATTTTAAGCCTCCTGAGAAGTGAGTAACTTAGAAAGGACCCTGCATTCTTGATTTACTTAGCATATATTTTTGTAGAAATGACTGCTTTTGATTATCTCTTAGTTTCTACCACCCCCTTTGATTGTCAGAGCTACTTTCCCTATTAAATGAGTATGGATTTCCTTAACATTTGAAAAGACAGAAAATATTCTCCTTGTCCTTGAACTTCTAATTAGTCTAGGAGAAAAGAGTTTCAGGATAATATGTGCCCTCCCCCTCATGGTCCTAGTGGTAAGGAACTCGCCTGCAATGCACGAGACACAGGTTTGATCCTTGATTCAGGAAGATCCCCTGGAGAAGGCAATAGCAACCCACTCCAGTATTTTTGCTGGAGAATCCCATGGACAGAGAAGCCTGGCAGGCTGCAGTCCATGGGGTTGCAAAGAGTCAGACAGGACTTGGCAACTAAACAAAAACAACACCACCCTCACTCAAGGTATAGAAGTGCCTCAAAGATAATGTTTTGTGTATGATGTCTTTCAGAGCAGGAGAGGTACCCTGGCAGCCCGAATCATGCCTTTATTGCTTACAGTAACTGAGGACTACTCTTGCAAAAGTGCAAAGATGTTCTATGAGTAAAATCCCTTCAACTTAACTGCTGCTTTTTACATTCAGCAGATTTTCAATTACATTTACTAGTGGAACAAGGGGTATAAATATGTGAAACCATAAAGAATATTATAGTTAAAGATTTTTAGAGTTTTCAGATGTTTTTAATAGGCTTTATTTCTTAAATTAGTTTTAACTTCATAGCAAAATTGAGCGTAAGCTACAAAGATTTCCCATATACTCTCTGCCCCCACACACCCATAGCCTCTTCCATTATCAACATCACCTACCAGACGGGTGTACTTCTTAGAACTGGTGAACCTGTATTGGCACATCATTGTCATCCAAAATTCATAGTTTGCATTAGGTTTCTCTATTTTAAAAACTAATTTTTATTGGAATATATTTTCTTTACAACATATTGCTGATTTTTACTGTACTGCAGAGTGAATCAATTATACATATAGATATACATATATCCCTCTTTTTTGGATTTCCATCTCATTTAGATCACCACAGAACACTGAGTACAGTTTCCTGTGCCATACAGTAGGTTCTTATTAGTGATCTGTTTTATACATGATATCAATGGTGTACATGAATCCACCTGCCAATGCAGGAGAAACAAGAGACACGGGTTCAATCCCTGGGTGGAGAAGATCCCCTGCAGTAGGAAATGGCAATTCACTCCAGTATTTTTGCCTGGAGAATTCCACAGAGAGAGGAGACTTGGACGCTACAGTTTAGGGGGTCATAAAGAGCTAGACACAAGTGAGTCACCCAGCACATGCTTGAACATCAATCCCTGTTTTCCAATTCATCCCACTCCCCTCCCCCCTTGGTATCCACACGTTTGTTCTCTACACCTGTTTCATTGTTTATGCTTTGCAAGTAAGATCATCTATACCATATTTTCAGATTCAGATTCACTCTCTTTTTTGGAAAAAAATTTTTTTAATTAATTACTTAATTAATTAATTAATTTATGGCTGTGCTGGGTCTTCATTGCTATGTGGGCTTTTATTTAGTTGCAGTGAGCGGGGGCTACTCTTGTCGTGGTGTGCAGACTGCTCATGTGCAGTAGCTTCTCTTGTTGTGGAGCACAGGCCCTAGAGTGCTTGGGTTTCAGTAATTGTGGCACTCAGGCTTAGTTGCCCCTAGCATTTGGGATCCTCCTGGATCAGGAATTGAACCCGTGTCTCCTTCATTGGCAGGTGGATTCTACCACTGAGCCACCGGGGAAGTCCCAGGTTCACTCTTGATGTTGTACATTCTGTCGGTTTAGAGAAATGTATAATGACATGTGTCCACCATGATGGTATCATACAGAATAGTTTCACTGCCCTAAAAGTCTGTGGTGCTCTACCTATTCATCTCTCCCCAACCCCTTAAAGTTAATTAATAAACCCAATAACTCTTCTTACCAAACATTTCCAAAGCTGTGTTAATTTAATCAAAAATATTGTGTAAGTGTTGTCAAGTCCCATGCATGGATCCAGGCACTGGATATGTAGCAATAAACAAAGGAGCTCAAGATCCATTCTCTTCAATAAAAATTAATTTAAAAAATCCATTATCTCCTGAATCTTAGATTTTAGAGAGATAGAAACAATCAACAGGCATTCGAATAACACAAATTTGAAAAGGAATTTGTGTTGTGAAGGAGACAGAACGGTAACGTATTAGACATTGATGGGGGCGGCTACAGGGCTCCTCTATAAAGGACAGTGGGCAGTTGCTTTATTGCACCTGAAGGGGGCGCATTTGAGCTGATAACTAACCTTGAGAAAGACAGCCATTCAGAGACTGGGAGGAGAGTGTGGCATAGAGCAAAAACAAATTTTATTTTTCCCCTATAAAGAAATAAACTGGGGCATTTGAGAAATGGAAAGAAGTCCTTTGTGCCAAGGTGTATAGTGAGTTACCTGGAGAAAGGCAGGAGAAGGGGCAGAGAGGCAGATGGGGCCGGACTGTGTGAGGCTGAAAGCACTGAGGTTTCTTCCCAAGTGAAATGAGAAGGCACTGTAGGTTGTGAAAAGGGAGAGTGCATTTTATGAAAATCACACGAGCTGCTTTGTGAAGACATTGTGGAGACTTTGTGGCGAGAGGAGTGAGGCAGAGTTGGAAGCTACAAGATGGGTTAGGAGCTATTGCAGGGGGCTAGGTGAGAGGTGGCTGTGTCTTGAATGATGGTGATTGCAGTGGACACGGAGTGAAATGAACAAGGAGATAGAGACAGCAACTTGACGACTGGTATTGAGATTTACAGGACAGGAACGAATAAGAAAGGAACAGGCATTTTTTTGTTTGTTTTCTTTTGTTGTATGAGTGTGTGTGGTGGATTCAATAGTTGTGTTAGACCTGTTTAGGGCTTCTCAGGTGGCGCTAGTGGTAAAGAACCCGCCTGCCAAAGCAGGAGGCATAAGAGACTCAGGTCGTATTCCTGGGTCAGGAAGATCCCCGGAGAAGGCAATGGCTACCCACTCCAGTATTCTTGCCTGGAAAATTCCATGGCAGAGGAGCCTCGCAGGCTACAGTCTATGGGGTTGCAAAGAATTGGACATGACTGAAGACAACTTAGTATGCATGCACAGACCTGTTAAGTTCGGAAAGTCCATCGGTATGATCATGCTGAATCAGCAATTGGATGGAAAAGATTTTTAGTGAAACAGTGGAAACAGCGGCTGACTTTATTTTTTTGGGCTCCAAAATCACTGCAGATGGTGATTGCAGTTATGAAATTAAAAGACGCTTGCTATTTGGAAGGAAAGTTATGACCAAACTAGACAGCATATTAAAAAGCAGAGACATCGTTTTGCCAACAATGGTACTTCTTGTCAAGGCTATGGTTTTTCCAGTGGTCATGTTTGGATGTGAGAGTTGGACAATAAAGGAAGCTGAGCGCCGAAGAATTGGTGCTTTTGAACTGTAGTGTTGGAGAAGACTCTTGAGAGTCCCTTGGACTGCAAGGAGATCCAACCAGTCCATCCTAAAGGAGATCAGTCCTGGGTGTTCATTGAAAGGAATGATGGTGAAACTGAAACTCCAATCCTTTGGCCACTGGATGCGAAGAGTTGACTCATTTGAAAAGACCCTGATGCTGGGAAAGATTGAGGGCAGGAGAAGAAGGGGGCAACAGAGGATGAGATGGTTGGATGGCATCACCGACTCAATGGACATGAGTTTGGGTAAACTCCGAGAGTTGGTGATGGACAGGGAGGCCTGGAGTGCCTCAAGTTCATGGGGTCACAAAGAGTCGGACACAACTGAGCAACTGAACTGAACTGAGAAAGAGACTGGGCTGAGGATGTGGATCTGGGAGTCATCAGGGAATACATTGTATTTAAAGTCAAGGAACAGGCTGAGATCATCTAAAGGAAAAAAATGCAGGTAGGAAAGAAGTGAGCCTGCCCTGGGCCATGGCAGCGGAGGGGGAGATGCTACAATGCCTGAAAAGATGGCCAGAGCGGAAGCAACATGTCATTTCCATGGAAAGGACATCAGCTAGATGGGAGCAGATTGAAGAGGAAAAGGGAGGTGGAGGCAGTAAACATTTCCAAAAGTCTTACTGTGAAGGGCAGAGAGAAATGAGCAGTTAGCTGGAGGTGGATGTGAAGTCAAAGGAAGATTTATTTATTTACTTTTATGATAAAGCTACCAGAGCCTGTTTTGTGGCTGACAATTGTGAGGTCAACCCTCCAAGGCTAGTGTCAGACAGTAAAATCCAGAGACTTGGTTGTATCTTCCTCCAACCCCCACATCCAGCAGGGTTAATTATTCTCTTGTCTCAAAATGATACAAATAAACTTACTTACAAAACAGAAAGAGACTCAGTTCAGTTCAGTTCAGTCACTCAGTCTTGTCTGACTCTTTGTGACCCCATGAATTGCAGCACGCCAGGCCTCCCTGTCCATCACCAACTCCCGGAGTTTACTCAAACTCATGTCCATGGAGTCGGTGAAGCCATCCAACCATCTCATCCTCTGTCGTCCCCTTTCTCCTCCTGCCCGGGACCTAGGAAATGAATTTATGGCTGTGGGGGGAAGGGGTAGTTAGAGAGTGTGGGAAGGTCATGTGCCCACTGCTATATTTAAAATGGATAACCAATGAGGACCTACTGCATGGCACAGGGAACTCAGCTCAATGTTATGTGGCTGCCTGGATGGGAGAGAAGTTTGGGGGAGGGTGGATACATGTGCATGAAAAGCTGAGTCCCTGTCCTGTTCAGCTGAAACTACCACAGCATTAACTGCCTGTACACTAATACAAAATGCTTTTGGTATTAAGAAAAATAAAAACAAAAATTTAAAAAACAGACAAAAAATTATTCTCTTGTCTCTACTCCCATAGAGTTTGCTTAATAATATTTGTTACATTTTACTATGGTAAATTATGTAAATGTCTGTCTCCCCAGCAGACTGTACCTTCCTTGGAAGAACAGGTCTCCTTTATTGTCGACCCTCACGTTCTTTACGAGGCGCCTTCTGCGTGTGATCTCAGAACCTCTTCACAATAGCCCTTTCTGGGAGACATAAGCTTCTCAATTTAGGAGATGAAGAAATCCAGGCTCAGACAGGCTGAGTCACTGACAGACAATAATGGGGGTGGTGAGTCGGGGCTGAGATGCCTGACTCTAAACCGCATGCTTCTCGTCGCTGCACCACTCCAGTGTCTTTTATTATGTCTTCTGAGTCAGGCACGTGCTAACCAGAAATTCCATGATGGTGAATGAAGTCAAATAAAGGTCCAGGAATAAACCTTAAGAGCCTGCTATTCGATACTCTCTTATTCTCTTGCCTTTGATAATATATTGCACTTGCTGATCTGGAGGGAATATCTGAGATTATTCATATCTCCACCTCACAGAGAAGGCTGGCAGGCTACAGTCCATGGGGTCGCAGAGCCAGACGTGACTGGTGCGTGCACACACACACACACACCTGGTCCCTGCACTGGAATCCCACAGCAAGTCTTGATGTGGAGAAAGGCAGGAACAGGGGTGCTGTTGTTGGAGGGCAGCTGAGTGGCAGCTGCTTGTGACTAGGTGGCTGGGAGGGGCAGCTGGAAGCTGAGAACCTTTGGCTGAGTAAGTGAAGGTGATTTGCTGCAATTAGACAATGGCACAAAGTCAGAGAATTTAATTCTTTTTTTGCTTAATATCAAAATGATGTTTATTTCCTTTTGTTTGGAGGTTTTCCTTCTCTGGTGTCCTTTGCCAAATTCATCACATAATTAAGGTAACCTCAGGCAATTTGCTTGGGGAAAGAAACAGAAGCTTTCATTTTAGGAGCTTTGGTACTTTATCTCACTCATCAAATGTGCTCCTGTGTTTCGTGTGAATTTAATGTAGAAAAGCGATTTTGTTCAGTTGCCAGAAAGGTAGTCACTGAGTCGAGCCAAATACTTGTTGTAGCTGCAGGAAACCCATCCATTGTACATTATCTGTGTCAACAGTTTTCTATATAATTTGGAGACCACCAAATAATTGCTATTTTTAGGAATTCTCAAGTAACTGAGCTCCCAGGATGTGAACGTAGACTTCAATCATCATAATGATAGGATTTAATTAAATGCCAATCATTCATTCAGAAAGTCCACAATATTTACCTACTCTGTACTCAGCTATTATGTTAAGAACTATGGGATTTCCCAGGCAAGAATACTGGAGTGGGTTGCCATTCCCTTCTCCAGGGGATCCTCTTGACCCAGGGATTGAATCCGGGTCCCTTGCATCGCTGGCAGATTCTTTACATCTGAGCCTCCAGGGAAGCCCCAGTGATACCCTAGTGTCTCCCAAATTTATATCTTCTCTCTGGACCATTCTCCTGAATACACGCTTGTACATTCAACTACTTGCTTGATATGTCCACTTAGATGTCTAACAGATATTTCACACTTTACAAGTTCAAAACTGACATCCTGACACTTCCTCCCTCCTCAACATTATCTACCCATAGACTTCCTCATCTCAGCTGATAACAACTCTGTTCTTCCAGATGCTAAGGTCAAAAAACTTGAGTGTCCTTAACTCTTTTAATAGACATATCTATGTCTAGTTTATAGGAACTATTATTGTATATAACTTCCAATCATAGTAGGGAACCAACAACTTCTCACATCCTCACGATTTCCATCCTTGTCCAAACCATGTGACACCTCTTGTGTGGATAATTGTAATAGCCTCTTGATTGGTCATCATGCCTTCATCCCTGCCTCTTTACATCCATGCTGAATATACTGCTAAGAGTGATCCTTTCAAAACAGAGGCTTGGTAGCAAACCTCTTAAGCTCAAAACCCTATGTGTGTGTGCCAAGTTGTTTTAGTCATGTCTGACTCTTTATGACCCCATGGACTCTAGCCCACCAGGCTGCTCTGTCTGTAAAATTCTCCAGGCAAGAATACTGAAGTCGGTAACCACTCCCTTCTCCAGAGGATCTTCCCAACCCAGGGATCTAACCCAGGTCTCCGACACTGTAGGCAGATTCTTTACTATCTAAGCTACCAGGGAAGTCCACCTCCCCTCAAGGGCAAGGGCAAACTGGCTTAAATCTTTGCCAAGTTTAACAGGCTGCAAAAGTCGGAAGGTTTTCTCTAAAGCTCTTGGATCCAGCAGGATCTTACATTCTGGGGCCACTTGGTTCCCTGCTGAGTGGTCCTAAGCTGCCTCTGCCCGACATTGTACGAGCTCTAGTGAGGACCTCTCTTCTTTCTGTAGCTTCCTCAGGAAAACTTTTCTTAGGGATGGATGTGTACACATTACCATATTTAAAATGGATAACCAACAAGGACCAACTGTATAGCTCAGGGTACTTCTGCTCAATGTTATGTGGCAGACTGGGAGAGGAGTTTGGGGGAGAACAGATACATATATATTTATGGCTGAATCTCCTTGCCGTCCACCTGATACTATCACAACATTGTTAATTGGCTATACTCCAATACAAAATAAAAAGATTTTTTATGACCCAGCAATCCCACTTCTGGGCATACACACCGAAGAAACCAGATCTGAAAGAGACACATGCACCCCTGTGTTCATCGCAGCACTGTTTATAATAGCCAGGACATGGAAGCAACCTAGATGCCCATCAGCAGACGAATGGATAAGGAAGCTGTGGTACATATATACCGTGGAATATTACTCAGCCATTAAAAAGAATGTATTCGAATCAGTTCTAATGAGATGGATGAAACTGGAGCCCATTATACAGAGTGACGTAAGCCAGAAAGATAAAGACCAATACAGTATACTAATGCATATATATGGAATTAAGAAAGATGGTAACGATAACCCTATATGCAAAACCGAAAAAGAGACACAGATGTACAGAACAGACTTTTGGACTCTGTGGGAGAAGGTGAGGGTGCGATGTTTCAAGAGAACAGCATCGAAACATGTATATAATCTATAGTGAAACAGATCACCAGCCCAGGCTGGATGCATGAGACAAGTGCTCGGGGCTGGTGCACTGGGAAGACCCAGAGGAATCGGGTGGAGAGGGAGGTGGGAGGGGGGATCGGGATGGGGAATACATGCAAATCCATGGCTGATTCATGTCAATGTACGGCAAAAACCACTACAATATTGTAAAGTAATTAGCCTCCAACTAATAAAAATAAATGGAAAAAAATTTTTGAAAAAAAAAAGAAAAAAATTAAAGTACAACTAAAAAGATATGATTAAAACTCATTCAATGATTTTAACAGGCAATTGGTTGGGAAAAGAGAGAAGCTGGAAGGGGGCTTATATGAGCAATTTCAACAATCCTGGAGAGAAGAGTTGGTGCCACTCTTGACTACTTCTCTACCATATTGCATTTTTTTCCTGAGTCCTGAGTCTCTATGCAGCTTCTCACTCCCTCTCACTCTCCTTTCTCTACTATTTACTTTCAGGAGTCAAATCTCCATGGTAGATTATACAGGGAAGTTTTCTCTCTCCTCTGAAGTCTAGAAGAGCCCTAATAGGGGCTTTCTCCCTAATCATTTATCAAGATATTCCTTCTTAGAGAAGACAGTTCTTCTAAGAGGAATTCAGGAGACAACTATTTAAATAATGAAATTTTCTTCATCCTATGACATTTGCAAAGTACCCGAATTAGCAAATCTAGCTATACTATTATTAAAAGGAAAACAAGCACCTCGTTCTAACCTGAGCTCTGGAAGCAGAGTGTGGGAGATTTAGAGCACTTTTGATTCCATTTTTGCCATATTTGGGAACTCGAAATTTTCGCCCACTCTCCAGCCCTGCCTTTTCTAGTGGCCAATCTAGCCTCGATGTCTGGATGTCTGGTTGGTGTTGACTGAAAAATATAGTCACCACCTGAAAGAGAGTTATTTTATTTGGTGAGAATGTTTAGGACTCCGAGCCCTGGAGACAGTGTCTTGGTAGCTGTGAGAAAAGTGATTCAAGGAACCGGAAGGGGAGTCAGGATATATACAAGTCTGAACATCAAAGATCAGATATCAGATTAAGGAAGTTAGCATTTTATGTATGGGAAGATGGAAGCCTCTTGGCTCACTGAATTCATTCCTTGCACATGCACCTCAGCTATCTGGGGCCGTCTGAACATCAAAGATCAGATATCGGATTAAGGAAGTTAGCATTTTATGTATGGGAAGATGGAAGCCTCTTGGCTCACTGAATTCATTCCTTGCACATGCACCTCAGCTATCTGGGGCCAATCCTGTTTTCTAGCTCACCTTAAGGAGTGAGAGATAGCTCTTCTTGCATCCCCCCAGCTCCTCAGCTATCATTGTGGGGAGTGGTGGTATCTGCTGGATCTCAGTTTTGGGAACCCTTATTCACATTTGGAGGCCAGAAACTTCTGACGGCTGTGACATTTCTTGTTAATTGATATGGCAGGAGCTATTTCCACTTTACACTGGTATCTCACAGTTATGTCACTTATGTTTCAACAGAATGGACCCTTCTCTATGAGATGCTATGTTGGAGTTCTGGATTGTCACTCTTGGGTCACAGCATGGATTCATCATGTGGTAGTGGATGGCAGGGGGCAAAGTGAGTAAAGGAGTAATTAATTTCTCTTGCTTCAGGATAAATATCTGACATTCTTAATCTCTTCTACTCAGAGATAACCAATTCCAATCACAAAAAAGTGATTAGTAGACTTACTATGCCATAACCTTTATTTTTGTGAGTTTTGCATAATCTGAAACTGATCCCTGGGTAAATGCCATTCAGATTCCATTAAGGTTAAATTTCAAACAGACAGTAAAGAGCAAAAAACAAGAGCTGAAAGTAATTACTGAGAAGAGTGCACATCTGTTCCATCAGAGTGTCCATCTTGCCACTTATGCTGAAACAGAGTAATCCTTTCTCAAAGCTGGCTGAGCAGCTTGAATGAAGTGAAAGTGAAACTCGCTCAGTCATGACTGACTCTTTGTGAACCTGTGGACTATACAGTCCATGGAATTCTCCAGGCCAGAATACTGGAGTGGGTAGCCCTTCCCTTCTCTAAGGGATCTTCCCAACCCAGGAATCGAACTCGGGTCCCCTGCATTGCAGGCAGATTCTTTACTGGCTGAGCCACAAGGGAAGCCCAAGCAGCTTGAATGGTGGGATGGTATTGCATGACAAAATTGAAATTGTTAGTCACTCAGTCGTGTCCGACTCTGTGACCCCACGGACTGTAGCCCACCAGGCTCCTCTGTTCATGGAATTCTTCAGGCAAGAATACTGGAGTGGGTTGCCATTTCCATCACCAATTACATGATGAGATGAGTCCATTTTGGAATGAGGACTAAAAACTAAGGTGCCCCAAATAAATCACCCCAATCACAAAGTACACTTCTCTATTTCTCTGGAATCTCCTCAAGTTCTCTCGCTGGGAACGCTGAGCACTGACCTTTATCCTAACCTGAAACTTGTATATAACTGGGATATTGGAAAAGTGATAAATGGTTCATTATATGTAAAAAAAAGTAATTACATTCACACTCATGCTTAGGCCATTCTTTAGGGGAAGACAGGGTTTTAGGACTCTTTACAAAGTCCTTCAAGTCCTTGGAGAAACAGTGGTTAGAACCAAACCCATTAAGCAGCTTGTCAATTAGCATGGCCTTAGGGATGGTCCTAGGACTTCCCTAGTGGCTCAGATGGTAAAGCCTCTACCTATAATGCAGGAGACCTAGGTTTGATCCCTGGATTGGGAAGATCCCCTGGAGAAGGAAATGGCAACCCACTCTAGTACCCTCGCCTGGAAAATCCCATGGACAGAGGAGCCTGGTAGGGTACAATCCCCAGGGTCACAAAGAGTCGGATATAACTAAGTGACTTCACTTTAGGGAATCTCCTATTTGGAGGCAAAAAAGACTTTCTTCTCTAAATCTAGTATTCCGGCCAGCTTTATGTTTGTATCCTGTAGATCCAGATGGAGAAGTCAGTTCAGTTCAGTCACTCAGTGGTGTTGGACCCTTTTTTGACTCCATAGACTAGAGCACACCAGGCTTCCCTGTCCATCATCAACTCCCGGAGCTTGCCCAAACTCATGTCCATTGAGTTGGTGATGCCATCCAAAACATCTCATCCTCTGTTATCCCCTTCTTCTCCTGCCTTCAGTCTTTTCCAGCATCAGGGCTTTTTCCAGTGAATCAGTTCTTTGCATCAAGTGTTCAAAGTATTGAAGCTTCAGCTTCAGTCCCTCCAAAGAATATTCAGGACTGATTTCCTTTAGGATTGACTGGTTGAATCTCCTTGCTGTCCAAGGGACTCTCAAGAGTCTTCTCCAACACCACAGCTGAAAAGCATCAATTCTTTGGCACTCAGCTTTCTTTATGGTCCAACTCTCACATCCATACATGACAACTGGAAAAACAATAGCTTTGACTAGACGGACCTTTGTCGGTAAAGTAATGTCTCTGCTTTTTAATATGCTAAATTTGTTATAGCTTTCCTTCTTAGAAGCGAGGGTCTTTTAATTTCATGGCTGCAGTCACCATCTGCAGTGATTTTGGAGCCCCCCAAAATAAAGTCTCTCACTGTTTCCACTGTTTCCCCATCTATTTGCCATGAAGTGATGGGACTGGATGCCATGATATTTTTTTGAATGTTGAGTTTTAAGCCAGCTTTTTCACTCTCCTCTTTCACTTTCATCAAGAGGCTCTTACATTCCTCTTCACTTTCTGCCATGAGGGTAGTGTCATCTGCATATTGTGAAATGTGAAACCCAAACGACTCCATTTTAGGATAGCACCGCCATTTTGAGTAAAACCCCCTCCCAAGGAGAGAAAATGAAATTTAAAGAGAAAGAAACTCAACGAGCCAATCAGGGGAGGACAGGAAAGTCCCTCACCCCCCCTTACTCTAACCCACCAATCAGTAGCTAACAAGACATCCTTAGTTGAAGAATTAACCAATCCCCTTAAGCTTCCCTTCCCGCTTCCCCTGCTATACAGTATAAAAATGATTCGACGCTTTCACTGGGGGCTCCTTCGCCATTGTGTGAAGAGAGTCCCTGCTCGAGCTTGTAATAAAGTTCCTCACTGTTTTTGCATCCATCCGCTCCTGTGGTGTTTGGTGGGATTATGCCATCTGGGTACAACACATATCTCAGGTTGTTGATATTTCTCCCGGCAATCTTAATTCCAGTTTGTGCTTCATCTAGCCTGGCATTTCACATGATGTACTCTGCATAAAAGTTAAATAAGCAGGGTGAAAGTATACAGCCTTGACGTACTCCTTTCCCAATTTGGAACCAGTATGTTGTTTTGTGTCCAGTTCTAACTGATGCTTCTTCACCTGCATACAGATTTCTCAGGTGGTAGACAAGGTGGTCTGGTATTCCCATCTATTGAAGAATTTTCCAGTTTGTTGTGATCCACAAAGTTAAAGGCTTTAGTGTAGTCAATGAAGCAGAAGTGGATGTTTTTCTGGAATTCTCTTGCTTTTTCTATGATCCAACGGATGTTGGCAATTTGATCTCTGGTTCCTCTGCCTTTTCTTAATGCAGCTTGAACATCTGGAAGTTCTCGGTTCATGTCCTGTTGTAGCCTCATTTGGAGGATTTTGAGCATTACTTTGCTGGCATGTGAGACTAGTCATGGTAGTGTAACACATAATACTATTGTGTTATGACCTAATTAAGTTAATAATATTCTACCATCATCCTAGAAGACCCATATTTCTGTTCAAATAGGATCTGAACTTTTTCAAGCGAATCTTTAAGTGCCTGCCTGGCTCCCAGGGGTAATACACTGCCTACTCAGTATTTCATTGTCTCCTTTCCGCAGACACCGCTGAACCGAGCATGTTAAAGATACTGCCGTACTGAACTGAACCAATCATAAATTAGGTAGCTTTTTTACAATGACAGGGATAATTTATGTCTATAGCTATTTAAATAGTTCTTGCATTATGCCTTTTGAGGCTCTTTTATCTGTGATAATGGGTTAGATAAAAATAATGAAGCCGTTGAGAATGTCATACCTAAGCAACTCTTGTTTGTAGTCATATGAGATACTCCTTGGCGAATCCCCCAAGCTCGGGGTTCGTTTAGTTGGACCTGCATTGCCACTTGGCTCAGGCAACCCTTTTATGCCCTCGTCTGGTAGACTAAGTCCACTGAAGTTCAGGTCCTTAGATTCAAGGACCTATTTTCTTTGGCCACACTGCTCCCCAGTAGAGTCCCACCGGGGGTTCTGTACATACACAGTTTTTATTTGCAGGTGAGAAAATCTCTGGCAACACGGGATACAGTTAAGCCAGTCTGGTGGTCCCACAACTCTGCTATGGTGGCACAAATTTAAAATGCTATTTGTCTCCTTGATGCTTTCTGTTCTCTTGTCCTTACCATGATTTTAGAGATCACTTTGCTTTTCTGGCCAGCACACACCCTTCTCTAACTTTTTTTTGGCTGTGTTTTTCAGCTTGTGGGATCTTAATTCACCATTGTTATTCAGTTGCTAAGCTGTGTCTGTGTCTTTGCAGCCCCATGGACTGCAGCATGCCAGGTTTCTCTGCCTTTAACTATCTCCCAGAGTTTGCTAAAACTCATGTCCATTGAGTCAGTGAGGTCATCCAACCATCTCATCCTCTGTTGCTCCCTTCTCATCTTACCTTCAATCTTTCCCAGCATCAGGGTCTTTTCCTGAAGAGTCAGCTCTTCACATCAGGTGGCCAAAATATTGGAGTTTCAGCTTCAGCACCAGTCCTACCAATGAATATTCAGGACTGACTTCCTTTAGGACTGACTGGTTTGATCCCCTTGCTGTCCAAGGGACTCTCAAGAGTCTTCTCTAGCCCCACAGTTCAAAAACATCAATTCTTTGGCACTCAGCCTTCATTATGGTCCAACTCTCACATCTGTACATGACTACTGGAAAAAACATAGCTTTGCCTTTATGGATGTTTGTCAGCAAAGTGATGCCTCTGCTTTTTAATACACTATCTAGGTTTGTCATAGTTTCTCTTCCTAGGAGCAAGCATCTTTCAATTTCATGGCTGCAGTCACCATCCACAGTGATTTTGGAGCCCAAGAAAATAAAGCATGTGACCATTTGCATTTTTTTCCCCATCTATTTGCCATGAAGTCGTTGCCATGATCTTACTTTTTTAAAATGTTGAGTTTTAAGCCAGTTTCTTCATTCTCCTCTTTCACTTTCTTTTTTTTTTCCTTCCTCTTTCACTTTCATCAAGAGGCTCTTTAATTTCTCTTTGCTTTCTGCCATTAGAGTGGTATCATCTACATATCTGAGGTTGTTGATATTTCTCCTGGCAATCTTGATTCTGGCTTGTGCTTCATCCAGCCTGGCATTTCACATGATATACTCTGCATAGAAGTTAAATCACTGACCAGGGATCAAACCCAGGCCCTTGGCAGTGAAAATGTGGAATCCTGGCCACTGGACTGCCAGGGAATTCCCACGCCCCCTCCATAATTTCATCACTATGTCTTGACCAGGTTTCTTGCTTATCTTGGTTGCCAGGTTCTCAGAGAGGCAGGGACAACTTCTCCTTACGTCTCTGAAATATTACATCTGGCCACAGGTTCCATTCCTCTCCTAGAAATTCTTTCACCTTCCCCAGGACTGTTTAGGGAACAGTAGTACAGTTGCAATTGCCACCTGGCTTTCTCCATCTCATATGAACATTCATTTGCTAGACTGTTCTTGAGGCTGTGGTAGGAGTCTTCACCCTTGCACCTTGTAAGTCATGAAAGGCTGTGGTGGTCCCTGCAAGTCTCCCAGGATTGTGGTAATTTTGATTGGCTGTCCTGTTAGGGAAGAGCAGTTATCATTGGCTGCCAGAAAGCTTTACCTTGATTAGCTCCTAGTAGAACTGGATCCTTAGGTGTCTGAATGTTAGCTCAGGGTCAATGCTGGATAATCTTCAAGAACTAGTTTGTTCCCTTCTCCTTATGCATAGTCACTGTGGTAAATGAATGCAAGTTGTGGAGGTTAGGCTAGGAGGAGGAGCTACTATATAAACATGTGGCAGTATCTTAGGTTCCTCCTCAAGCAAATCTGACTTCCCCTCTAAGGGCTTCCACACTATCTATCAAGTTTCTGTATCTTTAAAGAAGCTCCCCAGTTTCACCCACCAAGCATTCAACAGCCTCTTAAGGACAGCCCAGACAATCTTTGCAGTGTGTATAGCAAGCATTTGGGGCCTTACTTGTTTGTTTGTGATCTACTTGCTCTCATCATATTTCACAAAATCAGGAATTGGTGAAAGGGCCAGTGTGAAACGAGAACAGAAATGGGTCAGTAGGAGAGGCCACCTTCATCTAATCAGGGCTAATCAGATGGTGAACTCCAGCTAGAGCTTGGGCTGAGCCCACAAGTCATGCTCCCTGCCTGGGGAAGTTTGTATAACCAGGTAAAACCCTTGTTTTCAAGTCTTCCTGGCCATGATGTTATTAATATGAACACTTTTGTGTCTTCAGCTTTGTTATAGTTCAGCTATGTTATACATTTTGGGATGAGGGAGAATTGCCCAGTGGCTTCTAAGGATCAAAGGTTAAGCCTACTGAATAAATTTTGTAAATTATTTCCAGAAGTGACCTGATAATTGACATGCCAAAGTCAGTGACTAGATTCCCCTGTTTATACCACAAAGGATTCAATAAAGAGAAAAAACTGACATTACATACCATATTCCCCTGCAATATAATTCAAGTCATGTTGCCTGTGCTGAAAGGATCTTCACTGTTCTAAGGGCAGTGTCCTTTAACATGGGACTGTCTCTTCTCAGTCACTCTTCTCAACAGCAGACTGCGTGTTGTAAGTAATGATACTGCTGGTAGGAAGTTCATTTCACAGCAGGGATCAAAGCCAACATACTCCTCTTGTGATGCCCTTTCTAATGGCCCACTGTTCACGTTAACTCCTTCTTACTGACCTTCAACCAACTAGGAATTCATAGTAGGGTTTGAAAAGAATTTACTTTAGAGGTAAATGATAATGTTAAATCTTCAAAAATAAAATAGCACCATCAAATTTTAATTGCTTTTTCATTTATTCATTTGTTACAACTACACATGTTAATGGAGGAAGAGACTCAATCATGATGATGTTTTGTGATTTTTATTAATGAAATGATCACATTACTTAATCTTTCAGTCACATATATGGTCCTACCATGATACCTGGTTGAATTCCATTTTATATTAATCCATATATTAGTTTTAGATAGATAGAAATAATATATGCAACTAGGACTTTATTTTTTTAAGGAGCTTGGGGATTAATTTTTTTATGCTTTACAGGAGGTAATTGGGACAACTGGTGAGATATGAATAAGATCTGAAGATTTGATAATAGTGTTGAAGAACATTCTGTTAACATCCTGATTTTTTAAACTGTAGTAGTTAAAGTGTAAAGGAACATCATGATTTCAACTTACTCCTACATGGTTCAAAAATAGTAATTTGTTTATATATACATATATATTCATATATATGTATGTGTATATGCATGTGTGTGTATATGTACCTATATATACATATACATATATATATAGAGAGAGAAAGAGAGGTGAAGCACATATAGTAAAGTGTTAACAGTTGGGGAATTTGGGTGCAGGATATACAGGAGTTTTTTGTACTATTCTTGCAACTTCTTTATAAATCTGAAATTATTTTAAAATAAAAGTTTCAAGAACAAATAATAAATGGATCAGAAAAGATTCTCCCATACTAAAGTTTTCCTCTACTCATTCTTTGTCTAATTTTAATATTAGGATTTCTTCAATAATTTTAATAGAAAGGACAGATGATAGTCTGCAGATTAGTGTTTTTATTTATAAATTATGTGGTATCATGGTTATGGGAGCATTACTGGAAAACATTTAAATGGGATGTGGCAAAGATAAGCTAAAATTAATTGTCTTTTCATTTAGAATCAATGCTTTACAAACTAATTATGCATTCAAAATTATTTGAGTGCATATTTGTAATGAATGGTACCATGAATCTGCATTAAAATCATTGTTCCATTCAATAAAATGATTATTCAGTGAAAGCCTGAAGATACGAAGATGTTAATTTTCTTATTGATTTGCACATGCAATTTTTATCAAGCATATATATTAATAGTGGTGGCTTATGTAGGGTTCATTGTCTTTTCTGAAGCGCTTCCAATTTGCTAAGTGCTACATACATGATAGGAGACAGTCACTATTTATTTTCAAGGTGCTTTCCTAAGACTGAATAATAAAGTCAGCTTGAGCAAGGCTGGCACTGCGCCAGGTTTTAATAAGGTTGCCACCCTTCTCCTCCTTCTTCCAGATGGGGAGGCGTGGGCCCATGACATGTACTCCTTGGGGATGTATAAGAGAGTGCAGGTGACAGAGTTCATACCTCCTCCCTGTAAACCACTTCTTCAGCTGTCATCTCTTCTTCAACAAAGTCATTTATTTGGGGCTGTGCAGTCATTTAGAGGACACTTTTCTGCGGCCCATCTCTGGACGACTTTGCAAAATTAGGAAACTCTGGAAAAGATGCAGGTTGAAATTGGCCCTGGCCGGAGTTGTGTGGCAGATGGCAGCTTTGGGAGGCAAGAGCTGGGCTGCGCTGTTTGGCTGGCAACCCTAGACAACAAGAAGGTGCTCAGACGTCGGAGGAATTCCCTTTCCTTTCTCATCGCCGCTGTAATCCAGCCTGACACTTTCCTATGCCAGAGTTTTCCCTGAGTAACCTCATTCACAACTGCCTTTCTTTTCATGGACTTCCAAAAGTTTCGCTGTGTGTTTTCTGCCATTTTCAAAGTCTTCCCTTTCTCTGTATTCATGCCTTTGCTGTCTTGCTTAAGGATGTCTCCATCCGTGCTCTATCAGGTGAAAAAAATTGCCTTCTTTCTCCTGGTGTTCAAGGGCAAGAGTTTTAGAGTTCAGTTGTTCAGGGTTCAGTTCTGGACTATTCATTCCCTCTACAACAGCTCTAGGAACTTGAACAATTACTCTCACGGGTTGAGCTTCCATGTTTGCAAAAGGAGAATAAAAATAACAACTGTTACTTTTGCCTACACCTGTCCCTTGAGATTCTGGATTACATAGACATAAGCATGACCCAAACACTTAGGAGATTCCACTAACCTTATCATATCTCTCAGAATATAGGAGATAAATAAGGATTGGCCGAGGATCATACAGAGAAGAAAACTTTGCTAAGCATTGTGTAGATGTGTGCAGATATGCTAAGTTGCTTTAGTCATGTCCAACTCTGTGTGACGCCATGGACTGTAGCTCGCCAGGCTCCACTGTCCATGGGAGTCTCCAGAAAAGAATGCTGGAGTGAGTTGCCATGCCCTCCTCCAGGGGATCTTCTGACCCAGGGATCAAACCTGCATCTCTTACAGCTCCTGCAGTGGTAGGTGGGTTCTTTACCACTAATGCCCCTGGGAAGCCCCTGTGGAGATGCGTCTCTACCTCATAGAACAGATCTTCTCAACGCTCCTTCCTCCCTTACTCTCTCCCAGGACATAATGAAATTAGGCATTCTCTAAATAATTGCAACCAAATGGAAAGTTACTCCTCCAGACTTTCTGCAGTGAAATTCAGCTTTGCGTTTTGGGACTGATGGGTTTGCCAGTTACCTCAATTTTTATACCAATATATCTGGAGGCAATGGCAGTGAGTTCCACCAGATGGCCACAAAATACTATAGACGAGAAAGATTCAGAATTAAAATAATTAGTCCGAGCAACAAAAAAGACAAGACATTAAAAAAAAAAAGAAAAGAAAAATATGTGTGCCATTCACAGCTATTCTGTCTTGAAATCCAGGGCCACACAAGTTGGATATTACCCAATCTTCTTTGGTGCCCCTGGGAGTATTGCCAGATCTATAATTGGGATAAAAGGAAAATTTCAAAGTTTTTTTTCTGTCTACCAGGTTTGTTTCAAATTCACTTGAATGTTAAGACTTTGTGATTTTCATTACACTTCAATATTAGCGGGAGTCTGAATCTTTGTATCACTAAAGTCTTCAACATCTGCTTATCAAACTTAAGTGATACAAAATTGTAAAGCAATTTTCCACCAATTAAAAAATGACTAAATTTAAAATAAATTAAGTGACAAATACCACAGTGCCTGAAACATTATGAATGTTCAGAAATGTCAGTTGTTACTATTATTACACATGTCATATGCACCATTGAATACTGCTATACATGAATTATGGCTCCTCTTTATGCTTGATGAACCTGATTAAATTACTCCAGCACTCTTCTTTATACAGTACTTACACAATTATCAATAAGTTGAATCTACACATCTAGCCTACTTGACATCCCCCATAAACCACACCCCCACCAGCCCCAATCATCAATGCTGGCTCGCCAGCCTTGGCCACATAGAAAGCTTGTAGAACCACATGACATTTCTATAATATGAGTTCTTCCAACAATGCCAGCATACTGATTCTGTTTCCTATTTCCCTTCTGTTGAAGAGAAAGAGGTAGAGAAGTAGATATGGGTACTTATGTGTTTTTCAGTGTAATTAGTGTTGAGGACATTTGCTAGAGGGGAGAGAGCAAGTCAAGGCGAACTATGTAAGCAAGTAATTTTTGAAGACAAATATCCACATCTAAACTTGACTCAATTATAGTTTAAGGTCATTTTTCTCCAACGCAAGATTGAAATATATAAACTCTGTTCATCCTCGGAAGGTAGGAATATGAGCCTGTAGGAGCTAGAGGAGGGCTTCAGTAATATATATAATGGAAGGTCTGTGAATCTCAGGACCCAGAAGTTTACAGAAGAAATTTGAAGTAGCACCCATAGGAATTACCAAGAAAATAGCCTTACTCTTCTTATTTCCCTTTTGTCTACTGACTAACCTGCTAAACACTACCAAACCATTTAGTGGTAAACCAAATAGGACAGCGGTGGTCCCTCTATGCCCCTACTGGTGGTTCCACAGGTCTTTGTATAGTTAGCAGATGTTCATATAGATCATTAGACTCCTTCACTGTTTAGACTGTGTAACTGGAGACATACTTCTAAGCAATTTCCTTTTGCAGTTTTCTCAACCTTACTGAGACTTTAACATCAAAATGCAAGCTGTAGAAAATCAAACAGAGCAGGATTTACATGTTCTGGAATCAAGACTATTGCTCCTGTTTTATTTACTTCACTCATAGGGCTTTGATGAGGGATGTTTTGATGAGTATCTCTCTGAACAGTTGGAACATTCATGTAAATGATTGTTCTACAGCTTAAAAAGAAATTCTGTCATACCAGCTCACAAGTTCTTTTTATCCAGCTCTAATCACATAAATTGTTCTGTAAACAGATGTCTGTTACACCAAAGTCTACTTCACTTGGGAACTCAAATTTTTCTGAGTTCATATGCCAGTGGGCTAAAAGAATCATCTTTTGATGTTACCAAGGGACACTGTATGCCATCAGGATGAGCATGAAAAGGCAGTCATCAGTCAGGCTCCTTTGCCTTCATGCTCCAAGGAACAGAGAGAAAAGACCCAGAAGAGCGAGCATGCTACAAGTCTTGGTTTGATCCCTAATGGAACTCTTTATCTTGATTAAATTAATTCCTTTCCTCAAAGCACACACTTTTGTCAATGTCTCCTCTATAACCGTGATAAAGACAATAGTATATAAAAGGTTTTCCTCTGCAGAGTTTTGTTTGATCTTCATAAGACAGTAGTGAAATAGGTAAAAAAGAAACTATGGTCTTCCATTAGCAAAGACTCATATCTCAAAGCCACTGAGCTAACAATAATTCATTCAATTGTTCATGCCTGAAACAATATTTCCCATTGCTTACTATGTGCCAGGCATCGTGTTTTATGCTTCTACAGAATGATGACTAAAAACAGACCTGAACATTGCTCTTAAAAATCTTATAGTCTTATTGAGAAGACAGACATTAATGCATTAATGGTAAAAGTGGATTGTTACACACTGTGGTTGCCTTATGATTTGAAAGTATAAGAATTACAAGAATGTGTAGAAGAAGTACTAAGAAGGATCCCTTCAGGAAATGAATTTGGGACTGAGTCTGAATAATGCATAGGGTTTACTTAGGGCAGAGCAGGTAAAAGATGGAATATGAACTAAGAGAACACATTACAGTTTGGGATCCTGAGAAAGACCCCAACTGGGCAGGAACTCTGAAAGGGATGGGGCATGGGGTGAGGTGAGAAGGGGACAGAGCCCTCAGATTGAGGAAAGCCTTGCATGGGGCAATCAAAAGTAGTCAGGAGGGAGCAGTTTTCACTGGATGTATTTAAGCAGAGTAAAGACAACCACATCTTGTGGACACTGAAGTAAAATCCAAACATTGAACAGTGGGGATGGGGTTAAAATACTGTTATTTTCTTGAGAATGATGGACACAGTTGTGTAATAGTTTAATCCTGGAGAATACCTAGTCACTCTACTGGGTGCAGGGGTAAATCTAGGTTCCGTCGGGACTGAAGCTTGTAAAATGTTTGGGGTGTTCATTTTAGAAAAATATACACAATTATATTTTAGAAAAATACACACAATTATGAAAAATATACACAATTTCTGTGGCTGTGCAGGGGACAGTATGTTTGGAGGGCCCAGAAAGTTATTTAATTAAGCATATTGCACAACTAAATACTTGTTACCTAAACACACTTAACTGTATCCTAAATCCTTACAGAAAACAACAGAAAAACCTATTTACACTTTACAATTACTTGAACTCTTTTCAGCTATTTCTGGTCAGTGACTTGAACTTTGGATGGTTTCCAAAGCAACAAGTCCATTCATCTAAAAGCTGAAGCCTGTTAGTAGTATGTGAAACTGGCATTCAACAGAATAGGTTTATTTTTTTAAAATTTTGCATGCCATTGTAAGCCACAGTCATCTTGTTAGGAAGACATACTTGTTGGTGTAACTTCTTAACACTCCTTATCCATCTCAGACAAACGTTTAGAAACCCAAGTAAAACTATTGCTGCTGTTAAGATCCTTTCAACGACACAAGCCTCTAATGATCAGAGGTCATCACTAGATGTGATAGATACCTTGAAAACAAACTACAGACGAGGAGTTTGATCATGGTGTTAACCAGAATGTCATGAAAGATAAATTAGGCTAAAAGTAAAATCATTAAGAAGCTAGTGTTTTCAAGGCCATTTTGTGCTCAGGCACCCTTGTTTACCATTACAACTTGTTCTCAAGTAATATAGAATTGCTTACTTTCCTCTGTAGTTCTGAGCCCAAGTCACCTTGAAACATAGCAACAAATTTTAAGCCTGGATGATTCACTTCCTTAACAGTGTGAGGACCTTTTAGCCATTACTTTTGGGTAAAAGAATGAATGAAATAATACCATTGGTTGTTTTTCAGTCTTCAGGAAAATGGTGGATTTAAGAGTCTCTTACCTCCTTGAATTCCAACCTCAAAAATAAGAGGCTAAAAAAAAAATCTTGCTGAAGTTTCCATTCTTGTTTTAAGGTGAAAGCAAACCAAGTTAACACTTTTTGTTCAAGAAAGATGTAGAGACATTCTTCCAGTTCTAGCTGACTGAAGATTGAGTGAGCTACTTGTGTTTGTTGAGAGCTGACTGACACAGGAGAAGTTCTAACATGGGTAGTTAGACGTTTGGCTTACATAGTATAGCAAGGATTCAAACACCAGAGAGTAGGTTTAACTGGATTATCTTAGAAGCTATTTTCAACTTTAGAAGACAACTTTATTTCCAGTTTAAATAAAAAGGATTATTTCATGCTAAGAGACAGTATTTTGATTTAAAAAAAAGAAGGAAAGACAGGAATCTGATGAGTTTTTGTTTTTCTATTTGCTTTTCTAATTGACCTTTACCATTGTGCCAGTATTACAATATATAGCAAATAAATTGATGAGGATTATGTTAGCTAAGAAAATGATAGATCCTAAAGCATGTGTCAGGACAACACCCACAGTTTCATTTTTATGTAGAAGTCCATGCATTGCCAAGAAGCCCATTCTGACATAGCTTTTACACTTGGCCTTGAAGTTAATCTTTAAGCCAAAGAAAAAGAAGAAAGAAGACCTATAATCTAAGACATAAATAATTGATGCAATGAAACAAAGAGTATGGATAGAGATAAATGGAGACAAGAAAGCTGACTGTGGATATTAAAGCTGATCTAAAACAAAGAGAGTCGTAGAGAAAATGGGTTCTTCTTGTATTTTCTGTCATCTGGCTTCAGTAAATTTCTGCTTTCAATAGCTGAATGTCACTGTTTATCTGCTCAAAGCCTTTTCTCCAAGTGCATGTGAGGTTTTCATGCATTATGATTACTAATGGGCCAGAGTTTCTCATTTTGTCCAAAAAAAGATTATATAAAGCAATGTCTTTTTTTTTTTTCACTTTACACTGGCAATAATTACTTTATTTAAATAAAATGTTTTAAAAGATAAGAAGTTCTCTTCATTGGTACTGTAGACCAGAATCAAACATAGCACCATTTAATAGCCTTTATTGTCATCTGCTCACTATAATGAAAAGTAGATCAAGCAAAGAAAGCGAGCTCCATTTTCAAAAATTGGCACATATTTTAAGCACTAACAATGATTATTATATTCCAATTGTGGCAGACCTATTTAATCTGTTGCAAACTATTATATTTTTTCCAACATTATTTCTTTAAAGCCTCAAAGTTAAAGCTGGAAAAGTTGCTGAATGATATTCTTTTATTGAAGTATATTATTTATTATTATTACCTCAGCTAATAGTGCTACTTGAAATCATAGTGTATCTGAAATTATCATCTGCAAATTCTGTTTTGCTCTGTTTTTTTAAGAGGAAATGTACATGTGTACACACAAAACACAGGAACTCTGTCATTTGGATACTCACAGTTCCCCAGAGAGAAAGAAGATGAGAAACATATTTGTCAATTTCATATAGTGCCCCTCCTCACAGGGAGAGTCAAGCATGAGATTGCTACTATGCATTTGTTTGATTGTCTCAGTGAATGCCCATGGCTTGGTCTTTATTATTTATTATTCCAAATACATTGCTTATCTTTGATTATATTACACATGAAAAAACTAAAGCATCAGACTGATTTTAATTTAGAGACCATATGCATACATTTTCTGGCAGAAAAAAAACCAGGTCTTAGTTTTTTAACAATGATATTGTGTACCAGCTATCACTGCTTTATAACAAATTATTCTCAAACTCAGCAACTTAAGACAACAACAAGCAATTATTATCTCATAGTTTCTATGTGTCATGAATTCAGGAGTGGCATAACTGGGCATTTCTGGCTTGGGGTTTCTCATAAGATTATCCTCAGATCTTGACTTGGGCTGTAGTCACCTAAAGACTTGACCATGGCTGGTGGATCTGTTACTAGGGTGGATAATTACAGTGAACTGCAATAATCAGGTTACTGAATGAATATCCTTGATGGGCAGAACCTAGTATTTGGTAAGCCTATCAATGGTAGCAACCTGGTATGCTTTTCCTGAAACAAAAATCTGTTTTATCCTTGAATTAGTGTGATATTTACTTCTAAAAATCATTTTGGACCTTCTCCTTGGCAGTATGACAGATTAAATTTCTAAAGATTCTCCACTGGTGGCTCAGATGGTAAAGCATCTACCTGCAATGCAGAAGACCTGGGTTTGATCCCTGGGTTGGGAAGATCCCTTGGAGAAGGGAATGGCAACTCACTCCACTATTCTTGCCTGGAGAATTCCATGGACAGAGGAGGCTGGTGGGCTACAGTCCATGAGGCTGCAAAAGGATTGGACATGACTGAGTGACTAACATTTTCACACTTTCACTTTCACACAAAGATTCTCCAGCTTAAAAAAACCAACAAACAAATGAAAAATAAGTTCTCTCTGGATAAAATAAGTCTTTTAACTTATTTTTGGTCTCAAAGTAAGAGTTAAGGACTGTTTTGAGAGCATTCCTGACCACTACCAAATGAACATAAAGAATGAACAAGAAGCAGTCACACATAGCCAGACTATTCTGAGGACAAATGATTACACTTGTGCTACTATCTATTGCGAGACTAAATCTTTGAAGGTTACAATGCAGAAAAACTGTTACTAAGATTCTTCAGTAGTACACAAAACTTTAGAGGGTGAGATTGGTCCCAGAACACAAAAACTTTTAGCTTTCAGTATAAGCAAAGGCAAATTTTCTCTGGCCCGTGCTCACTGTTAGGAAAATAAAGGAAGAAAAGAAGGACATTTAGCAGCAAATACAAACACTTTAAACACAGTAAGTGAATAACATGAGCAACTAGAGGCTGAAACATTTGAAAATTTATGAAATGCATAAATTCCATAAATAATAGAATTTATCAGAACTGGCTCAAGAAGATAAGATATTCAATATATAAAATATTCCAACAAAGAAAATATTAGTTTCCAGCTATTTTGTGGGTGAATATTACCTTAAGTCTTAATGGTATGATTACATGTTCTGTATATGAGGTCAATATAACTTTGACATTGAACTTGACTCATGTTTCCTGTCATTGCCACAGAATTTTCACCAGTTAGCCTGGTAGTTTAAGGAGCAGACCCGACCCCACCTCTAGCTTGAAGTCAAGTATACCCATATTTAGCTCAGGTTGACCACAGCGCACTCACAAATACATGAATGAATATAACTGTTATTTTAAGTCACTGAGTTTTGCTTTGCAACATTATTTTGACAATAGCTAACTCTTTCACTGTAGAAAAAGCATTTAATACAATTTAACAACTGTTCATGCAAGACTGTTAGTAAACTAGGAATAAAAGAGAATTTCCTTTTCTCTGAAAAGTGTATCTCCAATAAAACTATACCAAGTATTGCGGAAATTTGTACATTCATAGTCCTATACACTATACATAATCCTATACACTACATACGTAATCCTGTATACAACACATTTTATTTCTAAGCAATGTCCTAGAGAAATTCTTGCACATATGCACCAAAATATATGGGCAACTGTATCTATAGCATTATTATTAATATTGCAAAAACCTTGAAATAACACAGTGTCTTTAAAGTAAAAATGAATTGTTGAATATTCACACAATGGAATATTAAGCAGCAGTACACATGAATGAACTACAGTAATATACAACAACATAGATGAATCTTACTCGCTTATAACACTGAGAATGGCAAAATGTCTAGGACTACGTACCTCATGAATTCATTTGTTTAAATCTCAAAACACAGAAGCTCTTAATTTGAATATGGTTTCCTAGTAGTTTTTTGCTCTCATAATTTTAATTTCTGTATCTACTATGTACATCTTTGTATCTATAAATGTTGTATAAATATCATAATATGGAATTAAATATACCAAGTTTATTCAGAATTACTTTGTACAATGATTTCAGTGGTTAAGTCAATAAAAATTCATTAAAGACACCATATTTTAGCCTTGGTGGCTTTTATGAAGAACTTACAATGGGCAGCAATGGAACAGATTTGACGTATCACTCATTTATGCACAATATTATATTTTGTGGTTATTTTTGCAGCTATAGAAATGCAAATGTCCCCTGAATAAAACAGGTGACAGGAAATTTGAAGTTTTGGAATATTATGTCTTATTTATCTGTGAATGGTCATTATGCAATCAGGAGGAATATATAGTATCTATTCTCAACATAACTATTCAAAATTTTATAAAGACTGAATTTAAACAGGACACACACACACATATGTATGTACTAATTAGGGAAGGATAAAACTAGCATTTGCACACAATATAATCATCTAGAAAATTCAAAAAAATAATCTAAAAAAACGATTAAAATTAAGAAGGTGCTTGAAATAATTGATGCTTTTGAACTGTGGTGTTGGAGAAGACTCTTGAGAGTCCCTGGGACTGCAAGGAGATCCAACCAGTCCATCCTAAAGGAGATCAGTCCTGGGTGTTCATTGGAAGGACTGATGCTAAAGCTGAAACTCCAGTACTTTGGGCACCTAATGCGAAGAACTGACTCATTTGAAAAGACTCTGATGCTTGGGAAAGATTGGAGGCAAGAGGAGAAGGAGATGTCAGAGGATGAGATGGTTGGATGGCATCACCGACTCAATGGAAATGAATTTGAGTAAACTCTGGGAGTTGGTGATGGACAGGGAGGCCTGGTGTGCTGCGGTCCATGGGGTCGCAAAGAGTTGGACACGACTGAGCAGCTGAACTGAACTGTATACAAAATAGTATGTAATAGCTTTCCTACAAAGGTCAGCGACCAGTTAGAACACATCATGGGAAAAAATCCCAACCACAATAACAAATAAACCCCCCAAATAATGAGAATTAAACCTAACAAAAGACCTGAAAGACCACTGTAAAAGGTAACAGAACACTTTCCGAGGGATATATAATCCAACCTAAATAAATGCTGGGGGAAAGCAAGTTTTGGGAAGAGAACATTTAACATGTAAAAGATGTTAGTTCTTCCCAAATTAATCTATAAATTTAAAGCAATCCGGTATAAAATTCTAAAAGAGATATTTATAGGGCTTGACAGGTTTAGTTTAAAATTCAATTGAAGATAACAATATAATAGCCAGGAATATTGTGGAAAAGATCAAAAAGTGGTATTTCCTCAATGATGTAAAAAATACCTAGTGTTAAACTATAGTAACTAAACCTATGTAAGTAATTGTTCAGGAACAGACAGCTTTGTTGCACAGAAAAGGAAAGCATGAGATCAGATGCAACTAATTAAGAGAATTTAACATGTGACAAAGGCAAGGTCAGATGTTAACCCTGTAGGGAAATTAGTGGAGAATTAATGGACTGACTAATAAGAAGCCATGGGACAATTAGATGACAATTTGAAAATAAAAATTTGCCTCACATCCTCACAAAATTGTTTTGAAGCACATCAAGCAATTATACATAAATAACAGAACTATAAAATTATGCCAAAAAATAGATTATTCACTTATAATTTAGAGTCTTAAAGAGTTTCCTGAAAACAGGTCAAAATTCAGAAATCATAAAGGAGAGTGTGGTCATATTTTCCTATGTAAAAATTACAAACTAAAATGACAAAAGTTACAATAATGAAAAGACAAGTAACAAAAGTATTTTCTAGAGAAATAACTCCCATTTGCCCAAAGATGCAAACACAAGGATTTGATAGAAAAGAAAAATTGGGATCAACCTACACATGCATAGATTATGAGAGTTGAACTGTAGCACTTCTGCCCTGTCGAGTTGCCACATAGTTCAGTATATATCAACATGCAAAGATATTAGGTATGTGTTAGGAAGTGGAAAAAAATAAATTGCTGGTATTCAGTATATAATTATGTTATTTAGAAAGAGAAATCTTTAAAAACAAAATTAATGTATGCATATAGGTATCTATAAATGTATACATGTATATATATTAATGTCTTACATACTGCTTTGAAAATGACCTGGGGAAATTCACAATTCACTCAGCCCTGATTTCCCAGAGAGAGGGGAGTGAGATTCAAGTGTGTGGACAGGAAGTCAAATCGGACTATTGATTCTTACACTGTAATATCTCTGTGCTTGGTTTGTTTTCACAAAATGTATTTTCTTATAATAATTAAAACAAGCCAAAGCAGGTATAAAAAGAGAGTGACTGAAAATGTAAGTGAAAGAACATGATATTTTAATATCCAGAAAGAAATTTTGACATTAAATCAACTATGCTGTATTTAGTCACTCAGTTGTGTCCAACTCTTTGCGACCTCATGGATTGTAGCCTGCAGATTCTTCTGTCCATGGGGATTCTCCAAGCAAGAATCCTGGAGTGGATAGCCTATCTCTTCTCCAGGGGATCTTCCCAACCCAGGAACTGAACAAGGGTCTCCTGCATTGGAAGTGGATTCTTTACCAGCTGAGCTACTAGGAAAGCCCTAAATCAACTATAGCATAACTCAACTTATCATACCACTTGAATATACCTACTTGTTTTGCATTTGAAGCAAAAGCAGGACTCTTCTTTCTTGAAGTAAAAAAATGAATAAATTGTTGATTGTGATAAATTGATGGCCTAGAAATTTCTTGCCCTGGGTTTTAGGGAGATGGGTTGTCACTGTATCGTGCTTGGGGGAGGAGAGAGTGCAAGGCGTTTGCATGCACAGACTTCTGAGTTCTGGTTGTATTGACTGCCATTCCAACCTCAAAGAAAACTTTAACAGACATCTGTGGGGTCATAACTGAGTTGAATACCAAGTTATATTTTGTCATGAGCAACATAACTTTTAATTAGTTGCTAAAGGTAGGTGTGTGATGAAACATTCCATATAAAAATGTTTATGAATGAGTAAGCTTCCCAGATGGTACTGTGGTTAAGAATCTGCCCACCAATGCAGGAGATGCAGGAGATGCAGGTTTGATCCCTGGATCAGGACGATCCCCTGGAGGAGGAAATTGCAACCCACTCCAGTATTCTTGCCTAGAAAATTCCACAGACAGAGGAGCCTGGCAGGCTACAGTTTATGGGGTCATAAAGAGTTGGACATGACTGAGCATGCCTGCACAGCACACGCAAGCTATAAATATCCAATCTTTTGAGAGCTGAGGAAAGTTAGGATTTTATCCTTGGAAAAATGTGCTCTTTTAAAAATTGGAGTATAATTGTTTTACAATGTTATGTTAGCTTCTGCTGCACGATGAAGTGAATCAGCTATATGTATTCACATATCCCCTCATTTTGAACCTCCCTCCCATCCCTCCCCATCCTACCCACCTAAGTCATCACAGAGCACTGTATATGGTAGTATATACATATGTCAATCGTAACCTCCCAATTCATCCCATCCTCCCTTTCTCCCCCTGTGTCCACATGCACATATTCCTGTCCTGGGACTAGGTTTATCGGTGCTATTTTTCTAGATTCCACATGCATGCATTAATATACGATACTGATTTTTCTTTCTGACTTACTTCATTCTGTGTGACAGATTCTAGGTACACTCACATCTCTACAAATAACCCAATTTTGTTCCTTTTTGTGACAGTAATGTTCCATTGTATATATGTACCATCTAAGTGTCCATTGACAGATGAATAGAAAAATATTCTTAAGTACTCAATTTTGCATACAATCTCTCTTCAGTTTATTTCCTACTTGACTTGTTGCAAAGAGCAATGACATACTTGTCAGACAAGGGTCAATCCCCTAGTCCCTGTCTCCACGCATTCATACACTGTATCATAAATTCCCTTGGGTAATTTCAAGTACTGTAAAGAGCTTGCCATATTTTCCTTTCTCCTATTGGGCATTCCTGGAAATACTCAATTTACAAGACAAGAACTCTTCAGCATGGCTATATTTTATTAATAAAATGTATGTATGAAATAATAAAATAAATTTGATTATTGGTATTTTAATAATGAGGCTTCCCTAATATCTCAGCGGTAAAGAATCCGCTTGCCAATGCAAGAGACGCAGGGTTTGCTCCCTGGGTCAGGAGGATCCCCTGGAGAAGGAAATGGCAATCCCAGTCTGGTATTTTTGCCTGGGAAATCCCATAGACAGAAGAACCTGGCAGACTACAGTCCATGAGGTTGCAAAACAGTCAGACATGACTTAGGAACTAAACGACAAAATATATACTCAGCATATACTAGCACTAAGCACTCATCTCAGAGGAAATGAGAAGTGAAGGTACTTGCATAGGCTCTCAAAGCTGGTAAGCTGCAGAGCTGGGATTTGAACCCAGGCACTGTGGCTTCTTGAGCCTATGCTTCTGAGTATTATGATAGAAGGACTGTCAAACCTTAGTTCATTTATGCACTCATAGCCCAGCTTTAAGGTGGCTGAGGGCCTTCACATATAGGTTTGCCATGACTGAGCTTCTGGTTACTCTTGAAAGTTCTTGCCCTCCATGGACCCCTCTGAAATGCCTGCCCCAACTCCTCAAGGACATGATGTGCTGACTCATAGCTAGGACTCACCATCACCCAAACTCAAGTATTTTGTTGGGAATAAAAGAGACCAATTTATTTTTTGCTTGTGCTTGCCATCTTTTCTGTGTTCTCATTTCAGAGACCTTACTTACCTCTCCTTTCTCTTCTCCAGAAAGTTATTTCCTCTCTCCTCAGGGGACCTTTTCTCTTCAGACAATTAACAGATTCTTTCCTATGACACCTCACACAACATACATCACTGGATTTTCTGGTTCTTGCTCAAGCATTCTAATTTTACTGTCAAGGTACATATAGATGGAGCCTAATCCAGTGCAGAAGGAGAACAAGTTGTGTCCCTTCTTTATTCTCTTTGTCTCTATTTTATGCACTGCATTCCTCCAAGGCTGCTTGTACTTTGTTATACATAACACTGACATTGCCTTTAAAAATTGCTCTCTGAATATGAAAATCTCCTTAGCTGCCTCCTACTCATATGTATCTTCCAGTTCTGACTGTACTGAATGTAGTGCATTGAAAGCAAAGCCCACCACCTGCTTCAATCAAACTCAAATGACAGATTTCTACACAAAATCGAACTCATTGCCTATGATTTTTGCTCAGCTTTTCAAATCAGACAGGAGTATTTCTTGGGGATAAACATATTTTCCAGTCTTCTGAGTAGACTTAGATCCCATTTTAAAAGAAAGAGCATAGCTGATAAGGATTGGAACAGAAATGGGATTTAACTGCGTACTCTCAGGTGATGAATGAGGAGTCTGGTGAGAAAGAGGGCATATTGCATTCAGAGTGTTTGATCCTTAGTTAGAAAGGCCACTGAATGGGGAATAAAAAACACTAATTACCATTTGTACATTAATATTTTATGTTGATATGGTCATGTTGGATATTTGATATGCCAAATCAGGGGTACATTTCAGAGAACACGAATGGATTTGACTCTTAAAACTAATTATATTGGTGACTTGTTAAAGAGAATATTCCTTTCATTAGATGGTTAAGCATTTTTAAAAACTTATTTTGTGCAGCTTTCCCTTAGGGTCCCAGTAGCACATTATAAAACTCCAATCAAGTAAGCAGGCTGCGGTCTATTATAGTTCACTATCTGATGCTCATCTGCCCACTCATCTTCTCATCAACCCCCAGTTCTTATCTAGCAGGTCATACCTGAACAAAAGGAGGAAAGGAAAGAAGGTAGAAAGGAAGAAAAGAAGAAAGAGTAAGGGAGAAAAAGAGAAAGTGGGTTAACTTTATTTTGAGGATTTTCTGTGCACCAGCTGAGTGGGAGCTGTTTCCTTTGTATATGCTAATTTTATCTACCCCTTCCAGTTTGCAAGCATGCTGTCTTTTCAGTCATGTCAGACTCTGCAACCTTATGGACTGTAGGCCATGAGGCTTCTCTGTCCAAGGGATTCTCCAAGCAAGAATACTAAGTGGGTTGCTGTGTCCTCCTCCGGGAGATCTTCCCGACCCAGGGATCAGACCATGTCTCTTACATTTCCTGCACTGGCAGTTTGGTTCTTCACCACTAGTGCCTCCTGGGAAGACAATTCCATCCAATTTAATCCAAGAGAAAACTAGGATCTTTTAACTGTAAGTGATGTAGGTAATGATCTTTTCCTTCTTATTTTTTAGGTGAAGAGACTGTGCTCAGGATGGTTAAGAAATTGCCCAAGATGGTACAATTGGTTAGTGACTGTGTCCCCACTGACCTCAGCACAAAGGGAGGTGCCATTCTCTCCCTTCCTCTCCTAGAGCATTATCACTGCAGTGGGAGAACTGCAGGACTGGCATTGAACAGGCTGGCATTGACTAATAAGTGACTAATGATAGGCTGACAGGTGGACACATACTTAAACGGAACACTGGGAATTTCCAGAAGTACTTTCAAGACAGGAACACCAAAAAGATCTGGACTTCCCGCATGGGTTAGCGGAACACCAGCACTCTGGATTTGAGTACTCATATTAATGTGATTGTCATTGGATTCAGAGGCTTGAAATGTTAAACATTTATATTAAAGGCATCATTATTTCAAGTTCAAAGATTTCATAAATGTTGTCTAATGAGTTTCTTGTTTTCTTTATTCTACTCAGTATTACATTTGTACTGAAATAGACCTTATTAATTCTCTACATTCAGACAAATCTATCTTGACAAATATCACAAAGGACTTATCGTATTAATTGCACTTCAAACTCCGGCTGCTCAGAAGGAAACGAGCACACATTTGAGAGTTAAGAGAGGGCAGTTTCATTCCCCGCCCTGCGTCATCTGATTGCACTTCTGTGAGTCACCTTATTTCTCTGGCCCCAGGTTCTGATTGGTCTCTTAGAATGATCATCAATGAAAAAAAATTAAGTGAATGAATGAGGCGATATACATGGAGAAGGGAGACACATGCACTAAAGCCAACATTGCCTGCCTTGAATCCTAACTGTACTGAATACTAGCAACAAAACTTAGCACAAATTATTTTATTTGGGAGCTCTATTATCTGTAAAGTAGGAATAATGATAATTGTGGTCATTTGGTTATTGTGAGCACTAAATGAGCAAATATATGCTAATTTCTAATAGCCTCATTTAGAGCATAATAAACAGTTAAATATATCTATTGAACTTTATAACATTTGTTTTTCTCATGGGTTTATTTGAATAATGTTATAATAACATTTTGTAATGTTGTCTAATGATCTTTTGATCTTTTGATATCACCTACAAAGTGATTGAAGACAGAAATGTCTAAAATATATACATTTAAAATTTCAGGGTGACCTATATTTGGAGAGAAATATGAATAAACATAGCTTAGAATGCTACCTGATGGTAGAGTGTAAAACAGAAAAGTAAGAATTTACATATTTGGCCTTCAGTTCAGTTCAGTTCAGTTCAGTTCAGTTCAGTCGCTCAGTCGTGTCCGACTCTTTGTGACCCCATGAATCGCAGCACGCCAGGCCTCCCTGTCCATCACCAACTCCCGGAGTTTACTCAAACTCATGTCCATCGAGTCGGTGATGCCATCCAGCCATCTCGTCCCCTGCCATCCCCTTCTCCTCCTGCCCCCAATCCCTCCCAGCATCAGGGTCTTTTCCAATGAGTCAACTCTTCGCATGAGATGGCCATATCTCCTTATTATTTCTTTTGTTCACATAATTATGAAATATATTTGTTTATATATTTTTACAAATAAAATTAAGTCCCTTTCAATCCTTATCCCCATTTTCTCTATCTTTGTCTTAATTTTTTCCTCTGTTTGGCACATAGTAATCCCCCAATAAGTTGTACCTTTTGTCATTATTATTTAAGAGAAGAAGAATGTAATTGAAATGCTCAGAGCTTCGGGGCAGTAGGAACACGCCATGGATTTCTCATCACATGGAAAGGCATTAGTTTCCTGTCCTTTCTCCCTGTTATTCTTTTCCCTTAAAAATTTTGGAGAAGTTACAAACTGCCCAGCTATAGATAAGTCCTTTTGCATGCAGGCACACATTTGCTCATTCACCCAAAATATTGACTTAATACCTGGCAATTAGGTATTGACTACTAGCTTTGGGGTAACTACCATGAGCTGGCAACTGGTCATTCCTGTTATAATTTTTCATGCTATATTCTACATTTATTTGCAATAAGCAGGTCATTGCAATCCTAATAGGAAGTATGCTTTTGGCCTTTTACCTCCCCAATCACCTTCTGAGAGTGAAACATATCATAGGTAACTGATTTCAATAGCTCCCTTCTAGTGAGAACTTCTTATTGTCTCCTCGATCCACTTTGGTGTCCACATACATACTAGTAGAACACTCTAAAGAGGGTTTCCACTAAAACACACACACACACACTCTTTATTAAATAATACCAATAGCCTACAGTAATGACAGAAGTACATAAGCTTTGCATTCTCCAAAGAGTATCTAGAGAAATTTTAAAATTCATTCTACAATAAATTTGACATAAATTTTGCTTACTAGAAATGAATATTCAGATGGTCCTAAGTAATCATTCATAGAGTTTATAAATGTATATTCTCAGACATAAATGTTTTAATACATGAATTTTCATACACCAGTATTGAAATATCTGGAAGGCTCTTTGAAAAGAAGGTAAAATAAGGTGATCATATGCACTGGAAAATTTTAACTTGTATATGTAAAAGCAAGTTTTCTCAGTCATGTAAATAAATAGTTCTTTTTTCTTTATGTTTATATTTGAAGCCACTGTTCATTTATAAATACATGCATACACATACATTCATCTAGTATCAAAATTTGATACTCAATGATTTGAAGAGGAAAACATATTTTCCTAATTTTGCTTATTATCACACAATTTTAAACAATGTCATATGCCATGTATTTAGAAATAATATTCTTATGTATCATCATGCTCTCTTCAACCACTAATAAATATAAATAAATGTATATATGTATGTATATTCACATACATACAAATGTATGTTTATATACACAGATACATACACACATGGGCTTCCCAGATGGTGCTGGTGGTAAAGAACTCACCTACCAGTGCAGAAGGCATAAGAGACTCAGGTTTGATCCCTGGGTCGGGAAGATCTTCTAGAGGAGGGCATGGCAACTCACTCCAGTATTCTTGCTTGGAGAATCCCATGGACAGAGGAGGCCGCCAGGCTATAGTCCAGGGGGTTGCAGAGTCAGACACAACTGAAGCAACTTAGCATACATACATATACACGTACGAAATTTTTGCACAAAATTGTGAAATTTCCAGACATAACCAGTTATTCTTTGTTATTTCCAACTTAATATCACTGAGAACGAAGGAGGTAATATACTACTATACATCACATATGTATATAAAATATAATATATCAAGTTACACATTTATCCTTTGGGATTTGTTGAGATTATACTTATGAGTATAGTATGGAATCTATCAATTTTCATGAATATTTCATATTTTTTTCCTTAAAAAGTGCATTTTTTATTAATGTGTATAAAGTTTTATATATCTCCATTACATCAGTGTGGTTTACTATCATTTTCAAAGCTTCTACAGCCTTATCTGAATTATCTCTACATTAATGAAAGAAATATGTTGACATTTTCCACCATGATAGCATTCTCCCTGTAGATGTCTTAGATTCTTAAACATAGTTTGAGGCTATTATATCTTACTGGCGAATTGAACCTTTTATCATAATCAAAGTAATCAAACTTTGATCACAAAAGTAATCAACTCTCTAAAATCATTTTTATTCTGTTTTATCTGCTTGCTTTCAACTTAGAGCCATTTCTTTGCCTTATATCAGCTTTTTTATGGTTAGTATTCAATTGGTATATATTTTTCATCATTTGCTTTAAATATTTTGGTGTCCTTACATTTTATATTGATTCCCTTATAGACAATACACAGCTAAAATTTTTTTCTTTGCATGGCATCCCTCATACATGCCACCTCATCTTTCTCATTTGAGTCTTTTATACATACTTCTGTCTCTCTCTCTGTTTTCTCTCCTACCTAACATACCTCCTTATATTTTCCTTTTGTGAAGGTATTTGGTAGTCAACTCTCAGATTTTATCTGAAAATGTCTTTACCTCATTCTTGAGAGAGAGTTTCACTGCGTTTACAATTCTAGGTTCATAATTACTTTTTATCAACTCATCGAATGTATAGTTTCCTTCACTCCTGGCTTCAGTTATTGCTGTTGAGAATTCAGTTGTCAGTCTTCCTGTCACTCCTTTAGGAACATGTCTTTTTGACTGTATTTAAGATCAATTCTTTTTCTTTGTTGTCCTTAAATTCATTCCTGGTTAGACTAGGAATTAATTTGTATCATTTAAGTTCTCGGAACTTTTAAAAAATTTTGAATTTGATAACTGTTTCTTTTTAGTAGTGTAAATGTCCTACTATCTTCATTATCTTCCTCTGGAATTCCAATTAAATGTATGTTATACTTATTGTATTTTTATGTCTTTTAATCTTTTTAATCTGCTTGTCTTTCTAGACTATATTTTATAAACTGAATTCATATCTTTTTTAGTTCACAAATTCTCTCAACTATATTTAATTGGTGATTTAATTTTCTATTTAGAGCTTTAGTTTAATATTTACTGTTTTATTTCTATAAGTTTTATTTGGCTCTTTCTCAAATCTGACTATTCCCTGATTGTATTTTCAAGTTTTTCTTTTATTAAACATTGTTTTTTAAAAGTTATGTGCCTGATTTTTTCAATATCTGAATTAATTTTGATTTTGCTTATCTGCTGACTGTTGTTTCTGTTAGTTCTGACCTGTATTTCTTTATTTCCTTTTACATTTTTTGAGTTTTAACTTTGAGTCACTCATTTTTCTTTGAGAACAGGGTTAAAGCTAAATTCCTACAGAGATTTGCATCTGATTCTGCCAGTTGCCTGGAGGAGTGTTTGAATCACCCAGGTAGTATGAAATCATATCTCAAATGCACTGCAAGAACCAGTACGGATTATAAAAATTCAAAGAAAGATTTTTCCCTTCATTCAGTCCTGGACATCAGATAGGAAAAATTTCCCCATATCTCCTTTGTGTAGCAACGTTTTTCTTGCCTAATTCTATTTCTCATTGTTACTGTGCATGTAGCCCATAGAGAGGAGTCCAAACTCTATGAAGTCCAATCTCTTATTAGAGTCCCTGTGTTGGAAACATCCTGAGTTTTATCTCTTCTTTTTCACACCTCGTACTATCACGAAAGTTCAAAATAACTAGAGATACCTAATCATTCTCAAGACAAACGTTAGATGTTGTGACCTACTAGGATTCTCTTGTTTTATATATTTGGGGGTTTTGAGGATTTGCTGATCTTCTGAAAAGTTCAAAAATGCATTTAGGAAGGTGTTTTATGTATTTTTAACAAAAAATTTTTTTTCAACATTTTAGTTTCTTCCGGCACAAACAGTACTTTGGAGGATTAGTTTGTGTGATGTACTGCCATATTATTGGAAACAGGAGTACTTGAACATATTCTTAAGGAAATGACATGCCGATTTTTGAGAGCTTTTCATAAAAGACAAATTTGACTTAATACAATATTATTATTGATAGATACCACAGAGGCTATCAACATTGCAAAAATGTTAAAAACAAATGGGAGTCATTTTTTTCAAACTTGAGTAATTGCACAAAATACCTGGAAAATGTGCTTAAGGGTTTTTTTCTTTCTTTCTTTTAAATGGAGACAGCATTAGATGAAGTAAAAATGAGAGTAAATTTAATGAAGGAGACAACACCAACTAAAGATTAAAAAATAATTTATAAATTTAAGGGAGCACAGACTACTATCTCCAAGCAATAATTGGAAGACTCTCTTACTGAAAAACAGCCCCAGGAACAGGAACACATGATAACGAACTTGTTTCATCAGTACTTTGCTTTGCGTTGTTAGCTAACAACCACAAAACCATAAGCCCAGTGAAAACTACTCACAAATAATTAAATACTTTTTGATCTGCTATCTCAAGATGTCGTACTCTCAAAAATTGAGGAAAACACGGACAGTGACAAAGTTAAAAAAGAAATTACTTCCTCAAGAAATCCTACTCTTTGCACACCTACAATACAATCAAGGAGATCCAGGGTCAAGTTATAGCAAGAGAGTTTAAGTTTTTTTTTTTTTATTTTACATTTCGTGACGTTGCATCTATTTGGGGAAAAAAGACAATATACCCATTCAGAAACCTATGAGAATTGTGTTTTAGGACAACCCAAAATGAGATATTTATCTGGATGGAAAACTTTAAATAAAAAGGATTTTCTTCTTTCCTGCTTCCTCTCTCTCAAACAACCCCAAGGACTGATCTTATGTCATACTTTTTCTCAATAATGGAATAGAAAATAACTTCAGAGAATAACACTGTGCTCTTCCAGGTAATAAATTTTATGGGTGTTGGGATAAATTGCAAGGAGAGATTGTGAGCCAGTCAGACAAGAAAATGGCATGGAAAGTTTTAGAGACAATACTTCAAAAGTAAGGGACTTTGGAAAACAATTTAAACAAGAAACATAAGAGCATGGTTTTCGGCTACTTGTTGCAATATACAAAATGCTTGGGAGTCCTGAGCATCTCTACCTGAAATCCAACAAAAGTTCTGTATCACTGCAATTGAGCAGATATAGAGAATTTTCACATAATCTTAGTACACAGGCGTTTGGTTTGTAACTCACCAGGTAATTTTCCACGTCCCCAGACAGCTTTCTATCCCCATTATGTCATGGCCAGTATTATTGGAAGGTATATTTTAGTTCTAGAGATTCACTAAAGATGTTCAAGGCTTCTGTGGAAATACTTCTAAATCCAAACATCTCTCGGAAGTATACAATAATTTTTATCTATCAAAATGTGGAGTTCATCTCTATTGGCAAAGTAGGGAACGATATCTGAAATTCAGAAAAAGGCAGACAGATTTGTAGCAGGTAGTAAGAACACAGAACTGAAAAGGCTCTTGAAGATAGTTGCTTAATACAAGTCACATAGCAAGTAAAGAGAAGGCCCTTGATGCTATGGAGTTAAATATAATTAGGCAGCCAATGGACAGAGATCAGGTTGACCCCAACTGAATAAAGTAGTTCATCATCAGGAAGAAAAGAAAGCTGTAGAGAAGTCTTTCTAACCTATAACCTGTGGTTTTCTACACCAGAGGTTTGCAAACTTTGTGTCCTCCAAAACCCTTTACACACCCAAAGATTATTGGAGCTCTCAAAAGGCTTTTATTTATAAGGTGATAAGAATAGATATTTACCATAATAGGAATTAAAATTTAAGAAAATTAAAATTTCTTAATTCATTTTAAAAAATTACAATAATATCTCCAATTCAAGTTAACAGAAATAATTTATTTTTATGAAAAATTAGCATATTTTCTAAAACAAGAATAAGACTGATTTTGATTTACATTTTGAAAGTCTGGCTTAATAGAAAGTACCTGGATTTGCATATCCATTTCTGAATTCAGTCTGTTACAGCATATTTTTATTGAAGAATATGAAGAAAATCTGGTCACAAAGAGGTTTGAATTTGAAAAGGGAAGAATATTATAATAGTCTTTTCAAATAACTTTGAATATTCATCTTTAATATTATACCAAAACTCAAGAAGTGGTAGTTTCTTAAAACTTGAGTGTAGAATTTGCAAACTTATCAGTGATGTTACATTAAAATCAATTTATCTATCTTGTTCTTAATATAGGTGTTGTACTCAAACATGATTTTGTAATATCATGCATTGGTCATTTGGAAAAAATTAGTGTCATGAGAAATAAAGTCTTTCCCATATTGACAAGTTTCACCATACATTATTCAACATCACATGTGATAAGATCACTGATTTCATTAGGGAAGTACTCATGTGGTCAGGTACTGTTGGGCTTGTGGTGGCTGATACACATTTTCTAAAATTCTAAATTTTGCTTGAAATTACAAATATTTTCCTTGACAGCAGATGCTATCAGATGTTTTTCTTGAGTGACAGGCCCATTTGGTTGATTCTAGAGAAAATATTTGTCAAACACTCAATCCTGAAGAACTACTGGTTTGGTTCAGTTCAGTTGCTCAGTTGTGTCTGATTCTTTGTGACCCCATGGATTGCAGCACGCCAGGCTTCCCTGTCCATCACCAACTCCCAGAGCTTAGTCAAACTTATGTCCATCGAGTCGGTGATGCCATCCAACCATCTCATCCTCTGTCGTCCCTTTCTTCTCCTGCCTTCAATCTTTCCCAGCATCAGGGTATTTTCTAATGAGTCAGTTCTTCACATCAGGTGGCCAAAGTACTGGAGCTTCAGCTTCAGCTTCATTCAGTTCTTCCAATGAATATTCAGGACTGATCTCCTTTAGGATTGACTGGTTTGCTCTCCTTGCAGTCCAAGGGACTCTCAAGGGTCTTCTATAACGCCACAGTTCAAAATCATCGATTCTTTATTGCTCAGCTTTCTTTATAGTCCAACTCTCACATCCGTACATGACTACTGGAAAAACCATAGTTTTGACTAGACGGACCTTTGTGGGTAAAGTAATGTCTCTGCTTTTTAATATGCTGTCTAGGTTTGTCATAGCTTTTCTTCCAAAGAGCAAGCATCTTTGGCCCTCGTTATTTCTTTCAGGCAAAATTGCTGTTCCTAAGGATGTCTGCTTTTGGACAAGACGGAGTAACAGAAACTGGATTTACCCAACTACCTGATTTTTAAAATGGGCAAAGTACATGAAACAACGTTGGACATATTCATGAAAGATGGAAAGCAAATGATGCATTTCTGTAATTGCTCCGGTTAAAAGCTTAGAGAGTTTCCAGGCCATAGTGCAGAGAGAGGAAACCAAAAAAGAGACTGTGAGATAACTCACACTGAGGACATGGAACTGAGTTCAGGCAGAACAAGGTGGCTCCTGCAAGTTGGGAAGAATATAGGAAAGGAGGATTGTGCAGGGCAGCCTGGAGATCTGCAGAGAACTTTCCCAAGAACATTCAGCTGCTTACTGATTAGTGTTCGCATGTAGCAAAACCCACCAAAGTCAGGGAAAGAATCACCTCAAATGATTAGAGGTTAACAGTGCCGTGATCAGGCTTGTATGTGTCCACTGGGGATTCTACATGTACTTTTCTGCTGGGAAAATGCCTTGTAGAGAAATTGATAGGCTATATAATATTTTGTTATGCAATGTTCTTCTTTAATAGACAGACCAACCAATTTAACAGTTCCACTGGATGCTTTCAGCTTTTCTATGTCTTCTTGTGTTGTCTATCATTTTTCATTTTAGTCATTCTGGTGTATATTATCTCATTCAATTTTGATTTGCGTTTCCCTGATTACTATGGAAGCAAGTTCCTTTTTATATGTTCTTTGCCTTTGTTCATGTAACCATTATGGCATAGCTAATCATTAAAATAACTGTCATAAAAAACAATGTCTTGTTTTATTGATTTAGAACTTCTTTCTCCTTAGCAATAATACACTCAAATATCAGAGCTTAGAGGAAATTTTCTGTCTGAATTGTTTGACTTGTCTTGGGAAAAGTCCACTGCAAATCTGAAATGTGGGAAAAGCACTATTCAGTAAGCAGCTTTGGAAAATCTTCATTGATTGCGCTAGCTGGAAATACTTTACCAAACTGAGTAAGTCAGCTCAAGCTTTAATTAGCCAGTGGGTGATGATCAGATTGTAAATAAGCTGAATAGCCAAGCCTGCCCCTCATGAGCTTGTGGGGGAGGTCTGCTATTAGTATTTCTAACTTTAATGCTAGTCCAACTTACCTCACCAAGTGAAACTGAGACACTTGGATAAATGGGGCAGAAGATGCTGTCACATGACACCGGCAAATTTTCTTGCAACAAAATTAGAACAAATTGACAGATCTCTGTCAATTAGAAATAACTTTGCCATGTAAATAAAAATAAGACTACATTGAAGGGGGCATCTGGTAGTGTGAAAATAGACTGCACATGGCCCAGTGAAAATTAGCTATCGTGAAAGGGTTTGCTAATTATTTTTTCTTTGGTGCTGTCATTCCTGAAATACCTCTACCACCTGAAGCCTTATGCTTGGCTTTTCTCAAATCACTCGATTTAAATATTTTTAAAAACTGTAGTGGGTGTCTAACTATGCCATCAGCATGATCTTGAGGCAGGAGATAGATGGGCTCCAGGTTAGATACTTAAAATTGGCCTCCTGTTTGCATTTCGTGGGGCATAAAGAAGTAGGGCTTTGGGCTGGATAGTTACAACTCTTAGCATTTCCTGAGACAACCAATAGATGGGCTCCAGTTGAGGAATTTACAACCAGCCTTCTGTTTACGCTCCGAAATGGAAGTAACAACAGAAACAGGGTAAATAGCCAATGTTTGGCTTGTAAAGATCTTAAGGTTATACCCATGGTAAGGACGAAGAGGAACAAAACCCTGTTTGATTAAAGGATTAAGGGCTCTCCACTCACCCCCTTGGGACAAGGGAGCCACTACACACGTGCAGAAAGGCTCCTTGTGTGTGAGGATAATACAAGGCCATAATGAGTTTTGCTCCTCCTAGAAGCTTTCACTTTGAGGTCCATCTTGGCTGAGGAGTGTGTGCCCACCCAGAGGAGGGTCCCAGGATAAGTCAGCTGTGGAAAAAGAAAACCAATAATTGGCTAAAGAAAGACAAAGAACTGCTCTATATAAATGACTTAACCACCTCTTTACTGAGCACCTCCTCGCTAGGGTGACATCCACACCCTTTCTCTGATTGTGCATCTCTGCCTTGCTTCTATTCAATCTAAACAAACTGTTTTTCTGTGAGCTCTCCCATTTACTATGCTGTAGCTCTAGTAATAAACTTTATACCTGCATTTATATCTTTTGCCTCTGTGATAAATACATTTTTCACTGGAGGCAAAGATCCAGGGAAAAACAGCTTCTTGCCTGTAGCCCTTGCTGGTGTGGTGGCTAGGATTCCTGGTTCTCATCCAGGCTACCCAGGTTCAACTCTTGGACGGGGAATTAAGATCTCGTTTCACGCCATCACTCACTGCTGCCTCACCAAGATCAATCTCGATTAACATAAACTGTCCATAAGTCACAACAGCCCTGAAAAAGGTACTAATGGGCATCATTAGACATTCTACCTTTCCTCTTCTAAAGGCAGAGTCTGTGAAACCTCCCAGATAAAGCAAAATATCACAAAGTAAATAGATCTAAAATAGCTCCCTGGTCCTGATGCTTCTGCCTCCTACATTCTGTATTATTCATTTTGATGAGACTCATGGTTTTTCATTGCAATTCACGCCACTCATTTTTAGAGAATATCACCTTAACTCATGAGTTCAGTGACTAAGGGAATGTTTTGAAGAGTGGAGGAGACTGTCTGGATTATGTCTCTTTAGTAAAAGTACAATGGAACAAATTATCTGTTAAATTTCAAATTTTAAGCCTATATATCATCTCTTGCGTTTTCATTTTTCTATTTAAGTAAATAAGATAAGCAATGATTCAAAGAATAGGTATCTCAGGCGCTGTTGGTGATAAGGAAGTTAGCTTACTGTTTAGCTATATAGTTGCTCAAGCACCAAATTACTGTTGTTTTATATCAAACAAAAGCAACAGTATTTATGAGTGTTTAATAAACATCAGATAAAACACTAACAGCTCTGCTTGCATAAATCTTTTCTTCTCAATGATTATACAAGTTAAATATATTATTTCTATATTTCAGATAAGAAAATTGAAGCTTAAAAAGTTTACATCCTTTTCCTTTTCCTTTTTAATATTCATTCAGTGTCCCATTTGTTTGTCCCTTTCTTCTGCACTGCCTGTCAAAGCATTTGTTTCCCGAATTCCACTGTCTTTTTCCTCCTGTAGTTTCCATGGAAAATTTGATTTCTGTTAGGATTTCCTGTAAGTTTAGGTAATGAGATAGACAGTGCTAAATCCATCATTACTTGTAGAAACTGATGACAGATGAAGGAATGCTTCATTAAAAATCTTAAACATTTTGCTTGTATTTTAATAAATAACATTTTAAATTAAAAATGGAAAATAACCACAATACAGTATTTACTTTAATCAGTTATGTGGAATCACTACTCCCTGTGCCTTTTGAGAGAAAAAATAATCTAAATATTTATTTAGATTTATTTAAATATATTTTATTTATTTTATATATATTTAAATATATTTGTGTCCTGATGAACAAGAACAATTGACATAGAGCAGGTTCTCAGCAAGTATTCAGGAAATAAAATAATGCTAGTAGTTTATTAGTATAAGAAACTCTAACAGTTTATAATGTAAGTCTTCAAAAAGTCCAAAAAGTAGGAATATAAACTTTGCTTGCTATTTGCTTATATCTTGCCTTCTTCTTCAGTCTCACTCTTAATATCTATAGTCTAATAAACATTTCTCTGAGTCATTTTTGACCATAAGGAGTTATGCATAAAATTATGGTGATGTGCTATATTCTTAAATTTTTTTAGACATTTTAAGATGAATATTATGAAAATCTTGAAGTTTATTAGAGTGATCTAATTTGTCATGCTAAGACATTTCAAGTTCCTTGTAGTCCATGAAAATAAGTCTTGTATCCTTGTATTCTTCTGTTGAGCCAAAAATATTTTAAAATATTTTTAAACCCCTGAAATATAATAAGATTTGAGCTTGAGAAAAACCAAAAACAGTGAGCATGTGCTTATGTGTTTAGTTGCTAAGTAGTGTCTGACTCTTTGCGACCCCCATGGACTGCAGCCCACCAGGCTCCTCTGCCCATGGAATTTCCCAGGGAAGAACACTGGAGTGGGTTGCCATTTCCTTCTCCAGAGAATCGTCCCAACCCAGGGATTGAACTCATGTCCCCTGCATTGGCAAGCAAATTCCTTTCCACTGAGTCCCCTGGGAAGCCCCAAAACTTGACAGATAAATTTACACTTTGATTTGTGATGGAGTAACTGCTATCAAACCAATTCTCCCATCATGAACACCCGTTTAAGCAGAATTCTTTACAGAGCATTAAAAAAATACCACTATTTGAAGACATCAGAGACTATACATGGTTACTGTGACTTCTGGAAAAAGATTACAGGGGAAAAAGATACCACATAGATGTTGAACCTGACATACTGTGCACAATTTCTACTTCAAGGCATCCTTTTGAGGCATTTACCAACTCCAAAGTTGTGCACATGTTGAACAATTTTCTAAATAACCATGCTAGAGCAATAATGAATGTGAAAGTGTTAGTCACCCAGTCATGTCCAACTCTTTGTGACCCATGGACCATAGGCCACCAGGCTTCTCTGTCCATGGAATTCTCCAGGCAAGAATATTGGAGTGGGTAACCATTCCCTTCTTAGAGGATCTATCCTGCCCAGGCATTGAACCCAGGTCTCCCACATTGCAGGCAGATTCTTTGCCATCTGAGCCACCAGGGAAGCGGAGCAATAATAAAGAGCTCAAAAGTTAAGAGCAGATTTTTGCGCTATCAAAAAAAAAAAAAAAAGTGAATCTCTAAAGGAAGTGAGACTCTGGTAAACAGCCCAGGATGAGGCCATAAAAATAAGAGTAAGCAGTTGAATTTATGAATTGTGTGTGAAGTGTTTCATAGGTTTTCTTTTCTTTCCAACTATTTTTTGGTGCTTTTTCATACCCCCAAACTTTTTATTCTCATTTTCTCTTTGATTTTTAAAGTTACTTTGTGTAGTTGCTGAGAGTTTTGTTTGTTTATTTCTTTTTAGCTGTATTGGATTTTCCTGCTTAAGGAATAAAAGGTCATTCTACAGACTCACTGAGAAAGATGGGTTTGAACTGAAAAGATGTGGCTTACTTGGTTTCTTAATTTAAGAATGCTATTGTAGGTGGAGTGCAAATTCTTTAACAAAGGGGATCTTATGGGAAGAGTCTTTTTTCCCATGATTCTTTGAATTTTGTTTTTTTATAAAGCCATTATCTCTAGGTGCTCACCTCTTCCTCTTCAGCACAAAGCCTCTGGGAAGCATTGTCTCAACCAAACTGTCATTCTCTTTTCTCAGAGCAGTGCCTTCTAAGAGTGCTGGTTCGTCTGTCCTTTATAAGAAGTCTTCATTTTACTCTGGTATTGTCAGTGCTCTGATCTACCATACTTTAGATATGTTCTCAGCGTTCATCAACTCAAGATAAGACCATCCTTTACTGTGGATAAATCATAGTTAATATTATCTCCATTTGACTGCAGCTAGGATCCTAGTGTATTCTACTCTTTCCTGTACAATTCTTGTCTGTCCCTCTGTCCTGGTTTGTGATCTGTAGAATGTTTGAAGGCATGAGTGCTTCCCTTGTGGTTCGGCTGATAAAGAATCTGCCTGCAATGCGGGAGACCTGGGTAAAATCCCTGGGTTGGGAAGATTCCCTGGAGAAGGGAAAGGCTACCCACTCCAGTATTCTGGCCTGGAGAATTCCATGGACTGTATAGACCACGGGGTCGCAAAGAGTCAGACACGACTTAGTGACTTTCAGTTTCACTTTGACGGCGTGAATGTTCAACGTGTTTGACTCTTTGTGTCCCTGTGGAATGTAGCCCACCAGCCTCCTCTGTCCAAGGAATTTCCCAGGCAAGAATGTGCTGCTGCTCCAAATCTTGGTCCTCTCTGATCACTGAAGACAAATTAAAAAAAAAAAAAAATACGGAGACAGAGTTTGAGGAAATAGCAAGGTGGATTTAACTCTCAGCCAGTGGAGAGGTGAACACAGAAGGCTTGAGACTCAAGAACTGTGCCCCCACCACTCCCTCCCCAGTGAGGATTCTAGGGGCTTATATAAGGCAAGGGTTTGCAGTCAGGGGTCAGTAATGAGGAACAAAGGTGCTAGGATCTCGATGTCTTCCTTTTGCACTGTTTAAAAGATAGTCATAAACTGGCATTCAGTTCAGTTACTCAGTTGTGTCCAACTCTTTGCAACCCCATGGACCTTCCTGTCCATCACCAACTCCCAGAGCTTACTCAAACTCATGTCCGTTGAGTCGGTGATGCCATCCAACCATCTCATCCTCTGTCGTCCCCGTCTCCTCCTGCCTTCAACTTTTCCCAGCATCAGAGTCTCTTCCAATGAGTCAGTTCTTCACATCAAGTGGCCAAAGTATTGCAGTTTCAGCTTCAACATCAGTCCTTCCAATGAATATTCAGGACTGATCTCCTTTAGGATGGACTGGTTGGATCTCCTTGCAGTGCAAGAGACTCTCAAGAGTCTTCTCCAACACCACAGATCAAAAGAATCAATTCTTTGGTGCTCAGCTTTCTTTATAGTACAACTCTCACATCCATACACGACTACTGGAAAAACCACAGCTTTGACTAGAAGACCTTTGTTGACAAAGTAATGTCTCTGCTTTTTAATAAGCTGTCTAGGTTGGTCATAGCTTTTCTTCCAAGCAGTAAGCGTCTCCTAATTTCATGGCTGCAGTCACCATCTGCAGTGATTTTGAAGCCCCGCAAAATAAAATATGTCACTGTTTCCATTGTTTCCCCATCTATTTGCCATGAAGTGATGGGACCAGATCCCATGATCTTAGTTTTCTGAATGTTGAGTTTTAATACCACTTGTTTCACTCTCTTCTTTCACTTTCATCAAGAGGCTCTTTAGTTCTTCTTCACTTTCTGCCATAAGGGTGGTGTCATCTGCATATCTGAGGTTATTGATATTTCTCCCAGCAGTCTTGATTCCAGCTTGTACTTCATCCAGCCTCATGATGTACCCTGCATAGAAGTTAAATAAGCAGGGTGACAATATACAGCCTTGATGTACTCCTTTTCCAATTTGGAACCAGTCTGTTGTTCCATGTCCAGTTCTAACTGTTGCTTCCTGACCTGCATACAGATTTCTCAAGAGGAAGGTCAGGTGGTCTGGTATTCCCATCTCTTTAAGAATTTTCCATTTTGTTGTGATCCACCCAGTCAAAGGCTTTGGCATAGTCAATAAAGCAGAAATAGGTGTTTTTCCGGAACTCTCTTGCTTTTTTAATGATCCAACAGATGTTGGCAATTTGATCTCTTCTTCCTCTGTCTTTTCTAAATCTGGCTTGAACTTCTGGAAGTTCATGGTTCAAGTACTGTTGAAGCCTGGATTGGAGAATTTTTAGCATTACTTTACTAGCATGTGAGATGAGTGCAATTGTGTGGTAGTTTGAACATTCTTTGGCATTGGAATGAAAATTGACCTTTTCCAGGCATTCAGTCCAGTTCAGTTCAGTCACTCAGTCGTGTCCGACTCTTTGCAACCCCATGAATTGCAGCATGCTAGGCCTCCCTGTCCATCACCAACACCAGGCATTAGTGACCCAGTAATTGGGTCTGGTTGTTTGGTGGCTCAGCGGCCTTCTTTCTGATATGTAACTATAAGGGGAAGGATGTTTTAAGGGTAAGCACCAGATAGGTGGTACTATCTTTTAATGGTGGTAAAAGAACCAGTCTGCTAATGCAGGGGACTTAAAAGACATGGGTTCAATCCCTAGGTCAGGAAGATCCCTTGGAATAGGAAATGGCAGTCCAGTGTTATTGACTGGAGAAGCCCATGAACAGAGGAGCCCGGCAGGCTACAGTCCATGGGGTCCAAAATGTCAGAACAACTGAAGTAACTTAGCATGTAAAAGGATAAATGTGAATTATAGCTCCTGCAGAGTTAGGAGGCAGAAAAATAAACTTAGTTATAGACATGCAGAGTTAAGAAAAGTTAAAGTAAAAAAAATAACTAGGAATGTACAGGCCTGCTCACTGTTCTCTTTATCTTCTTTGTTCTCAGGAAAGGGAAAGAGAAAACTCATTCCTCTTTTTCTTTTTCACTGCAACAAATGCTGGAATAGGTTGCCATTTCTTACTCCAGGGAATCTTTCAGATCCAGGGATCAAATCCACATCTCTTACATCTCCTGCATTGGCAGGCAGATACTTTACCACTGCACCTCCAGGAAGTCCAGAGAAGGTTTTCTTACATGTAAATCAACATTTTCAAAAGTTTCTGCCTCCTTGCTATTGTCATAGATTTATTATAATCATAAATTATGATTGCATTTGTTCTTTTTGTTCATATAAATGTTTTGGGGAGAAGCATATGTAGGAGAATTTGAAGGTAGGTGGTCATGACAAACTAGCCTTTGGGAAACCAAAGCTTTATGCTTCTTTAAGTGCTAAAGTCTGATGTTTCAGAAGACTGGAAACATACCTGGAAAATCCTCAAATTGTATAAATCATTATTTTGGCATTCATGTTTTATATTATAATTCTACATTTTGTTAAAAAATTCTGAGGTTGAAACAGAATAATTTTTCCAACATTCTTCTGATTTAGTTCCTTAGTGCCAGTTAATTTGGCAGTCATTTTCATAGTTCATTTTTGCTATTCATCTTTAATTGAAGACAAGTGAATTCACTGTTTTTTTTAAAAAAAAAAAAATCTTAGACATCACACAGATAGAGATGGGGAAAGAAGAAATTTCATTCCATTTATCTGTCGCATTCTAAGTTTTGCCTTGTAGCCTATCAATGTTTTATTTTTAACCTCCAGTATCTCCCCTGAGAACTGTTGATACATGTGCCATTTCTGACCTCTGGGGTTATTTGTTTTTTGTTTTCCCTCTAATATCCTTTTAATCTGTGTAGAAGCACTCTACTAGTCTTACAGGGGTATTAGACTTTCTGATGAGCCACCAAAATATCACAGTCATACATACTTTTTACTTAAAAAATACATCTTCTGATTAAATCTCTCATAAGAAAAGCTTAAAAATATTTTTCTATTTTTCAAAATGATCATAAATAATTTCTATAGGAGGTCCTCACTTATTTATTCCACAATGATGTACATATATTGTTCCTTATAATATATTAAAATCTTAAATTGTTTCCCATCTTAAAGATGATTAAGAGGAAAGAATAATTCTAAGTTCTGAAAATGTTTAACAAAATGTTTCAAAATACAAGATATTTAATCTGATGATTTTATTTTTCTAGGTTTATAAAGGTAAAGTTTATTCATTATTTCAGACTATGTAATATTCTTTTCTTTTGAGAAATATATATTTTTTAATTATCTTATTTATTTTATTTTTGACTGTGCTGGGTGTTCATTGCTGCATGGGCTTTTCTTTAGCTGCAGTGAGCAGAGGCTACTCTCTAGTTTTGGTGCAAGGGCTTCTCATTGCAGTGGTTTCTCATGTTGAGGAGCACAGGATTTAGGGTGCATGGGCTTCAGTAGTTGCTCTATGTGGGCTCAATATTGCAGCTCCTGGGTTCCGGAGCGTGGGTTCAGTATTGTGGTGTATGGACTTAGTTGCTCCGTGGCATGTGGGATCTACCTGGACCAGGGATTGAACCCATGTCTCCTCTATTGGCAGGTGGATTTTTTTTGTTTTTTTTTTTTTTAAGCCCTGAACCATCAGGGAAGCCTGAGAAATATATATATATAAAGCATATACTATATATGCCAGATCTTGTTCTAGGTACATAAAGCATGGAAGCAAATAATGTGAAGAGGAAAACAGAGACTAGGTAAACAAATAAGTAGATTGATAGATAAACTGAAATATACCATACTGTGGTAAATGTCTTGTTTAAGAATTAAAATAAGATGTAATGTGATAACTAATGGCTAGTTTATACTGGATAGATTAGGTGAAGAACATGCTGGGAACAGGAACAGCTTAATAGAAACAGAAGGATGGCCGGTATTGCCAGAAAAAGGCTGGAGATGAAGAAAGTCTTTTTTTCTTTCTTCTACTTTATAAATTTTGGTCTTTTAAAAAATACTGACATCACCAAACTAGAGTGAACTGGTTTTTGTGTAGATAATATTTGAAAATAACTTGAGAAGCTAATCATCTAAAATACTTTGTGGACTCAATAATTTGTCCATGGAAATCTGAATTTGTTCTTTTGATTCTGAGCTCTCTTCTACTGAGTAGAAATCTGAGAATATGGTGTCAGGGAAACTCTGCTCCCTTTGGAAGAAATACCCCCTTGAGGATAACTTTTCAGCACTAGCAGCTGGAAAATTCTCTAGTTTAATGAAAGAAAGTGCTGAGGCAAGGAAAGTCTGGTGTCTGCCTTTGCAGTCTTCCAAATGGTTCTTGGAGACTCTTAATGTGCAATGAAGACTGGGAATCTGTGTTGCATGCAGATGTTAAGGTCTTCTGAAGTACATTGTCTTCCTCATCATGTTTACAAAGTAACATGTAAACCTATGTACAGCAAGGAAAAAAAAAAACCCTCTTCCCAATTAAAATCCAAATGTACATGGTAAACTGTGTGTGAGAGTGTGTAAATGCATTATAAATTCTAACAAGGAAGAATTGTATAATTCTGTGTGATGATAGGTAATTGTTTTCTGGCCACTAGCTGTTTTCTCTTCCTATACACTCTGTTCCCAGAAATCTATTAATATATGACTAACTCCTTTACATTCTTCAGAATTTGCTACTCTGCTTAAAATTATCTGCCATCCCCCCTAAAACTCCTATGCTTGATTCCCTTGTCCTTATGTCTTATTCATTGGTTATATAAAAAAAGGTATTACAGGGCTTCCCTGGTGGCCCAGTGGTTAAGGATCCATCTTGCAATGCAGGGGACATGGGTCCACTGGCTCAGTCCCTGGTCTGGGAAGAGTCTTCATGCTACAGGACAACTAAGCCCATGTGCCAGAGCTACTGAACCTGTGCTCTAGAGCCTGCAAGCCACAACTCCTGAGCCACGCACTGCAACTGCAGAAGCCCTAAAGTCTGTGCTCGGCACAAAGGAAGACATCACAGTGAGAAGTCTGTACACCACAACTAGAGAGTAGCCCCCGCTCACTGCAACTAGCGAAAGCCTGAGCAGAGCAACGAAGATCTAATACAGTAGATTAAAAAAAATCAATATTATATTAGCTATGGGAGAGAATGCAATGGTGTTGATGTGATACTGGTTATATAAGGCTGGCAGAGTTAGCACAGATGAAACATTTGAAAGGTGCAATGTCAGGAACTCCATGCACTGTCGAGGAAATTTTCTTAGAACTCTATGAACGACTGCACTAAACAAAAATTCTCCCAAGTATAACGGGAAACGTTGCTTCTCTGTTCTAAGCTCAGTATTATTCAGAGTGAATTGTATATATATGCACTTAAATCAAAGAAGAGAAAGAATTCTTTGTGATCATTAGGGTCATCCTTTGAGTGCATTTGGAAGACAATTTAGGAATTTTTGAAAGATGTAAACAGATATTAAATAAAATGCATTCTCTTTGAAGCCAATTAAGAAAATGGATGAAAGCAAGGAAATACAAATGTGCATTAAAAATTGAAATGCCACAAGTAAAACATTTAAAATATTTTTTAAAAATTAAATTTCATTTCAGTTTTGGCCCTTCTAATTTTTTGCAATTTTATTCTTAAGAAAAGGGAAGCCCAGTGGTTCAGCAGGAAAAAATCAACCTGCGATATAGGAGACATGGGTTTGATCCCTAAATTGGGAAGATCCCCTGGAGAAGGAAATGGCAACCCACTCCAATATTTTTGCCTGGGAAATCCTATGGACACAGGAGCCTGGTGGGCTATGGTCCAAGGGGTTGCAAAGAGTCAGACATGACTTAGCGACTAAATAACAACAACAAAAAAGGTTAAGAAAACTTCAGTGAAAGAACTTGATCTTAAAACATTTACACTGTATACTAACAACAACAGCAGCAAAAAAACCTGAGAAAAATTTGTGTATACATGTATGTATATTTCCTTCTCTGTGATTTTCAGTCAGTTTGGTTGCTCAGTCGTGTCTGACTCCTTGAGGCCCCATGGACTGCAGCACGCCAGGCTTCCCTGTCCATCACCAACTCTGGGAGCTTGCTCAAACTCATGTCCATCGAGTCAGTGATGCCATCCAACCATCTCATCCACTGTCAATACTCCTCTCCTCCTCCTTCAATCTTTCCCAATATCAGGGTCTTTTCTAATGAGTCAGTTCTTTGCATCAGGTGGCCAAAGTTTTGGAGCTTCAGCTTCAGCATCAATCCTTCCAATGAATATTCAGGACTGATTTCCTTGAGGATTGATTGGTTTGCTCTCCTTGCAGTGCAAGGGACTCTCAAGAGTCTTCTCCAACACCACAGTTCAAAAGCATCTTTCCTTTGGTGCTCAGCTTTCTTTATGGTCCAAATCTCACATCCATACATGACTACTGGAAAAACAATAGCTTTGACTAGATGGACCTTTGTTGCAAAGTAATGTCTCTGCTTTTTAATAAGCTGTCTAGGTTGGTCATAGCTTTTCTTTCAAGAAGCAAGCATCTTTTAATTTCATGGCTGCAGTCACCATCTGCAGTGATTTTGGAGCCCCCTCAAATAAAGTCTGTCACTATTTTCAATGTTTCCACATTGAAAATTTGCCATGAAGTAATGAGACCGGATGCCATGATCTTTGGTTTTTGAATGTAGAGCTTTAAGCCAGCTTTTTTCACTCTCTTCTTTCACTTTCATCAAGAGGTTCTTTAGTTCTTCACTTTCTTTATGATTTTAGGAATGCATAATGTATTTCTTTTTGCATTATTTTTCTATACATTCAGCTCTTCACTCTACTATCACATCTTTTGAAATAAGATTAATCCACCTAAATATTTAGCATAATGTGTGTTTCAATGTTAATTATAAAGTTAAAACATTTCTACATGAAACTGGTTTTAAGAGATTGTACTATTAATGGAGAAAACTGTATATAAACCTACCAGTTCATAGTATGGACTATATATACTAAGGGAAGAGTGTGAAGGTATCCATAATTCTAATGGAAAGAACAGAGTGAAAAAAGGAAGAAAAACCTGTGAAATGAAAACATCTCCTGCCATATCAATAAACATGCACTATCATAGCCATCAGCAATTTCTGGCCTCCAAATGTGAATGAGGGCTCCCAAAACTGCAATCCAGCAGATGCCTGCCACCCTCCAATGGTGATTGCTGAGGAGCTTGAGGGAATGCAAGAAGCAGCCATCTGCTACTCCTTAAGGTGAACAAGGAAACAGGATTGGCCCCAGATAGCTGAGGTGCTTTTGAAAGGAATGAATTCGGTGAGCCCAGAGGCTTGCATCTTCCCATACATAGAACTCTAAATTCCCTAACTTGCTATCTGATCTTTGATGTTCAGACTACCTGCTCTCTTTGTTGCACACTATATATAGCCTGACTCCCCTTCTGGCCTCCTTGGAGCAGTTTTCTCAGAGCCACTGAGAATTTATCTCCTGGGGTCCGAGTATTAAACATTCCCACCAAATAAAATAACTCTCTACTTTGAGGTTGTGACTATATATTTCAGTCGACAAATGTTCCAACTTGGTCCTCTCTTGGCCCTCTGCGAACTTTAGCCTATAGTGAGTTGCTTCTTTCCTGAAAGGGTGAGGACTGATGCTCGATTCCCGAAATATCAACCATAGAAGAGTTCAATGGAAACTCATGCAGTAGTGTATAGTAAATACTGCTACATTCTTTACAGAAGTCATTAATAATTATTTTTTATCTTATTATTCTAAAAATATTTTCACATTCCTACAAAGGTTTTTATATAGAGAATTTAAAATGTCTAACAATGGATTTTGGTAGAATAGAAAATGTTAATCTTCATGACCTTCATGCAATCAATAGCCATTGAATCTTGGTGGGAAAGTACTTAATAAGGATACTTAGATGGATCGTAGTCTATTTAAGTAAAAAGACACATTTTTGAGCTAGACAGACATAAGACAATATGAGGCAAATACCATCTAGTGGCTGTGTTTCTTCATTTAGGAGCAAATGTCTCAGAAGAATCAAACAATCTCCTGAAATCTGGCCTTCATAATAATGAAAGTAAAAATGACAACAAATACCATGTTTAATTCATATGTTTTCTTATTCTTTTCTGAATCATTCCCAAATATTTGACTGCTTTTTATAGGAATGGCTTGGTTTAAAGAAAGTAGAACTATTTGGCAAACTATCTCAATAATGTTTAAAATGCTCATTCTTACTGCTTACTAGTTTTATTTCCATAAAATGATAGAATATTCAGACAATGACTTATACAGAAAGGTATCAGTTGCAATTTTACGTATGAAAAGACACACCAACTCAACTACATACTATACTGTACTTATATAGCTACATATAGATTAGATAGATAGAGATGGATAAAGTTAGTGGGTCTATATGTATCTGTAGCTATAACCAGTAGAGGGGCCATTCACAGTCATCATATTCTAGACAGATGTATACTGTGAATTATTCATTCACACTCTGATGTTGACTGAGTAATTATTTATACTTCAACACTTCTATTTCCTTCTTTACTTTTTTCCTCTGTAACTAATCTAATCTTTCTGAATAGACCATACCATGCTAGTCATTAGGCTATAAATAAATTTAAAATTTTCTGATTACAGCTATTTTTTTTTCTCCCAGTTTAAGAAATTTCCTTCAGTTTAAAACAAGCTCTTTCAGACAAATATGTAGTCAATTCAAAGGTACTCTCACTATCAGGTTATTTCTCAATTTGCTTCTTCCTGCCCTAGCTGATATTTGGAATTAAGGGAAGGTTTATTGTTCTGAAGGTTTGGGACAAGGTGCAGGGTTTTTCCTGGTTTTAGTTGCAGGGCAGCTGGTGACTGGTTGGTATTCGCTAAGGTGTGTTTGGGCTGTTCCTATCATGGGCTTCCTGCTGGTGGCTGTCCGTGTAGACCATGGGTAGTATAACCTGTGCTGTGTTCAGCTTAGGCAATGCTCTGGGAAGCACAGGCAACTTACCTTGTTGGTGGACCCCATTGGTCCTAATCGTACCATAGACACCTGGTTTCTGACAGATACTCCCATTTAGCCTCCGGCTCAATAATGTATTCTGTAGTATTTATCTGAGGAATGATCTTTCCCACATAATATTGATCCCTAAATCTTTCTCGAATTTCTGCAGTTATTTATTCAATTCCTTCTCAATCCCCACTTGCAAGGCTAGAAGAATATGTAGAACCACTGAGCTATTTCTTGCCAAACCATGAGCAGACGGTATCTGAGGACTGCTCCAGACTCAGTAATCTCCACATTTCCTCTCTGTCTGTTGCCCTTCTTATACTGGCTAGGTTGTAATGCCTGGCCACCTCGACCCAAAGTTCTAAACAGGAAGTGGCTAGAAACACTTGTGTTTATTGTTCGTTCTCTTCTGGAACTTCTGTGAGTTCGGATCCAAAGGTCTGGATATTTTATTCCCAACTTCTGACTTTCTTTTCCTTCCCACAATCCACTCGGGCCAGAAGGACCAGGCTTCCTCCTGCTTACATAGGACAGGATATATTCATTAATATTCTATGCTTTCTCTACCCATGATTTTAGCAAACTTGATGGTCAAGACTATTGAGGCTGTGTAGAAAAGTTTTTTCTAACTTGTCAAAAGCTTCATGTAACAACTATTGCTATGCTAGAGGAAAAACCCAAATAAACAAAACAGCAAGTCTGATAATCAAAGTGAAAAATTACTTCTTTTTCTAGATGGAAATACATTCTCTCCCAGAGGAAGAAAAGCAATAAAAATTTAAAATAGATTAGAGAGACTTAAATCAAGTGGTTAAAAATGATTAGCTGTTGAAAATTATTGTGGGATTTAGAGGAGGTAGAGAAGAGATTTTAAAAAGAGACAGGAGTAACGAGAAAAAAAAAAAGTGATGAAGATCTGAAAGTAGAGAATATGGAAAGAGACCACACATTTTATTATGCATTTTAGTTTTCCGATTCCCTCTTTCAGCTTAGGAAAATGGACTCTAACTAATAACAACTACTGAGTGACTATAACTTATATTTGAAAATATATGACCAATATTCATTCTTATATAACCAGAGCTAAACAGTTTTAGGTAAAAATGAGTTCGTCTTTGGGTGAAATGCTTACAATAAAAATCTTTGATGATTAAGCACAAAAAAATAATAGCACTCTTGGGGGTACCACCTTGTTCATCATTTGCAACTACATAATTTCAGTTTAGGAAGAGAAGTCAAGAGGCAATTTATTTAAAAAGGAAGGGGAAGTAGGATAAAAATAACAAAATTGTTTTCTTACTTTACTGCATATAAACTGAGAAAAAGTCAATCATATACATCAAAAAATGATGGCAATAGAGTTCGTGATAGGGAATGAAGATATTTTGACTTGTCTCTAGAGTCAGCAATTTTCCTGATGACAATAGCTCCCTAAGGAAAGTGAATTGGCCCAAGTTTAAGTGACATGAAATACAATTTGGTTTGAGTAACATTTGCGGTTTCTGGTGACATAAAGATAACCAATTTTTCAGATATTTTGCACAAAAGATGACATATATAATATATCTATATGTCATAGCTATAAGGAGAAATTTTTTGACTGACTGATTCAAAAAGACAAAAATTAGAAAATGAGGGGAAAAAGTTTTCCAATCATGAAAGGTACAAAATAAGTACTCTCAGTCATTTTAAACTAAATTTCAATCATATAAATATATAAATCCTATTTAATCTAGCATTTTTAACAGGTGAGTTAAAAACTATACTTTTCTGGATTTTAAAAATCTTTATGGTTCTATCAGTTTCATTTGAAAAATAATATTTTGAGGATATGGCTAAGTGACTTTTTGAAAATCATGGTGTAACATGTCCTTTTGTCTGTTTCAGTAAATTTTTTCCTTAAATTACCATTTTCTCTGATAGTAATGTATCTTTACTGTTTGTCAACTATATCTTTTACAGTTACCTTGTTTTAGACCTGTCTTTTGGCTTTAGATATATTTCTTATGAATAGAATTTAACTCTTATTTTTAATTCAGTTGACATTATCTACACTTAAAACCTATTCCATTTATATTTATTATTATCACTGGCGTATTTGAGCTTATTTATGTTACCTTATTTTCATTTTCTGTTTACCTTTTCCTTTATTTCTGTATTTTTATTTACCTTATTGAGATGTGAAAGTTTTTACAAATTCTGTTTAATGGTTATACTTGAGTTTTTAAATAAGCATCTGTAATTTCCCCCAAAATCTCCCATAGAAATTTAAATTGCCCTGCAATGCTCATTTCTCCTGGAGTGCTTAAAAAGTTACACCTATACTTAAACATGTGGTATTACAGAAAATTCCCTCATCACTTCCCAAAAACTATGCAGTAGCACAAAAAAGCGTTTGCTATTCAATGTTAAGCAAGTAGCAAGACACAAAATTTGAGTGTTTCATGGGGGAAAGTGTAAAATATTAGGTCGGCCAAAAAGTCTGCTTAGGTTTTCTCATAAGATGGTACAGGAAAACCTGAATGAACTTTTTGGCCACCCCAATACAATGTTCTCACAAAGTATCATGCTTCTTATTTGGTCCTTCATTGACCATTTCCAGTATGCTACATGCTAGATTTTATCTCCTCTTGATGAAACAGTGAATGAAACTTGCAAAACAGACTGAGTGCTACAACTGTGAAATAAGCCAGAGTGTTATCAAAGCATCTGTTCTCAGGTAGATGTGCTTAGGTAAGATGCAGACAGTTGAATGGTATAATTATTATCGTAAATTTCATACTCCATTGGCCTTCTGCCTATGTAGTCATTGTTAAAATAATTAGAAGTGTCCTCAGTGGATGTTCACTGCCAAGGTAAGGAACTAGTTAGATTCATGATTGGCTTTTAAATTTTAATCACCTCATTTCTTTGAACAAATGTTTCTTACCTGTTTGTATAAAAAGAACACATAAAAGGTAAACAAAGAGCAATGAAGAGGAAGAAGTTATAAGGTACATAATTATACTCATGCAAGAGACTCCAAAATCATTGATGCAGCAAGAGTAAAACATAACTTTAAAAGTTCTAGTAGGAACATATGGTAAACAGTTTGCAGAAATTGCAGAACATAATAAGCATATGGGTTTATTCCATATGATCTGAAGCAATTTTAGGGGCAGAAAATATCATATCAAAGAGTATGCTCTTTTAAGTATCAAAATAGAGCGATGTTAAATATTGTTGGCCTGAATCCTATGGTGGTGGTGGTATAAGGGTGTGTGAGAGTGTGTTAAAGAGAAAGAGACTATAAAAATAACTGAGAACTTAATTAAAATAAAGTATATTCATTATAAACATTTAATTGGACACTTAGGAATTGATTATGTCAAAGCTCCTTGGCAGTTAGAGAGCATGGTTTTGATTTTAGTAGTTTTAACTTTTCTGCATCAAAAAAAGCCAATAATGCTGAGCAGAAATGATGACTCTTATTAAAAAACATTTAAAAATTTTATTTAAATAGTTTTAAACATCCTGACTATTCAATGTTTAATTCATGTTTCATTTTAGCTCAGGAGTGTATATTTGATTTACTTGGACTATTTTCCCTTTTTTGTATTATTCACATTTGTTATATATTTCATTATTGAATAACAAATTATTCAGAAAGTTTTGATAGCAAGTTATTTTAGATTAGTAGCATTTATTTGAGCTTCTCATAAACATATTCTTTTGAACACTGAATTCTAGTTCTTACATGACCACATGAATGGTCTTAATATTTAAGGCAATAAAATTTTCTAAACACAGTGTGTTAAGAAAAATAAAATTATTTTTCAAGTTACGTGTGTTTTTTTTTATTTCCAAAAAAATTTACACCCCCTATTCTGGAGAATTAAAATCTGAGGAGTCTCACAAGTCCCAAAGAATATATTTGCCACAAGTTTTATTGTTGTATAATACTTAAGGCAACTCACATCAAAATCTTTCAAAACTATTCCTCCAGTTTTTGAGATTTGATTCCTGTTTCTATTCATAGCTCTCCATCTGCTTTCACTTTAAATTTTCTTTCATAACCTGTCTGAACAGTTATATATTTTTAAAAGTATCTCATCAACTCAAAGGATATTAGCCCTAGAAGAACCTTCAGAAATATCCTAGTCCAATAGAATATTTTTCCATCTAACACATCCGAGTGCTGTAACACCCTTCTGTTAGGAATGAAGGCCCGCTGGACTGTAATTTTCAATGGTAAGGTGATGCATGGAAACGGTGAGAAGAAGGATGAAACTTTTGACAGAATTTTCCTGGAGAGTAAGTGTGTAAGTTTTCAAAAAGCCACCCAAGAGATGGGAATATGTCCCCATCATCAGGAATCTTTATTCTGTAGGTAGAACATCGTGAGAACAAGTAAATCCCAGCTGTCCAGAGCAGAAATAGAACTAGAGCCAAGGTGTTCTGACTCCTAATCTAATGCCCTTCTTCAATACCATGTTACCTTCACCTATTCAAGTCCAATAAAATCTAGATTTCTTTATTTGCAAGCAACAAAAACTGAATATTCTTTGGGAGGACTGATGCTGAAGCTGAAGCTCCAATACTTTGGCCACCGGATGTGAAGAACTCACTCCTTGGAAAAGACCCTGATGCTGGGAAAGACTGAAGGCAGGAGAAGAAGGGAGTGACAGAGGGTGAGATGGTTGGATGGCGTCACCGACTCAATGGACATGAGTTTGAGCAAGCTCCTGGAGTTGGTGATGGACAGGGAAGCCTGGTGTGCTGCAGTCCATGGGATTGCAGAGAGTCGGACATGACTGAGCGACTGAACTGAACAAAAACTGACTTTGGGTAATTTAATTCAAAAAGAATTTTTTTTTTTAAAGTACATAGGATAGCTCATGGAACTGAAAAGGAAGTGTAAGAACCAGGCTTCAAAGCAGCTCTGGGCACTTGCCCTAAGGAACAACTGAAGAAGGGTTGATTTCCTAAATAAAAATTAAGGTGTTAATATTCAAATGAGGATGAACTGGAGGTGGGCTGCCAGAGCAAACCCTGTCCACTCCAGAGCCCATCTTGAGAGAAATCTCATTCCAGTCGTCTTCGAACCCTGTTTATTCAGTGACAATCCTGGCATCCTTCTGGATGCCTGTGCAATGGTCACGAGCAGAGATTCTCTTCCCAACTCATGCCGTCCTCCTACCTAAATCCTCCTTCCCCTTAGCCTCCACTTGACAGATGGGAGAAGACATACAGTGGAGGAGGTATTCCTGGAAAGAAGCTTTACGGAAAGGAATAAAATAAGAGTGAACAAAAACTGAACAGAAAACATTTAGCGTTGGAGAGGAAGAATTTGTGGGAATTCATGCCAGCTCTTTTCTGTTTTCTCACTTACAGCATTGACTGAACGTTACTGAGTCCAAACTCATGCTGCTTGCTGCACGACCCACCAATAAATCGAGACATGAGTTGTTGAGGCAAGGAATATGGACTTTATTTGGAAAGCCAGCAGAAGGAGAAGATGGTGGCCTAGTGTCCCAAAGAAACATCTTGCCTGAGTTTGGGTCCTAGTTTCTTTTATAGAAAAAGAGGGGGAGGTGAAGAGGTAAAGTAAAAGAGGTGATAAATTATTGCAAATATTTCCTGATTCTGGACATGCTTTGGAGGGAATTTGTTCATTTTTTCTTTTTTACAGTCACCCACAGGTGATTCTGGTGAGGATGTTTCCTGTGAGCTAAACAAAGGTGTTTTATAGCAATGCTCAGGTATGGGAGGCAGGGTTCCCAGAGATGGGCTAGTATGTCTGCCTTAAGCTATAGGTAACATCCCTTTAGTGACTAACTTGTAGCAAAAGCAACAGGACATGAAGGTTAAAGTAAAACATCTCAATCCAATATGGAATCAGACTTGTTTTTCCATATTACATCAGAAGGGATTATAGGAGTGTTGGAGCCAGCATGCAGCCGACTAGAGTTTACCTAGAAGCTTGTTCCAGAAGAAAGTCAGAAATGTGCAAAGACCAGACCAGGTGATTAGACTGTTGTCTCTTTGTTCTGCTCTTCTTCCCCTCATGAGGTTGACTGAAGGGAGTAGAAAGTGGAATTGAGTGGGAAGGACCCAGTGGGATAGTGAGTTCTTGGGGACTGTGGTGTGAATATAATTGACATTTTGCTGACGGAGTCCAAGTGGAAGGGAATTGAAAGAGGCTGGGGCATGGATCAGCTGAGCAAGTGAAAGCTCTCATGTCAAAGAGCCGCTCTTTTGGTATGTGGGGTGCAGACGTGAGCAGCCACAGGAGTTGTGACCATGGGGAGGATTCTCACCATTCAGTGTTCAGACATGGAGTCTGATTCATGTTTGTGATTGAGGTGAAATAGGCATATAGTTAATAGGACAGGAACAAAGTCTAAACTGAGAAAAAAATCATTCCCTCCAATTTAAAAAAATATCAAAAAAATTATGAACATAAAAATGAGTGATGAGAATTGATAAGTTATCGCTTGAGTTGCACTTGGAGTCAAATTATATTGGAGCCTCATCTAGCACATCCATCTTACAGTTCTTTCCTGGGAGGGTTATTCTTTTTCTGGCATTTATGAATGTACCATGCTATGAAAAAAAACACTTACTGTAGAGAAGTTTAGCCTCCGAGCCTAACTCAGGACTCCATTTTTTAAAAGCTATAAAATGAAAGAAAAGTGACAGACCAACTGCCTGGAATGCTGAAGGGTCAAAGCATTTGTGAGACTGCCAATTTTAGAAACATATTCCATGGCAGGAGATGCAAAAGTGTGTTTTTCCATGTGAATCATAGCGGTACCATTTTATAGACTACCTCAGGATTTGCTACTATTGAAAACCAGGATGGTAACAGGAGCTTGAAACGCTAAGTAGGAGCCAGCTAAAGGGAAAGGCAAATTGAAATAAGTGAAGAGCAACTAAAACCTCTGGGAAATCTTATCTAAACTCTTGGCTGCACACCCACCCTCACAAGCTCCCTAAGCTTGTCGGCAATGCCAACCTGGTCTTAGCATTGCCTCAGGCGCTGTGCAGCCTGCTTGGCTAAGAGAGTGATTTCAGACACTAGAAGAAGAGGTTCAGTCCCTCAACAGAGGGAATTTTTCTGTCCTCCAAACATCCTGCAGGAACAATTTTTAAAAGGTCTTTTTTTTTTTTTTTTTTGGTTTCCTTTTACCATTCTTTTCACAAAATGCACTTACTCTGGAAATAGAATAGTGGTAAGAAAAAGAATGAATAAATCAATTTATATTTCCTACAACCCCTAAGCATAAATCACCTTCGTAGCATTGTTGGTTTGCCTATTTTTTTTAAACAAATCACCTATATTTTAATAACGAGAATAAAAGCACAACCTGCAATGCTCTAAAGCATTCCAAATCATTTTCCCTGAGGAAATATGGGATGACTTACTTGAAAATAGAAATACCTTTGTCTAGGCCAAAGGCATGCCATGTGCAAAGTCTTCTTGTAGAGGCAATGCTCGACTGACTCATCTCCCATTATTCCCATCCTTCAGGCTTCCTACCATCCCTGTATTTATCTGCTCGGTTTTTAATTCCTGCAAGTCATTGGCACTCCTATGGCTCAATGTGAGCTGTTTATATAATCCTTTATGAAACAAAAACTGGGCTAGTAGTGGTAGTTTCATAAGAAAAAGCATTGAAGAAATGCCAAATTGTAGAATTGGAAGTCATCTAACATAATCCCAAGGATCACACATTAATATCATCATTTGTGTTGGAAAATTGACTTCATTTTGTGTTATTAACAAATCTATATTAATGACAACAATGACCATAGGTCTTCAGAGTGATGGGCTGTGTTCAGAGAGGATATTGTGTCCTAGAATCATGCTTCCACATGGGGAGAAAATAGTAACTCCTGAGGGGTCTCTAAACTGGGAGTTTTAGATTACTCCTTCTGTTGGCAGTGACTGATGAGCTCCCTCCCTGAATGTGACCCCAAGCTCTGCAGCTGAGAGTGGGCCATGATGGCACCAAACAGAGGGCACAGAGCAAAGTGGAACGAGAATTCATGTTCTGGAGTAAGGGAGGCCTGAGAAGTCAACTAGTCAGGTCTAAAAAAAAAGCTGAAGAGCAAGAAGGGGAGCCCAATCAACAGGTTTGCACTTTGGGTCAGAGATGTGGGAACAACTGGGCTTGGAGCCTGAGGATTTTCCTAAGCAACAGAACCCAGGGCTGTAGTTCTCTGCAGTGTCTGTGGCAGAGCTGGTGGGAGGCAGAGGAGCTATTATGAGCTGTGAGAGGTTCAGTCATGAACAGAGTAGTTATAATCATCTCAGTGCATTTTTAGAATGAGATAAGATAATGTACATGACAGCACTTTGCAAAGTGTGTGCCATTATTACTGTCATTAACATTATTATCATCTTCATAAAGCCCAGAACATCTAATACATTTGCCTGCTGGAAAAGAATGAAAAAAAAAGAAAAGATAAGGATCTGATTCTTTACCCAATAACTTAGGTGCTAAATATCAGGCACGGATATAATTGAAAGTAAAATGATGTCATTAATGTGTGTGTGCTGAGTCGCTAAGTTGTGTCCGACTCTTTGCGACCCCACGGACTGTAGCTTGCCAGACTCATCTGTCCATGGGATTTCCTAGGCAAGAATACTGGAGTGGGTTGCCATTTTCTCCTCCAGGGGATCTTCCTGATCCAGAGATCGAACCCATGTTTTTTGTGTCTCTGGAATGGCAGGAGGATTCTTAACCACTAGCACCATTTGGGAACCTTCATTAATGTGCAAAAATCTAAATTTAAAATGTATCTCAAGTACAAGTTTAGGGAAAATTTATGTTAGTGGTACAGAGCTAAGGCAGGTACATCTGTGGACCTAACATGTTCAAAAATGTCAAACTAAAAAAAAAAAAATCAAGAAAAGGGGATTTCCATGATAGTCCATGCTTCCAAAGAGAGTGAGGGGCATGGATTTGATCCTTCATCATGGACCTAGGATGTCACATGCTGTGGGGCTAAAAAAAAAAAAGCGGAGTAAAATAGGTAGTCCTTCTGTGAACAATGCGGGAAGCCGTCCCATATCAGAAGAGATTTTAGAATCTTTCAAAACTTTTTAGTCCAAAGTTTTATAGTCCAAATGAAAACCTGCACATTTTCAGATCAGATATTTTAACACAATGAGTAATCTCCACTTTTTTTTTTTAATGTGTTTTGTCCTGACTAATGAAAGTGAAACTCCTTAAGGGTAGACCATAAAATTCCCTAATCTTGCATACTGTCAGAAAAGCATTAAAAACACTGCAAGTATTTAGTGAGTACTTGTTGATTGTAGCTGAAGTAGCAGTGTAGTCAGAGCAAGGCCCAGTTTTGACTAAGGACATAGTCCCAGTGCGGTGAATGAGCAGAGTAACTAGGAAACAGGAAACTAAACAGGACACGGGAAAAAAAAAGTGAACAAAATGAGACCTTTGAAAAGTGGCTTAAAAAATAATCTTTTAGACCTGTAGAAAGCCATCATGAACTTTCTACAGTGAAAGAAAAAAACAATATGCTGAAAAAACAGAGACAGGGACTATTAGCAGACTGAGGAAAGGGTAAGATATTTTCCATGGTAGAAAATCCAGCAAGGGAAATTATAGTATGGACAAGGGTTTGAGGAGGAAAGTACTATGTAGAAGAATTTGACATCCAAATTGAACTTGAAAATCAAAAGACAGAGTAGACAAGAGAGTGAAGCGTGATATTTGTGTATTAGGATGTTAAAGCAGGACTCTTTGTCTCAGTTTTGTTTGAAGCCCCAAAGAAGGAGGGCAACCCTGAGGTGCTAAACACTCCATTCCTATTTCAAAGTATGATGATAGATCCTTTGTGCAAGAATTATAAAGGGAAAAAACACAAGTCAACAAATCTAGTGGTAGACAAGGGATTGGTGTTACAAAGACATGGGCCTAGTTTTGGAGATAACTCCTTCAGAAGTAGCTGCTCCAGTGTAGTGACATTCTTTGGGCTCCCCTCTTCCCCTTCTCCCCATCGCTACAAGGAGTTGGGGGAGGAATGTACTTGTGTTTTCTCCCCAAGGCAAGCAGAGATAGATGAGCTTCAGGAAAGCCACTTGGAAAGCTTAACTTGGAAATCTAGAGTTGGTGAACTTCAGAGACTGCTACCAGACTCACACCCAAAACAACCAAAAACCAAGATGGTGGCTGGCCAGCTGCCCAGCACAGCAGAGCAGAAAGGGCTGCACTGGGAGTGGCTATACTTGTGCTCAAGGTAGAAATGTGGGGAGAGCTGGAGTCATTTTGATCCTGACTAAGAGGCTCACATAGAGGAGTAATAGGACTCTAGATGCACCCAGCCCAGACAGCATCAGTGCCATATCGTGGTCTTACCCATCAAGTAAACCCTTCCTGGCTTCACCAGTTCTCTCTCCTACTCAATCCGTTTTCTAAGGAGAAAGGAGTGGCTATTTAGAGGAAGGGAAGGAGGAGAAATATAAGGAAGGGAAATGGAGAGGGGGCTGCCTACCAACCCACCATCCCTTCCTTTTCCCATCATAGACCCAGGAGAAGAAAATAAGTGAGTCAGCCTAGTAGTGAGAAGCTTTTCATCTAAAAAAAAAAAACTTGCTTTTTCGTGGCCCTATTGCCTTTAACTATGGCCAATGGGTAAAAATGAAGGAGCAATTTTTGTCTCTATATAAGGAGACAAAACTCACTTTTTTAAATTGAAATTTTAAAAATTCAATTTCAAAATTCAACTTTTAAAAAATTTAATATATCTGACATACAGCATTTTGTAAACAAGGTGTAAGTGAAGTGAAGTCACTCAATCGTGTCCGACTCTTTGCAATATGACATGCTAATTTGATATATGTATATATTATCATTGTATTTAGCACATTTATCATATTACATAATTATTCCTTCTTTTTAGTGGATGAGCTAGTTAAGTTTTAGTCTCTTAGCAAATTCGATGATTGGAGAAGGAAGTGGCAACCCACTCCGGTATTCTTGCCTGGAGAATCCCATGGAGAGAGGAGACTGGCAGGCTACAGTCCATGAGGTTGCAAGAGTCGGACACGACTTAGTGACTAAACCACCAACCACCAAGTTTGATGATTATAGCACAATATTGTTTTCTGTATTCATTATACTGTGCTTTAAATGTTTACAGTTTATTTTCTAGTTTTTTGAGAAACATCAATCTTCTCCCCGTGTCCCACATCCCCTTGTATCCACCATGTTACTCTTTGCTTTTGTAAGTTTAACTTTTTAGATTCCACACCTGAGTGATATCACACAGTACTTGCCTTTCTCTGACTTATCTCATTTAGCATAATGTGCTTAAGTTTCCACAAATGGCAGTAGGTTAGCCTCATAGCTAAATAAAATTCCCTTGTATGTGTGTGTGTATACGTATATATATATACATACAGACACATATTTCTCTTAACAGAACACCAAACTTCAGCACCAGAATTCGCTAAATTTCATCTCATGAGGAGTTCCTAGCATCATAGTAAGAGCATATTTCCAGAGTGTTTGCAGGATCTCCCTAATCTGTTTACAGTTAAGATTCTATGAGCAAAATTCCTAAGATTTTGTTCCTGCCTTTCTTCAAGTGCTAGATTTAACTTTACAGGGCATGGTGGTGATTTCAAACTTCATAATAAAATTTTAAGTCTTCATTATATAAAGTTGTCATAAACCTTTAATGGCCCCCATGAATACTTATGAAAATAACTTGGCCTGCTCTTGGTTAGAAATCATGCTCTGAAATATAGCCAGTGGCTAAGTCTTTACACAAAGTTTTCTCCTTGATTTCCAAGTTCCCCTCCAGAAATTCTCTGTATTTAGTGACATCATTTCATTGCAACTGATCCAGTATAGTGACCTTCAAAATGAGATTATTTATCCCCCATGCACTGCATTGTTCTTAACGCTATCCCCTCGGCACAGTCACTGTGGATTTCACCTACCTTAGTAAGATGGAAAATTGATAAGACATAAAGAGCAACCCTTGGCATTTGTTACCATATTTAAGTTACCAAAGAAGCCTATTGTCTGCTGAGCTGGAAGCAACTGATAGAGTAACGTTAGGGTTCAAAAAACCACCCCAGGGGAGCCAAGCAGCAGAGGACCCTGCTTGCCTTCCTTCCTTCTGTTTCCTTAGCAACAGTCACAGGTAACTCTCAGGCCTATTGTGAAAACACATTTCCCCGCAACCTATAACCATGACAAGTACAACAGGGTGCTCATTTATTTAACATGACAGTTCTGACGGAAGTTATACCTTTCTCCCTATTGATAAGGCAAGGGAGTGGATGGGAAATGAACAAGCCTCAAGCAACTTGTTGAATTCTTCAGTAAATCTATTCTGAGTTCTGATTATGTGTTGAGCACAGTTCTGGATTCCATGAGAGAGCCAAAATAGAAATCAGACACGATCCCCTATATGTTAAAATAATCTAAACAAAGAGCCAAAATCAAGATCAGTATTCAGGAATAATGCTAAATGTTACCAGAATTCAGTAAAACAGAAAAATGAACTTAGTTTTATCTTCAGAATCAGTTGACATGATAGGTATGTGATTCAGCCACTCTCATTTTTCACTCCCGTGAATAAACTTGCATTTGATTCAACAAGCTTTTGACTCAAACTAGTGACTCACAGAAATTGGTAAAGTTAACACACACTTATTGTTTTTTAAGCCACTAAGTTCTGAGGTGATTTAAATAATAGATATAAAAATAATAGTATATAACTAACCTCCCAACTGCATTGCAAGCTCCTTCAGCATAGGATATTTGTTTGAATTCTTAAAATCCAGGCAGTTATTTAGATAACATTCAACACTACAGCAAAATTAGATACTGCATATGGGATTAGAGAAAGGAACCATCATTTATTGAATGCTTACTAAGGAACTTTCATATGCATGAGCTTTATATGCATTGAAATGGCTACATACATAGATATAGAACAAGATGTTCTCTAAAAACATAAAACGTTGTACCCAAGCTGCAAAGTTATGAAGTCAATTTTTGTCTTTCTTTTATCATCATTCCCCAGACACAGTTTTTTTAAAGTGAGATTATGTATGTGAGAGCATCTAATAAGCCATAAAGTGTTCTGTAGACATAAGGCTTCACGGCTTGCATCAGTTTATTTATCCTATCAAGTTTAAGGGCTTTAATACTTCTACTCTGGTACTTGTTTTGCCTTTCTAAGACTAGCATTAGACATGTCACTCTGATGCAAATGCCTCTGACTTTCTGAAAACCAGTGAAAGGACAGAAGGAAGAAATGGGGTGCTTCTGGTACTGTTTTCTTTCTTTGGCTGTTGCATACCCAGCAAATATTTGTGAACAAAATTGCAACAGTCAAGGTTTCCTTCTCTGAAGGAAAGAGATGGCCCACTCACATGGGTAACTGAGGACAGTTTAACGGGGTTAAGAGAAATGAGAGGAAGAGAGGGAAGAAGTAATGGAACTCACTGAGAATGACTGTAGGAAAAGGCCCTCCAGCAACACATTTCCAACACAAAATGTAGCACTTTTTATATAATGGCAAAATAACCCCATTGATGAATGGTAGGCACAGAAAGCAGAGATATATCTCAAGGGACAGATAAACAGTAGGGCTCATATCAGGCAGGGTCTCAGAGTTGAGATAACAGAAGAAGTAAGGGACTATGTCCTCAAAAAGCATGAGCTCCAGGAAGTAAGTGTCATTTTTGTTAATCATGAAAAAGGGCTTAATGTTCCAAAGGGAATGTTAAATATATAGTTATCTTAATGTCACTGCCCTTTAAATCAGTTACATACAATTTCTGAGCTACTTAGGTTTATAAATATTGGACCTACCCAGAAGATGTTGAAAAAATCACCTACAAGCTTCAGTCAAACTGACAGTATTCTGTGTTCATTTATAATGTCTTGACTTGATGACAACTTTTTAGAATAATTTTAACAGTAATAATCCATGCCTGACATGAATAAAAGTTCACCTTTTCATAACAAACATAACTAAAACATCTTTCCTATTTAAACTATAAAATTTGTGTAATGCTAGTAAAGTCAAATAATTTTTAGACACATAACTTGGAAAAATCTGCTAAATGGCATTTTAGTTTATTCATGCAATACTTTTGATATTTTAAATTACAATAATCCTTAGTTATAGGAAAGCTAGTAATTTGCTCGTATTTTGCATAGGTGTGCAGAACTTGCAGTAAATATGCATTTATGCTGTAGCCGTTTTTTTATTTGCTCTCATTATGTCAATGTGACATGATAAGCCTATAAAATCTTCCTAATTATGTGGCTGATTTTAGAGACACTTCCAGGGTTATGTAATCTCTGACAGGAGTCTCTTAGTTGCATGTTCACAGATCATATTTTTCCTAAGACAGGTACTTTGCTTAATTTAGTGTAAATGCCTGAGATTGCCCAAATTAGAGCAAATGTTTTAAATAATTTTAGTGCATGTCAATTGTCTCAATGTACCTTGGCCAGATTTATGAACATAGTTTCACTGGAAATAAATCTCAAATGTTCCTTATCTGTATGTGTGCATGCCTGCTAAGTTGCTTCAGTCGTGGCCAACTCTTTGTGACCCTACAGATCAGAGCCCGCCAGGCTCCTCTGTCCATCGGATTCTCCAGGCAAGAATACTGGAACAAGTTGCCCTGCCTTCCTCCAGGAGATCTTCCCAACCCAAGGATCGAACTCGTGTCTCTTAGTCTCCTGTATTGGCAGGCGGATTCTTTACCACTAACATCACCTGGGAAACCTGCGTCATCTGTATAGCAGTTTTTATTTTTCAGGTCTGGGAAACTTAACTGTTTCAGACAATGGCTAGTGAAATATAACCCTGGGTTCAGTCATAAATTGTGTCGTCAGAATCAGCACACTTGGCATTGTCACCTGCATGACTCTGCTTCCCCAATATTCAGCCAGCTCCTTCCCAACTGAGCTTCTAATCAAGTCTCCATTGCCTTCTTTGGAAAAATCATTACTTCTTCTAGACCAGTGGTTTTCAAGCTTGAGAGTCCAGTAGAATCATCTGAAGGACTTGTTAAAACACATCTATACTGCAGAGTTTCAGATTCAGTAAGTCTTGAATGTGGCCCAAGAATTTGCATCTCTGATAATTTCCCAAGAGAGGTTAGTGCTGTTGGTGAGGTATTCTCACTTTGGGAAACATTAATTTCATTTACCCCAGGTAAACATTTTTTCCTTAAATCAATACTGGCCAAAGATATCTGTTATTCCTCCTGTTTCTGAGATACTCGATTTCCATAAAAAATCCACTGTCTCTAATGCAGTGTCTTTACTGCTGAATTCATACCACCTGTCCAGCTATTCCATCTTATCTGACATTTTGTGTGTGTGCGTGCATAGTCACTCAGTTGTGTCCGACTCTTTGTAACCTCATAGACTGTAGCCTGCCAGGCTCCTCTGTCCATGCAATTTTTTAGGCAAGAGTACTGGAGTGTATTGTCATTTCCTCCTCCAGGGGATCTTCCTGATCCAGGGATCAAACCAGCGTCTCTTGCATCTCCTGCAATGGCAGGTGGATTCCTTACCACCGCATCACCTGGGAAGCCCCATCTGACATTTTGGTAGCTACCATTAGAGGAAGGAATTTCAGGAACTTCTCTGGTGATCCAGTGATTAAGACTCTGTGCTTCTATTGTAGGGAGCACAGGTGCAATATCTGGTCAGGGAACTAAGATCCAGGGAAGGAAATTCCAATCAGATAACCAGCACTTCTCAATTACATGTATGCATTTGATAGGACATTGGAGTGGGTAGCCTATCCTTTCTCCAGAGGATCTTCCTGACCCGGGAATCAAAATGGGGCCTCCTGCATTGCAGGTGGATTCTTTACAAACTGAGCTATTGGGGAATCCCTGATAGGACATTATCAGACATTATTCCCATTATTATTTTCACATGTAATGGTTGCCTCTTTAAGAATGGAAATTAAATGACAATTTAAAATACAATTTCAACAGTGGCACCCTTATTCTGAAGCATCTCCATTAGAATCAATGATCTAGCATTGTATTAAGTCTTATATATGAAAAGAAAAGGATTATTTGAGGCTTTCTGGTGTATTAGCCCAGATCACTTAGGAATTTTCATGTTCACCTTGCCATGGCTACCCTCATGTTCTGGAAAAGGATGAAAAACAGTGACTAGTTCATTTTTGAATTAATCAAAATTTTAAAACATCCTTTGGTTGTATCAAAAGCAGCAGCCTTTGGCAGCAACAGCCTTTGGCTTCTGGTTACCAATGTTATTTCAACAGGAAAGAGGCCTGCATTAATAATCTGAAAAAGAAGAAAGAAAATTAGTTGCGTATTTTCATGATGTTAAAGAAATATAAACAGAATTTAAATATACAGTGGTTTCGTGTGTGTGTGTTTGTATAGCAGTTTCGCCATTATTAAATATTCCTCCTAAGAGTGTTTAGTAAGAGTTTAATGTTCATGGATAGTCAATTTCTAATAATACTAAGGAATAATTAGATTGAAGAAAAGTTGTAAACTGGGTTTAACCACTCATGTAGCTTACAGTAAAATTACACAAAAAATGGAGGTATACTAGAAAATGGTTTTTCAAAAATCTCTAGAATAATTATTTCTGATTGGATACAATCTAATCTAGTAGGTCTCCCTCTTGAGTAGAGCCCCAAGTTTATAAGTTGACATTAATTAGAACAACTTCTTTTGGAAGCAAACTAGATTAAAATAATAGTCCTGATTCTTATTCTTTAGAATTAAAGAAATAATTTTGTGTACTTCTGGTGCTTTATTTTTAAAGATTTAGAAAGGAGGAGAGTTCAAAACTGATTTTGAAAGAAAGGTCTACATGGGAGAGAAACTCATGTCTGCAACTCAGGAGGTGCTAAAAGAGCCCTGTACTTGGTTCCAGTCATGGCAAGGCACCAGGCCAGCTCATCCAGGAACCTGGTGGGAGACACACCCATCTATGCCTCTAAAGCCACGTTTGCGGACTTCAATCTTATTTGTGGAACCTACAGTGGCCCTGCGGCTTAGATTCAGGCTTACTCAGCTGTGGTCCAGACTTATCCCTGCCCACACAGGAGTCCATCCAGTCACCAGGCAACAACCTTTCCCAGGAACTTGCTGGGAGTCACTTAGGCCACACACCTGGTAATAGGCCCTCTATCTGAGAACCCAGTTGTGGACCCTGAAGAAGATCCATGTCCCAGGGCCACCCCACTGAACAAGGGACTAGAGGCCATCCCATCTACCAGGCACCAGACAGGATCCATGCCCATCCAAGTCCCTGGTAACACACCCGTCAACTGCCGACCACACTGTATATATATCCTGCAATATCCTCATAACCGGCTCTGACCAAACATGACTGTGATTTCAGAGGCAACCCCAAGAAAAGTTCTTTGCCTGCTCAAACCAGTCATGTATGCATGCATGCTAAGTCACTTCGGTCATATCTGACTCTTTGCGACCCTATGGACTATAGCCCGCCAGGCTCCTCTGTCCTTGGGATTCTCCAGGCAAGAATACTGGAGTGGGTTGCCACCATGCCCTCCTCCGGGGGGTCTTCCAGACCCAGGGATCAAACCTGTGTCTCTTATGTTTCCTGCACAGGCAGGCAGGTTATTTACTACTCATACCACCTGGGAAGTCCCCCTCAAACACCTTCCCTGACCGGGAATTGAACCCAAGCTGGGGCAGTGAAAGCATCCTAGCCATTAGACCACAAGGGCACTAGTCTAGTCTGTCAAACTTGAAATAGAAGCTTGCTCCTCCAAATGTACAGACCCAAAGCAAGGTTACATAAATCACAAAAAATCAAGCAAATATGACACCACCAGTGGATATTTATAAAGCACTAGTAAATGATCCCTCAAAAATGGAAATCTACAATTCATCTGATACAGAATTCAAAATAGTCATCTTAAAGAAACTGAATGAACTGCAAGAGAACTTGAAGCATCAACAAAATCAGGAAAACAGCTCATGAACAAAATGATAAGCTTAATAAAGAAATAGAAATGATGATAAAGAACCAAAGTAAAACCCCAGAGTTGAACAAAATAATGACACAACCAATAATTCAGTAGAGAGTTTTCACAACAGATTTAACCATGTAGAAAAAAAGAATCAGCAAAATCAAAGACAGATCATTTGAAATTAGCTAGTTAGAGGAATAGAAAGAAAAATAATTTAAAAGAGTGAAGAAAACATAAATGAGACACCATCAAATGAAAAAAAAAAATTGAGTAATAGAAATCCCAGAGGGAGAAGAGAGAAAGAAAGGGGCAGAAGTTTATTTAAAATAATAATAGCTGAAAACTTCCCAAATCTTGGAAGAGATTATGGATATCCAGGTACAGGAAGATCAAACTCCAAGCAAAATCAACCCAAAGAAGATCATTCCAAGGCACACTATAATATTAAAAGTAAAAGACAAGCAAAAAATCTTGAGAGCAACAAGAGAAAAAATGACTCATTCTATGCAAGGGAAATCCATCAGGCTATCAGTGTATTTCTCTGCAGAAAACTTTCAGACCAGGAGAGGGTGGAATGACATATTCAAAGTATTGAAAGAAAAACTGCCAAACCAGAATAATACAATAGAAAAACTGCCCTTCAGAAATGAAGGAGAGACAAACAAAAGCTGGGGCTTCCCCGGTGGTTCAGCAGTAAAGAATCTGCCTGTTAATGCAGAAGATGCAGGTTCAATCCCTGGAGAAGGAAATGGTAACTCCCTCCAGTGTCCTTGCCTGGGAAAGCCCATGGAAAGAGACGTCTGGCTGGCTATAGTCCATGGGGTCCCAAAAGAATCAGACATGACTTAGAAACTAAACAACAGCAGCAAAAGCTAAGACAATTTATTACCACAAGAGATGCTTTACAAAAAATCTCTAAAAAGAAGTTCTTCAAAATTCCAATGGCATTTTTAATAGAACAAGTAATTCCAAAACTCATGTAGACCACAGATAATCCCCAATAACCAAAGCAATCTTGAATGAGAGTAAAGTTTGAGCATCAATTTTCTGATTTTCTTATACAAAGCTATAGTAGTCAAAACAGCACGCATACTGCGTGCTAAATCACTTCAGTCGTGTCCGACTCTCTAAGACTCTATGGACTGTAGCCTGCCAGGCTCCTCTGTCCATGGGATTCTCCAGGCAAGAATACTGCAGTGGATTGCCATTTCCTTTTCCAGCATATCTTCCTGACCAAGGGATCAAACCTGTGTCTTTTTCATCTCCTGAATTGGCAAGTGGGTTCTTAAATGCAGACACATAGACCAACAGAGTAGAATAGAGAACTATGAAATAAAGTCTCAGATAAATGGTCAACAAATATTTGAGAAAGGGACCTAAGAATACTCAATAGGGAAAACTGGATATTCACATGCAAAAAAATGAATTGATTTCACACTTGATAATATACATGTTTCGATGCTATTCTCTCAGATCATCCCACCCTCGCCTTCTCCCACAGAGTCCAAAAGTCTGTTCTATACATCTGTGTCTCTTTTTCTGTCTTGCATATAGGGTTATCGTTACCATCTTTCTTAATTCCATATATATGCGTTAGTATACTGTATTGGTGTTTATCTTTCTGGCTTACTTCACTCTGTATAATGGGCTCCAGTTTTATCCATCTCATTAGAATTGATTCAAATGTATTTTTTAAATGGCTGAGTAATATTACATTGTGTATGTGTACCACAGCTTCCTTATCCATTTGTCTACTGATGGGCATCTAGGTTGCTTCCATGTCCTGGCTATTATAAACAGTGCTGTGATGAACATTGGGGTACAAGTGTCTCTTTCAGATCTGGTTTCCTCGGTGTGTATGCCCAGGAATGGGATTGCTGGGTCATATGGCAGTTCTATTTCCAATTTTTTAAGGAATATCCACACTGTTCTCCATAGTGGCTGTACTAGTTTGCATTCCTACCAACAGTATAAGAGGGTTCCCTTTCCTCCACACCCTCTCCAGTATTTATTGCTTGTTGACTTTTGGATAGCAGCCATCCTGACTGGCGTGACATGGTACCTCACTGTGGTTTTGATTTGCATTTCTCTGATAATGAGTGATGTTGAGCATCTTTTCATGTGTTTGTTAGCCATCTGTATGTCTTCTTTGGAGCATGAGACAAGTGCTCAGGGCTGGTGCACTGGGATGACCCAGAGGGATGGGATGGGGAGGGAGGTGGGAGCGGGGTTCAGGATGGGGAACACATGTAAATCCATGGCTGATTCATGTCAATGTGTGGCAAAAACCACTACAATACTGTAAAGTAATTAGCCTCCAACTAATAAAAATAAATGAAAAAAAAAATAAAGAAAAAAAAGAGAAAAAAAAGAAGTTGAATGCTTATCTTACACTACTCAAAAAATGTATCTCAAAATGGATTAAAGACTTAAATGTAAGACCTGAAAACTATAAAACTCGTGGAAGAAAACATAGAGGGAAAGCTACATGCCATTGGTCTTTACAATGAATTTTTGGATATAATACACAAGCAAAAAGCAGAAATAAATAAGTGGAACTACATCAATCTAAAAACCTACACAGCAAAAGAAATGATGAATACAATGAAGACACAACCAATGGAAAAAGAAAATATTTGAAAACTGTAGATCTGATAAGGGGCTACTATCTACAACATATAATGAACTCATATCACTCAGTAGCAAAATCTGCCAAATAGCCCAATTAAAAAGTGAGCAGAAGACACGAACCACCTTTTTCCTAAGAAGACATACAAATGGCCAATGGATATATGAAAAAAAATGCCTAAAAACAGCAATCACCAGGGAAATCCAATCCAAACTACAATACTTCCTCACATTATTAGAATGGCCGTCAACAGAAAAAGACAACAAATGTTGGCAAGGATGTGGAGAAAAGAGAATTCTTGTCCACTGTTAGTAGGAATGTAAATTGGTACAACCACTATGAAAAACAGTGTGAAGTTTCCTCAAAAAATTAAAGTTAGTACTATCATGTGATCTAACTATCCTATTTCTGGCTATATATAAAGGAAATAAAATCAATTTCTTGAAGAGATAACCACACTTCCGTGTTCACTGCAGTGTTATTCATAATAGCCAAGACATGAAAACAACCCACTGTCCATCAGTGGGTGAATGGATAAAGAAGATATGGTATATACATGTATAATGGAATATTATTCAGGCATAAAAGAAGGAAATCCTACCATTTATGGAAAGGAATGGACCTTGAGAGCATTATGCTATATGAAATGTCAAGACAGACAGATACTCTTTGTTCTGAGTTATATATGAAATCTAAAATATACAAACTTACAGGAATAGGGAGTAGAGAGTGGTCGCCAAGGGCTGGGGGGAGGATGGAAAATAGGGAGATATTGGTCAAAGGTACAACTCCCTGTTATAAGATGAATGAGTTCTGGGGATCTAATATGCAGCATGGTGACTAAAGTTAACAATCCTGTATCATACACTTGAAAGTTGCCAAGGGAGTCAATCTTAACTTTTCTCACCAAAAGGAAAAAAAAAATGATGTGAGATAATGGATCTGTTAATTAACTTTACTGTGGCAATCATTTCATAATATTTATATACCTTAAACTATTGCAGTATTATGCATCAATTCATCTCAATAAAACTGAAAAACAATTTTTAAAAAATTTAAAGGAAAGAAATACAATCTACACAGGACAGTGTTTTATCAGAAAAACCTTATTACAGTTATTTCTGCTTTGGGCAGGAATGTCACCTTTTTTTAATTTTGTGTTTAATTCTATTCTCATTTAATACTAGTAGTCAACAATAGAAAGCCTCACCTTAGGATGAAATTACATTAGTAATTATGTGATGTAATCAGAAGCCACGGCAGGCAGGCAGATATGAAGTTTGGGTCAGGAAAAAGACTTTTATGATCAGAGCATAAGGCATAGAACTGACAATGAGCCACTGTGTGCTCGGCCAAGCACTGAATCAAATTGCGTTTCTGAAAGAGGGACTAGATGAGTGGATTTGACTGATTATACATATAAATTCAAATTCAACATCTTCATAGGTGGTGCTGTATTGTAAGCCCAGTTTTTGTAACATTGTCAGCAGCTTTTCCATCCACAGCAGCAGCAATCCAATTAAAATAGCATCAGAGCAAAGCTGATCTGCATTAAGTGGCTTCCATTAATGTCATATTTAATTTAGATGTACAGTGTTGAAGGTGCTCATTACTGTCCTCTGCAAATTTCCATTCAGCTTGTGGACATCAAATTTTATAAATTATATTTACATCTTTTATGAAAAATGAAGATCAATTGGCTTGTATTTCAAAACCACTGATAGATTTTTATGTCCTTTTAAATCCATAATAGTCAAATCACATTTAAACCAGTTATCTGTATTAAAAACCTTCATGAAAGTATGAGAAGGGGGGACAAATACTTTAAAACAAAATCCCAAAGCAAATCTCAAACTGCTAGGAGTGTTATTTAAACATGTCTTCCAGGAGACAAAGGATAGAATTAGATATGAATTATTCTATAGGATTTTCAGAATTGATAATATTGAGCCTATTTACCACAAAATTTAGATTCAGGGAATAGGAAGCTTTGATGATAACAAACAAACAAAAATTTACTGAGGACCCTACTATTGAAATGAGCTGCAGACAAGCCACGGCGATAACTCAAGTTCTCCCAAGCATCCATTCAGCACATGACTCAAGACTGGTGAGCTTTCATTGATATTTTCAGCCATGAAAGTGAGTATTAGTCACTCAGTCCTATCTGACTCTTTGTAACCCCATTGACTGTAACCCGCCAGGCTCTTCTGTCCATGGGATTCTCCAGGCAAGAATATGGGAGTGGGTTGCCATTCCATTCTTCAGGGTATCTTCCTGACCCAGGGATTGAACTTGGATCTCCTGCATTGCAGGCAAATTCTTTACCCTCTGAGCCCCCAGGGAAGCCCATTTTCAGCCTATCCACCCTCATTCTGATCCTCAAAGGCAAAAGTTTTTAGACAAACATGTACATATTTAAAAACAGCAGTTTACATAGAAAATACAATATATAAAGACATCAAAATTCTCCAAGCCATGCTTCAACAATATGTGAACTGTGAACTTCAAGCTGGATCTAGAAAAGCCAGAGGAACAAGAGATCAAATTGCCAACATACGTTGGCTCATAGAAAAAGCAAGAGAATTCCAGAAAAACATCTACTTCTGCTTTATTGACTACGCCAAAGCCTTTGACTGTGTAGATCATAACAAACTGTGGAAAATTCTTCACGAGATGGGAATACCAGACCACCTTACCTGTATCCTGAGAAATCTGTATGCAGGTCAAGAAGCAACAGTTAGAACTAGACATGGAACAATGGACTGGTTCCAAACTGGGAAAGGAGTATGTGAAGACTGTCTATTGTCCCTCTGCTTATTTAACTTACATGCAGAGTACATCAGGCAAAATACCAGGCTGGATGAAGCACAAGCTGGAATCAAGATTGCCGGAAGAAATATCAATAACCTCAGATATGCAGATGATACCACCCTTATGATAGAAAGTGAAGAGGAACTAAAGAGCCTCTTGAGGAAAGTGAAAGAGGAGAGTGAAAAGGCTGGCTTAAAACCTCAACATTCAAAAAACTAAAATCATGGGATCTGGTCCCATCACTTCATGGCTAATAGAAGGGGAAATAAGGGAAACTGACAGACTTTATTTTTTGGGGTTTCAGAATCACTGCAGATGGTGACTGCAGCCATGAAATTAAAAGACACTTGCTCCTTGGAAGAAAAACTATGACCACCTAGACAGCATATTAAAAAACAGAGACATTACTTTGGCCACAAAGGTCTATCTAGTCAAAGCTATGTTTTTTCCAGTAGTCATGTATGGATATGAGAGTTGGACGATAAAGAAAGCTGAGTGCCGAAGAATTGATGCTTTTGAAGTGTGGTGTTGGAGAAAGCTCTTGAGAGTTCCTTGGACTGCAAGAAGATCCAACCAGTCAATCCCAAAGGAAATCAGTCCTGAATATTCATTCGAAGGACTGATGCTGAAGCTGAAACTCCAATACTTTGGCCACCTGATGTGAAGAACTGACTCATTGGAAGAGACTCTGATGCTGGGATAGACTGAAGGCAGGAGGAGAAGGGGACAACAGAGGATGAGAAAGTTGAATGGCATCACTGACTTGATGGACATGAGTTTGAGCAAGCTCCCGGAGTTGGTGATGGATAGGGAAGCCTGGCATGCTGCAGTCCATGGGATCACAAAGACTCAGACATGACTGAGTGAATGAAGTGAGACATCAGTAAGAAAACAAAAATGAAAATGTTAAGAATGGGCAAAAGACATGAATAGAAAATCCATGGAAGCAAAAACTCAAATGTCTAAAAACACATGAAAATATGTTGAAATATAAGATTATTCAGAGAAGTGTAAATCAAAATAATTTCATAAGTATCAGAGTGGTGAACATTTAAGTGTAATGGTATCAGGTTTGGACAAAGTTACAGAGTGTGGGAACACTGCTGGAAATGTAAACTGATGAAACAACTTTGGAGAGAAATTTGATATTAAAATAGAAAATCCACATGTCTTTTAAATTGAAGTCTCAATGTTGAGTTGATACTGTAGAAAATAACTCAATATATATATATATATGAGTATAAAATAGATTCATCTTTCCAAAACAAAGTTTTTTCTTTTGTTTTCTATTTTAATATAAGTTCAAACAAACAGAGAAGTTTCAAGAATAAATCAAATAACTCACCCAGATATTCCAAATGGTAAGTCATTTCCCTGTGCTGTCACACTGTTTATGTATACTAAATTATTTTTTGAATGATTTAAGAAAAAGTGTCAAACACAATGTTCTATCACTTTTTAGATATGTTAGTTTATGTTTCCTAAAAAAAAAATAATAATAATTCTGTCAGTCAGAAAGCTGCAGTTGCTATTTAGTCACTAAGTCATGTCCAACTCTTTGTGATCCCGTGGACTGTAGCCCACCAGCCTCCTCAGTCCATGGGATTTCCCAGGAAAGAATACTAAAGTTGGAGTGGGTCGCCATTTCCTTCTCCATTTAACCAAAATATAATTATATAAATCAAGAAATTAATCTTTATTCCATATTATTACTTACTTTACTGACCTACTGAAATTTTATCAATTGTTCCCTGGTAGCTCAAGTGGTAAAAAATCTGCCTGCAATGCAGAGACCCTGGTTCAATTTCTGGAACAGAATGTTCCCCTGTTGAAGGGATAGGCTACCCACTCCAGTATTCCTGAGCTTCTATGGTGACTCAGATGATAAAGAATCTGCCTGCAGTATGGGAGACCTGGGTTCGATCCTTGGGTTGGGAAGATCCCCTAGATGAGGGCATGGCAAACCACTCTAGTATTCTTGCCTGAAGAATCCCCATGGACAGAGGAGCCTGGTGGACTATAGTCCTTGGGGTTGCAAAGAGTAGGACATGACTGAGCTTCTAAGCACAGCACAGTCCCAAACTTATCCTTTATAGGATAAAAAATTCCAGCTCAAATATTCCACTCCAATGTCATATCTCTTCTTTCTCTTTCATGACTTTTGACACTTTTAAAGGGTAACAGGCCTGTTATTTTGTGGACACGCTCTCAGTTTAAATGCATCCATGTTTACTCATAATTAGATTCAGTTTGTGTGTTTGGCAGGAGCACCACAGAAGTGATGCTGTGTTCTCAGGGCATCTATCAATAGGTGCATGATAGCAATTTGTTTCATTACAGTGTCATTTATCTTCATCACTTGAGTAAGAGGGTACTTGCGTTTTATCTATTTCCAAGTTATCATCTTTCTCTTTGTAATTGAGAAGTAATTTGGAGGGAGATATGTTAAGACAATGTAAATATCCTATTATTCCCTGAACTTTCTCCTAGTTTTTTTTAAAAAATACTTATTAATTTATTTCGCTGCATCAGATCTTAGTGGCAACACCCTGGATGTGTTCATTGCAGCACATGGACTCTGCAGAATGTGGGCTCTGCCACATGTGGGGGCCTTAGTGCCCTTATCAAGGATTGAACCTGTGTTCCCTGCATTTCAAGGCTGATTCTTAACTGTTGGACCACCAGGGAAGTTCCATCTCCCACTAGTTTTAGTATCTATTGATAATTCTTGCTTAAAAATATAAGTTTTCTGAGGACTGTCAATGGTACTTTTCTTTTTTCTTTTGTAAATTAATTAATTTATTTTAATTGGATGCTAATTACTTTACAATATTGTAGTGGTTTTGCCATACATTGACTTGAATCAGCCATGGGTGTATATGTGCCCCCATCCTGAACCACCCCTCTCCTTCTCTCCCAATCCAATCCCTCAGGGTCATCCCAGTACACTGGCCCTGAGCAACATGCCTCATGCATCAAACCTGGACTGGCGATCTATGTCACATATGATAATATACATGCTTCAGTGCTATTCTCTCAAATCATCCCACCCTCGCCTTCTCCTACAGAGTCCAAAAGTCTGTTCTTTACATCTGTGTCTCTTTTGCTGTTTCACATATAGGGTCATCATTGCCATCTCTCTAAATTCCATATATATGCATTAATATACTGTATTGCTGTTTTTTCCTTCTGAATTACTTCACTCTGTATAACAGGCTCCAGTTTCATCCACCTCATTTGAACTGATTTAAATGCATTCTTTTTAATGGCTGAGTAATATTTCCACTGTGTATATGTACCACTGCTTTCTTATCCATTTGTCTGCTGATGAACATCTAGGATGCTTCCATGTCCTAGCTATTGTAAACAGCGCTGCGATGAACATTGGGGTGCACGTGTCTCTTTCAGATCTGGTTTCCTCGGTGTGTACGCCCAGCAGTGGGATTGCTGGGTCATGTGGCAGTTCTATTTCCAGTTTTTTTAAGGAATCTCCACACTGTTACTTTTCTAACTTTGCCCTTCTTTTCACATGTATTAGTTGGCTTTCTAATCTAGGAAGAGTTTTCCTTCTTTCTCTATTATTTATTCTTTATTTGTGTTACCACTGACTCACTAAAATAATTCTTATTTTACTCAATGGTTTGTAATCTTTACTATCATTAGTTTCTTTGAGGCTCAAATTTTCTCAAATTTGGCCACTGAAAACCAGCTCTTGTGTCCTTTTGTACTGACTCCCTTATAATTTAAGCACTACCTTATTTTCTGGCACACACACTCAAAATGTTTAGTAGTAAACTAAGAAACTTTAGGCGTTTAAAGGCAATGCCACTTAGCAAAGTACTTGAGAAACAATCAAGTTTATTAATGGAGACCTCAGCCCATGAAGTCAAAAGACTTGGGTTTAATTTTTACCTTAATCCTTTCTAATTGTATAGTGTCAGACAGTTATTAAATTTCTTTAATCTTCATATTAGCTCACAGTTTTTCAGGGTAGAATTTAATAAGACCATACATGGAAAAACCTTTGCATGTGTCTTACACATGGTAGACCAAAAGTCAAATAAATATATTCTAGACATCAACAAGAGGAATGACTAGAAATATAGATTATTATTCCTCTTTAAAATGATACATTTATATGCAAAGGATGTTCTTTGCCCTTCTGGTCATCAGACCTTAAAATTGAGATCAAAGATCTTGGTAAGGTTAGAGCTCATTCAAGTAAAAATTTAGGAAAATAGGACACTTTTAATAAAAAATATATATAAAGATGGGCACAAGTATGTGCATGACAAATATTCCATAAATAATAGTTTTCATTTTCCCATTATTGTGTTACTTAAAATTATTTTTGTTGTATTGGGCCTTATGTTTTATTCCTTTATTGAGTCTCATAGACTTGAGTACCATCAAAAAAGACAAACAAAACAATAACAACAGAAATGTTTTTATTCTATTAAGTTGCTGGTACATTATTTTAATATTGTATTAAGTACAGTAAGTAACCTACATCCAGGTACTTTTTGTAAAATTGTGAACTTTTTCACTTTAAAAAATTGTGAACAATTTTACTTTACAAACTGTGAACTTTTATAGATGTGAATGGAGAAGGAAATGGCAACCCATTCAGTATTCATGCCTGGAGAATCCCATGGAGGGAGGGGCCTGGCGGTCTACAGTCCATGGGGTCACAGAGTCCGACACGACTGAAGCTACTTGGCAAAGATGTGAAAGTGCATTCCATCAGTGTTGGGTGTGAATGAGACTGCAGCTTGCCCTCTGTCTCCTGTTTCTGACGATCCTTCAGCTCTGTCGACTCCCACCTCCTCTCCCTCGCTCCAGTCAGCAACTCTTCTTGCCTATTGACTTGATGCCAACACAGGTATGCCAACTGTTAACTGGACTTTTCAAAGTACTGTGTACTGCTAGATTAAAAATGTTTTCTTTACTTTTTATGTTTTTATGTGTTATCTGTGTGAAAAGTATTATAAACCTCCTATTAATCTATTATAGTACAGGACTATATAGCCGATTGTGTTCGTTGAGTACGTAGAATAAATTTATTGAACTTACAAACAAATTAGATTTACGAATGCACTCTCAGGATGGAACTCGTTCTTATGTAGAAGACTCACTGTACTATATTAAGTGTTGAATTAAATTCTTAAACCCTTTAGCAAAGTCAAAAGTACTTTATTAGATGCTTCTTTTTTTAAGCAACAATAAAAAGATTTCATTTATAACCCAAGAAAAAGTGACAAATGAGTGTTATAGAAAAGAATGATTTTGTTTACCTGTGAAGCAAATGTGAAATTGAAATTCCCGGGATGCACAGTGGCATTTTCTCTGTGCCAGGCTTTCTGTTAAGGGTTTGGCATACATTGTCTCACTCAGGCCTCACACCAATGTATATTATACAGGTGAGGAAAATGCAAGTCACTCAGTCGTGTCTGACTCTTTGTGACCCCATGGACTATACAGTCCATGGAATTCTCCAGGCCAGAATGCTGGAGTGGGTAGCCTTTCCCTGATCCAGGGGCTCTTCCCAACCCAGGGATCGAACCCAGGTCTCCCACATTGCAGGCAGATTCTTTACCAGCTGGGCCACCAGGGAAGGCCACAGATGAGGAAGCTGAGCCTCAATAAGGTAAGTCAGGTGGCAGGAAATGCTGGAGTCAGGTTTTTTTCTGTCTTTTTTAACAACACAAAACTTTATTTCTTTAATATTCAACATTTTAAAATTCATTTTTATTGACGTGGAGTTGATTTATAATGTTGAGTTAGTTTCAGATATACATCAAAGTCAATAAGTTATACATAAGCATATATCCATTCTTTTTTAGATTGTACTCCCATACAGGCCATTACAGAGTATTGAGTAGAGTTCCCTGTGTTAAACACAGCATGTTCTTATAAGTAGATACTTCTCAACTTAACAGTTTCTCTTTCTGCAGAAACACTCTTTCTTAGCAATCTGCCCCAGTCCCGTCTCAGATGACATCCAAAGCCCCATCAAGCAGACAGTAGGCTGCACATCACCAATCCTTCTGGCCAAAGACAAATGAACGATTTGACCAAGTATTCATTGGAAGGACTGGTGCTGAAGCTGAAGCTCCAATACTTTGGCCACCTGTGAAGAGCCAACCCATTGAAATAGACCCTGATGTTGGGAAAGATTGAAAGCAGGAGGAGAAAGGGACGACAGAACATGAAATGGTGAGATAGCATCACTGCCTCAATAGACATGAGTTTGAGAAAACTCCAGGAGATGGTGAAGGACAGGGAAGCCTAGTGTGCTGCAGTCCATGGGGTTGGACATGACTTAGCAACTGAACAACAATAGTACAATTGTAAAACACGACCAAGTTGAACCAGTTTGAGTGCTTCCTAGGAACTCTGTATTCAGAGGCAAAGAACATGGAAAGTCAGCTATAGTGAGGATATTGAAGGTTGAGGCTGGTCAGACACAGTACACCTTGAATATATGAAGGGCAAGCAGAGAAATTTGGTCTCAGGAAGAGAAAAAGTGATATGCAAATGTGGCAAATATGAGCAAAAACAAATTAACAATAGTCAGAGTAAGAACCCAGGGAAAGCAATGGCACCCCACTCCAGTACTCTTGTCTGGAAAATCCCATGGGCAGAGGAAGCTGGTAGGCTGCAGTCCATGGGGTCGCGAAGAGTCGGACACGACTGAGTGACTTCACTTTCACTTTTCACTTTCCTGCATTGGAGAAGGAAATGGCAAGCCACTCCAGTGTTCTTGCCTGGAGAATCCCAGGGACGGGGGAGCCTGGTGGGCTGCCGTCTATGGGGTCGCATAGAGTCAGACACAACTGAAGCGACTTAGCAGCAGCAGAGTAAGAACCAGAGAGAGCAAGAAGCCAGAAGAGAGACTGAGACCGTGAAAAAGAGAGAGAAGGAGAAAAGAGCAACAGGGATAAATGAATGAATCCTTTTGCTTCCCTGAGGAAAAGTGGTCCTGTTGAACTATCACTGGGAGAGTTGAGTAGAGCAACTGATTAAGGTTTGGAAAGTTTATGCCACTGCTGGGGAGGCAGAAATTTTCCTTGACCTCTCTAGGTTCTTCTGGCTGACCTAAGAATTAAACTGACTCAGATTTTAAGACTTCCCTGAGTCCAGTCAGTCTCTACAATGGCATGAGCTAGTTCCTTAAAATAAGTCTCTCAATAGATGATTGATAGATGATAGATAGTTAGAGATACACACATCTGTTGGTTCTGTTTCTCTAAAGAAACTTGGCTAATATACAAGATGAGAAAAAAAAGCATAACTATTTTAAAATTCTTTATATTTTCTTCTGTCATGAAGATATCTGTATGCTTGATATTTTCCAATATTTCTATAAGCTCTCTCAATGCCTAATTAACAAAGAAAAGTTAAATAAATGTCGGAATTGACAGTTCTGCAGTAATAGGCTCTCATGAGGATGGTCCAGATTGTGACCACAAATCTTGAGGCTGGAGGAGCCACCCTTTGTAAGCTCTCCAAAAATGGAGGGTAGGAAACTTTCACTGCTTATCATGGAAGGAAATTTCACAAAATAAGGTTGAAAAATTATTTATTCATTCACCAAATATTTCTGGAACACCAATTATATGCAATGTATTGTTCTAGGTAATTGGGAAATGATAGTAAAAAAAAAAAAATCATAGATTTCTCTCTTGCTTCACCCTTTTCCATGGAGCAAGGGGAGGCTGAGAGACAGAATAAAAATAATAAATACGTAAAGTATATGTGCATTCAGTTCAGTTCAGTCACTCAGTCGTGTCCAACTCTTTGCGACCCCATGAACCGCAGCACGCCAGGCCTCCCTGTCCATCATCAACTCCCAGAGTTCACCTAAACCCATGTTCATCGAGTCGGTGATGCCATCCAATCATCTCATCCTCTGTCGTCCCCTTCTCCTCCTGCCCTCAATCTTTCCCAGCATCAGGGTCTTTTCAAATTAGTCAGCTCTTCACATCAGGTGGCCAAAGGATTGGAGTTTCAGCTTCAACATCAGTCCTTCCAATGAACACCCAGGACTGATCTCTTTTAGGATTGACTGGTTGGATCTCCTTGCAGTCCAAGAGACTCTCAAGAGTCTTCTCCAACACCGCTGTTCAAAAGTATCAATTCTTCCGCTCTCAGCTTTCTTCACAGTCCAACTCTCACATCCATACATGACTACTGGAAAAACCATAGCCTTGACTAGACGGACCTTTGTTGACAAAGTAATGTCTCTGCTTTTTAATATGCTATCTAGGTTGGTCATAACTTTCCTTCCAAGGAGTAAGCATCTTTTAATTTCATGGCTGCAGTTACCATTTGCAGTGATTTTGGAGCACAGAAAAATAAAGTCAGCCCCTGTTTCCACTGTTTCCCCATCTATTTGCCATGAAGTGATGGGACTGGATGCCATGATCTTAGTTTTCCAAATGTTGAGCTTTAAGCCAACTTTTTCACTTTCCTTTTTCACTTTCATCAAGAGGCTCTTTAGTTCTTCACTTTCTGCCATAAGGGTGGTGTCATCTGCATATCTGAGGTTACTGATATTTCTCCTGGCAATCTTGATTCCAGCTTGTGCTTCTTCCAGCCCAGCATTTCTCACGATGTACTCTACATATAAGTTAAGTATGCAGGGTGACAATATACATCCTTGATGTACTCCTTTTCCTATTTAGAACCAGTCTATTGTTCCATGTCCAGTTCTAACTGTTGCTTCCTGACCTGCATACAGGTTTCTCAAGAGGCAGGTCAGGTGGTCTGGTATTCTCATCTCTTTCAGAATTTTCCACAGTTTATTGTGACCCACACAGTCAAAGTCTTTGGCATAGTCAATAAAGCAGAAATAGATGTTTTTCTGGAACTTTCTTGCTTTTTCGATGATTCAGTGGATGTTAGCAATTTGACCTCTGGTTCCTCTGCCTTTTCTAAAACCAGCTTGAACATCTGGAGATTCATGTATTGCTGTTCAAGTATTGCTGAAGCCTGGCTTGGAGAATTTTGAGCATTACTTGACTAGCGTGTGAGGTGAGTGCAACTGTGCGGTAGTTTGAGCATTCTTTGGCATTGGCTTTCTTTGGGATTAGAATGAAAACTGACCTTTTCCAGTCTTTTGGCCACTGCTGAGTTTTCCAAATTTGCTGGTATATTGAGTGCAGCACTTTCACAGCATCATCTTTTAGAATTTGAAACAGCTCAACTGGAATTCCATCATCTCCACCAGCTTTGTTCATAGTGATGCTTCTTAAGGCCTACTTGACTTCACATTGCAGGATGTCTGGCTCTAGGTGAGTGATCACACCATCATGACATAACATGACATTTTTTTTTAAATGTTTTTCATCATGGAAAGTTTTAAACACACAAGTATAAAAACAGAGTGTCAAATCCTTAAACTCTCTGTGCCAAGCTTCACTAACCACCAGCATCATTCTGCTATCTTTGTTTCAGGTATCCACCCCCTCCCACATTTTCCTTTTCTTCTCAACTGTGAAATGCAATACACAGATCTCAGAAATACAGTTCAGTATGCGGTGAGGTGGGACAGATGTATCCACCAGTACAGCCATCACCCAGATCACAATACAGAACATATGTATTACCCCTGAAAGTTCCCGTGTGTTTCTTTTCAGGCAAACCTTTCAGCCAGAAAGGAAACCACTATTTGTGTACCTCTCATTGTAGATAAATTCATTGCTCTTGGGTCCGCACTTGTTTCTAGAAACAAAATTCTGTGACCCTTAGCTCACCTATGATGATTTCATGTCCCTCTGGAATTTGAGTCCACATTTTTTTGAAGTTTTATTTTAAAAATCTGTAACTTTAGTTTATCTTTGTTTCCCTTTGCTGTTATCAGGGGAGGAAAATCTTTCTCACACCCTTCTACATTGTAACCAGATGTGGAACTCCCTGACTGGATGAGACCCCCAGGCAGTATGAATAGACAGAAAGAAGAGGACCAAAAACTAAGCCATGGAATGGTCTCTTCCAGTGCCCGACAAAAAGAAGAACAGTTAATGAGATTGTCTAGGAAGAGAGACAGAGATGAATATGAGGAGACAAGGGGGATGACATGTGGAGTTCCTCCTTGATATTTGTGGTTGGAGGCACCACCATCTGGAGAAAAGAGACTTGAGACCCAAAGTTTGGGCCACTTACTTGATGCCTGTTGAGAATGTCTAAGGAAGTTCATTGCTATTCCTACTGTGCAGAACGCTTTTGTCCCCAGTGATCAGGATGTGGAAAATTGGGGGATGGATGGTCTTCTTCCCAGTGTGTAGCTGTTCTCTTTGCAAATATTATTTATTATGTGAGGTAATTTTGAGAAGACAATAAAGCAATCTCTGTTGAAAAACTTCCAGGAAAAATGTCTTTTTTTACAGTTCTAAATCACTAACTCTCTCCTTCATTAAAGGAAACACTTGAGGACTCTTTAAAAAGGGGTATCTCTGCTGGGTTTTGACCAAGAATTCCCCTAAAGGAAGTAGGTGGTTGATGTCTTTTCTAATTCCTTGTTCTAGTCCTCTGTGAGGTTCTAGGAAACTACCTGCCTTTGGAGACCCTAAAGTACTTCAGCGGTCTAAGAAATCTCCTTTAGGAAAAAAAAAAATTTATAGGTTCCTTTAAGTAGGTTTCTGTTCCTGGCACTCGAAGGATTTTGACGAAGTCAAGGGAAAAAAAAAATCACAAATTATTACAGATGACAAAATTTTGGTTTAAGGTTTCCCATACCGTATCTGGCTCATACTTCTCATCTTTGTAATGCCACTAAACCTAAGCACCAAGAGTGACACCATCCTATATGAAATGGACATTGCATATCTAAATACAGTCTTTCAATTTTCAATCTGATCAGGACAAATATTTAGTTTAAACAAGTGACTGTGTTTAAGACTTACTTAGTGTTCCAAACTAAATGTGGTTGGAAAGGTTGTCAAATGTGGAGGGCTTTAAGAAAAAACATTTCATTTTTTCTTCCTATATAAATGCAATTGCTCTTCCTTGATAGTTCAGTTGGTAAAGAATCCACCTACAATGCAGGAGACCCTGGTTCAATTCCTGGGTCGGTAAGATCTGCTGGAGAAGGGATAGGCTACCCACTCCAGTATTCTTGGGCTTCCCCTGTGGCTCAGCTGGTAAAGAATCCACCTGCAATGAGGGAGACCTGGGTTCAATCCCTGGGTTGGGAAGATCCCCTGGAAAAGGGAAAGGCTACCCACTCCAGTATTTTGGCCTAGAGAATTCCATGGACTGTATAGTCCATGAGGTCACAAAGAGTCAGCCACATGAAAGAGTCAGCAAGTGAAAGTGACTTTCACTTTCATAAATGCAATTTCAATATAGCCATAATCAAAGTGGAATATCTAGTGAAGTCTGTATTACATGACTGAAACTCTCAATTTCAAAGCTTTTAGAACTGTTTAAAATGGTTGGTATGTTTCTTACATACAGGAAAATGTCAATAATTCAGATTGCTTAGAGTATCCTTTTGTGTTATACAAAAGGCTTTTTTTTTGTTTTCAGTACAGTTATTGTTACCAAATAGCACAGACTAAAATCAATGTTGTTCAAGAAGTAGTTGCAGGAAATGTTTAATGAATTCATTTATTTGTTCAGTATAGTTTTTGAGAGCACAAATGCTGAACTAGGCTCTGTGATTATATTAAGATAATCATAACAACCTTGGATTTTATGCTATTTCGTAATTGAATATGGTTTGCTATAGATTATACCTTTCCCTTAAATCTTGTTAATATTTTCAAGAACACAGTATTGAATGTAGATTAAGGTTGTTTAGTCACTAAGTCGTGTCTGACTTGGTGACCCCATGGACTGCAGTCTGACAGGCTCCTCTGTCTATGGGATTTTCCAAGCAAAAATACTGGAGTGGGTTGCCATTTCCTTCTACAGAGAATCTGCCCAACTCAGGGATCAGACCTACATGTCTGGCATTGATCAGCATTGGCAAGTAGATTCTTCTGAGCCAGCAGGGAAGCCCAAGAACTGTGGTACTCTTGGGTTATTTTATTCATTAATTTTGTAACTAATAAAGTAATAGAAATTGAAGAGTGTTAGAGATCTGAATGAAATCTCCCTGGGGTGTAGTTCTGTTTACAAAAGTCTGAACCTCACAATGAATTTTAAGGAGACAGAGGAGAATATGAAGAAAATACAGAGTGAGAAAAACCAATAGACAAGAAACATTGTATGATCTGGAATAACAAAAATTAGATTCATATATAGCAAGCAATGGGTTATTACAAAAATGACAATTTTTAAAGAGTGTAAAATGGGAACATTTTAATTATTTACTCTCCTAAATTAAGATGGGGTTTGGTGACAAGGAGGTTTCATTAACTGTTATTTTTATTATGCCCATTTCTTGCTTGGAAAAAAGTTTCAAAATGTGAAAACACCATATTCTATGTCATGTAAATAAAAAAGATTTTTCTGTGAGGCTGTTGCTATTTGCAATGTAGCAAAAAAACAAAATCAATTCTACCCAAATTTGATGACTTTGAATGTTTATATGAAACAAAAACTCAGTAAATAGCTCCAGTTCAGTATTTGATTACTGGAATATTAAAAACTTTTCTCACTCACAGTTAGATTTTTAGTATAAGATCCCAAACCAAATATATGGTTTCAGTTTATTCAGTCAAAAAAATGATCACCTTATTACATTGGAATCTATTCAAAGGCAAGTCTCTGGAAAAAAGGGTCATTTGCTCTTGAAGTCATACACTAATCCTTAATCATCTTCAAATGATTTTCTAGATGGGTAAAAATGATTTTCAATCAATTCTGAAATTCTTTTTAAAAAAGAAAAATCTCTTAACCATTTCATAGGATTCTAGAGCCACTGTTTATTATATTAAAACATTTGAAAAACATTTATTCATAAGCTATTTTTATTTTTTCTTGATATTTAAAACATATTGATAATGATTCACTATTCCTATCTCTGAAGTCTCGGTTCCTCCAAATAAATGACTGTGTGCTTAGTCATTCAGTCATATCCAACTCTTTGCGACCCCATGGACTGTCGCCCACCAGGCTCCTCTTGTCCGTGGGGATTCTCCAAGCAAGAATACTGGAGTGCCTTCCTCCAGGGGATCTTCCCAAGCCAGGAATCGAACCTGAGTCTTCTGTGTTGCAGGCAGATTCTTTACCAGTTGAGCTACCAGGGAAGCCCTTAGCAAAAGTAAATGTCTGTTATTTAGGGAATGGTTGGACTAATTATATGCATCAAGAGTCTGGAATATTATGCAGCTGTTAATAAACAAATTGCCGCCTAGTCAAAGCTATGGTTTTTCCAGTAGTCATGTATAGATGTAAGAGTTGGACTATAAAGAAAGCTGAGTGCTGAAGAATTGATGCTTTTCAACTGTGGTGTTGGAGAAGGCTCTTGAGAGTCCCTTGGATAACAAGCAGATCCAACCAGTCAATCCTAAAGGAATTTAGTCCTGAATATTCATTGGAAGGACCAATGCTGAAGCTGAAACTCCAATACTTTGGCCACATGATGAGAAGAACTGATTCATTGGAAAAGACCCTGATGCTGGAAAATATTGAAGGCAGGAGGAGAAGGCGACAACAGAGGATGAGGTGGTTGGATGGCATCACCGACTCAATGGACATGAGTTTGAGTAAACTCCAGGAGTTGGTGATGGACAGGGAAGCGTGGCATGCTGCAGTCCATGGGGTCGCAAAGAGTCAGACATGACTGAGCAACTAAACTGAACTGATTAATAAACAAATTAGTTCTATATCTATTGAACTGGACAATTATCTGTTCTTTTGAATTAGCAAGTGAGTAAATGGGTTGAGGAATAGTGAATAGTATATTTCATTTCTTAACAAAAGCACAAGTGTGTGTGGTTGTGTATATATACACAAATATTTTAAAAATACAAGTATATATATATATACATACATATATTTGAAAGTATATGTGTGTATATGCTGTGCTGTGCTTGATTGCACAGTCGTGTCTGACTCTTTGCAACCCCATGGACTGTAGGCCACCAGGTTTCTCTGTCCATGGGATTCTCCAGATTAGAATACCGGAGTGGGTTGCTATACCCTCCTGCAGATGTGTGTATATACATACATACGGAGAAAGGTATGGAAGGCAAAGTCCATTCCTTATGCACATGCCCTGGTCTTTGTGTCAGCTCTGTGTATCCATTCCAGCTTTGACATGTTTTGCTGCTAAGACTTACCAGTGACATTGAAAAGTTGCTTTGGGCAGGGGACTAACTCATTCTTAAGAGAGCTGGAAATACTTGAGAGTTACAACTATACCTCCCCCACCCCCTCTCCCATGGACTTTTTGTACTGGGCTGAGTACAAAGCCTTTGTCTGCAGGCAGACAAACTCTCAAGGCATAATTTATACTCCAGAGTTTTATGTGAGAGTAGATGGAGTTTGGGACTTCTGAAATTATACCTTTGCCTGGCTCTTTCCCTATTTCTATTCTCTTTATTCTCTTTCCTCCATTTCCTTACTGGTTTCTCCTGGGTGTAAATCTTTAGTAAATCACATCCACCCAAATTGTTGTTTCAGCCTTTGTTTTGGGGAAAATTCAACCTAGGACACTAGGCTCACTTTGACTTACCTCAGGAGGGTACGGAGTGCATCAGTGATTATTTATACATTATTGCATGGTTGCAATAATTACAATAAATACATCATTTAATTAAAAATACAATAAAACATTAAAAAAAAAAACCAAATAGCTTCCAGTAAGCTTTGCTTCATATGTAGCGCTCAGGATAGCTAGGAAAGATTTTTCTCAATTGTACATTCTCATTCACCATAGAGGTAAGTGAATATAGCCTTATTTCTGAAGCAGCACCTGATGTTCTATTGCTCTATTTTGCTTATGATTTTATGGCAGGATACCTCAGAATGAAACAAGTCCTTTGTTACCTGGCTTCATTTGCTCTTGCTTTTAACCATGCAGCAGAATCAGAATGAAGATCCAAAGTTCACTTCAACTTATTCCTTTTATTTTATTATCGTGCCCAGTCTTCAACCTCCAAGTCCACTTTTTCCCTACAAAAGAGAAATATTTTCTTTTACAAAATAGAAATATTTTATAAGTAGGAATGTCTAGAGACAGCTTTGTTTTTAACTAAAACTAAAAATCTCATACATGCACATGTATTTCCCAATGGTTCTTCTCTGAAAGCTTTTCTCAGACATTCTTCCTTGCCAAAGAAAATCAGTCCTTTCTTGGCAGATGGCATCTAAATTCAAGCTCTAGTCAAGTAATTATGCTAAAAAAAAAAAAAAGTCCTTTAGGTAAATTGCTGTCCAGAAAATTAACCTCTGAAATTGTATTGAAAAAAATCTAAGAAAATTGTATTTCTCAGAGTTTCCATTCTCTTTTAGGTTCAAACTTGAACAATTTTCACTCTAAAATATGTAATCAATGGGGCAGACACAAAGCAAGAGACATCATTGATTTATTTTATTAACTGTCTTTTAGAAAGTGTATTCTCAATTGTGTCCCTTATCATCACATTATGTTTTCCAATAAAACAATTTTAACAACAACAAAAAAACCCACTTTGCATTATTTTACAGGAAAAGGAGTTCTCTTTTCGACCAAATACCTACATGATAATTTTCATATAATTTGGTAAAAAGTGCTCTCATCCAGGAGAAATTGTTTTATAACTGAAAAAAACCCAGATATGATGTACATAGATAAAATATCTCTGGGTGAGAAGAAAAGAAACAGGTAAAATAACTTGCTAACATATTTGTAAACTATTTTGTGAATGAAGGAAAATGCCTTTTAAAATTTGGAGGATCCAAATACACACATGGTACCCTATCATGATGTACTCTGTTGAACTGATGGTGCTATTTGTTTGGGGACAATTCCAATAAACATGATTCAGGAAAACACAAAGTTTTGAAGAAAGTGTAACAAATGTAGATATTTATGATGGATTCAATATTTACCAAAATTTTCTCTTTGAATAAATAGATTTGGTATCTCTGTTAATTTTTAGAATTGGGATGTAAGTTATATACAGTAAATTATATGTAATCTTCAATGAGTTTTAGCAATAGCATGTACTTGTATAATCAGCACACCAAAGGAAGATCGAGAACATTACCATCACTCTAGGAGTTTAACTCATTCTATTTTTCTGTCAATTCCACCTGAACAGAGCTGTCTAATTTTTGACTTCCATCTCCATAAAGAGTTTTTTTTTTCTTACGCATTATCTACATGTAATCATCCAGTAAGTACTTTTTCATGACTACTGTTTTGTCTCAAAACAATGGTTTTGAAAATCATCTATGCTGTTGTATCAGCGGTTCATTCCTTTTCAATGTCGAATGGTGTTTTGTTAGAAGAATGTACCATGGTTTGCTTATCATTTCTCCTTTTGGTGAACATTTAGATTGTTATTAGTGTTGTGAATTAAGCTGCTGGAAACAGTCATGGATAAGTTTTTATGTAGACATGTGTTCTTGTTTCTCTTTGGTAAGCATCTTACTGGGTCATGGGGTAGAAGCATATTTAAATTTTTAAGAGCTGACAAATAATTCTCCAAATAAGTTGCACTATTTTACATGATTACCAACAATGCCCAAAGAATCTCAATTTTTCCATATCCTTGTCAACAATTGGTATTGTCAATATTTTAAATCTAAGTTCTTATAAAGGATTGTTTTTTGGTAGATTTCATGAGATTTTCTACTAGTAAATAAGATGTCTAGAAAATATCAAGAAGAAATTGTGAGAGCATGGACATCTTTGCTTTGTTTCTAATCTCAGGAAAAAGTTTTAATGTTTCACCAGCTGGTGTGATGTTAGCTATAGTTTTTTGATAGATGCCTTTTATCCAATTGGGGAAAATCACTTCACTTCCAAGTTTTCTGATAATTTTTATTAATAATATGAAATGAGTGTTGAAATAGATACTGGGTTTTGTCCAAAGCACTTCTTATATCTATGAAAGAGCCCTACCACCATCTTCTCTTCCCTTGGAAGCAGTGAAATGAATGGGATTTTTAAAACAAAATTAGAAACAATCAACAATTTAGGAAAATATGCTTACCACCATTATGACACCTGGTTAGCATTATAGCAGTCACATAAGACTAAAAGAAAAATACAAGAATCAGTGTTCCATTGCTAATGGGCAAAGAATATAAGCAATAATTCATAAAAGATGAAATGCAAATTGCTTAAAAGCATATAATAATTGATTAACTTAAATAGTAATCAAAGAAATGGAAATTACAGCCAGTTTTCTCATTATTCACTAATTTTATTTGCATAATTAAAGAACAATATTCAGTGTTATTCTGGTAAAGTATTTTTTTGTCAGACAGGTATTCTCATCTGACAGTGTAATCTATTTAGAAAAAAATTTGCAAACAAGGGTTAGGAGCCTTAAGAATATGCATGCCCTCTGTTTCACACATTTAAGACTTTTATAAGAAAATAATGAGAAAGATACACAATGATGTATGCATAAAGTGTTATTTTTAACACTGCTGCTAAGTCACATCAGTCGTGTCCAACTCTGTGTGACCCCATAGATGGCAGCCCACCAGGCTCCCGTCCCTGGGATTCTCCAGGCAAGAACACTGGAGTGGGCTGCCATTTCCTTCTCCAGTGCATGAAAGTGAAAAGTGAAAGTGAAGTTGCTCAGTCGTGTCCGACTCTTCGTGACCCCATGGACTGTAGCCTACCAGGCTCCTCTGCCCATGGGATTTTCCAGGCAAGAGTACTGGAGTGAGATGCCATTGCCTTCTCCGATTTTTTTTTTTTTAACACTAATTGTTATATAGTTTAAATCTAAAAATATCATAAATATTTAACATTAGTTAAACTAACTCAGCATAATTGTGTAATGGAATATCATACAGCCATTATGATTATATTTAAAATAATGTTTATAATATGAGGAAATGTCATAAGTAAACAATGAATAATACAAGATTTTAATGGATGATATAGCCTCAACTATTTAAAAAATTTCTTTAAGTACTAGAAAATATATGCCAAATATTAACTGCATTTTTTTCAGGTTAATAGTATCATGGATAACATTTTTGTTCTTTTAAAATTATTTTTGTGCTTTCCAAGTTGTCTTTTGCAGTCACACACAAAAAAAATGTGTATATGTTATACATATTTAAAAATCTGAATAATGAGAAGGGCCCAAATTAGAACTCAACCTTCTTGGTTTGGTTTTAGTAAAAACATTTAACACTGAGCTAGAAAGTCAATAGTAACAAGATATAAAGAAAAAGTCTAAAATTCCACGCTGGAAAATTTGAAGATAAAAAGCTAAAAAGTCAAAGTCAAAATAAAAACATTTCATAGATAAAGAAAGAATTTTCAATATATTTACTGAAAACAGAAAAGAACAAAGACTTAATAAATAAACTCAATGAAGGGAAGCCAACTGTCTTGAAATGTTCAGAATGCAGCTCAATTTGAGGTTATTGATAATTATTAACTTTTTATCACTCTTCCTTTTAGAACAATTTTTCATGAAAGAAAGAAAATATGCTAAAGTTAAAACCCAAGAGTATTTTTATTGCTATAATTAAATGTAATCAAAAAGTTGAAAATTATGCATCTAGAGGTTGAAAGCTGATTTAGTACCCTTGAAACAAAGCTCAGACTATGATTTATGAATTAAGTAATTTTCTCTGGTGATAATAGTTTCTTAAAACTTGGGGCAATGAGAACATTTAACTAGATGGGGAAAGAGTTGTAAAGGGCAATACAGACACAGCTGAATAGTTTTTCTTCTCCAAACAGTACTGTGACTCTACCAGCTCAGTCCCAGTCCCAGCCCAGACAGTAAAGGACCTGCCTGCAATTCGGGAGACCTGGCTTCAATCCCTGGATCAGGAAGATCCCCTGGAGAAGGGAATGGCAACTCACTCCAGTATTCTTGCCCGGAGAATCCCATGGACAGAGGAGCCTGGCGGGCTCCAGTCCATGGGGTCACAAGGAGTTGGACACGACTGAGCGACTAACATTTTCACTTTACTTTTTCACAGACAGAGCTGATCAGTTTTTCTCCCCCAAGCAGCACCGAGACTGACTCCACAGTCTCAGCCCCAGTCACACTGAGTCAGCCGTTTGGTAGCTAATTTCCCTGGACCAGCTTCCAAGCGTTTCTGGACTTGAGTTTTCTCTTAAAATGCATGTGTCATAAATGCTGCCACTCTTTTCCCAGTTGCTCATTCACTTTTAATGTACTTTTCAATGGTGTAATGCAATTCAATCTTTAGAATTTTGAAAACAAGGTAAGATGATACTTCCTCACCTCTTTCTTGGAGAAGGACATGGCAACCCACTCAAGGGTTCTTGCCTGGATAACTCTATGGACCACAGAAGCCTGGTTGGCTACGATTCGTAGAATCACAGAGCTGGACAGGACTGAAGCGACTTAGAACGCACAGTGCCTCTTTCTAGCTGAGAGAAGTCATGTGACATGCCCTGGCCAATCAATTGTAAGAAGCAGAATATTCCTTACTGTTCAACATCCCCACCTTTCTTTAGCCTCTTCTCATTACAAGCAGAAAAACTGATGGTGGCTGTTGCATAAACCTGGGTGCTGGGGTGCAATCCTTATGAAGCTGAACCCCCAGTCAACCCACAATGGACATGCATCATGATAAGAAATAAACTTTGTTGTTTAAAGCTACTGCAAGTCAGGAGTTAGGTGTTACCATAGCATTAACCCAGCCTGTCTTAACCAAAATATTAAACAGTAGAGACTTAGTTAAATGATTAGTGATATAACATACCTTGGGGCACTGTGTAGTCATTATAAATTTTAATGTCAGACTACATTTTGAAAACGTGGTTACAATATATTAATATTACTGAAAAATTGTCTTATTTTAGTATTTGTAATGCAAATTAACACACATGTATTTGCATAAACAAGGATTAGAATATTTTATACTAAAACAGAATAACGGCAAAATACTACATACCAAAATACTAGCCAGGATAACAGGGTAGTGTTTCCTTCCATAAGTGATACTTTTCTTTTTGCTTATTTCTCTACTCTGTTGTTTTCACAATAAATACATAAAATATGAATGACATAGTAGAAGCTTTCAATGAGAGAAATGAAACATGTTGGAAATGTGCTGTAATGTGGCAAATACTTGCTATGCAACTGTATTAAAATACTAATTTTCCAATTCTTAGTATCCAAACTGTGTAATAAACATACTTGATAAAAGTTGTAAGACACTTAACTCTAGGGTAAAAAGGTTGTCCCACCAACTGTTGTAATCATCACAGTCTGAAATATCTTGTCTTCAGTTGAAAGACAAGGGTTTCCATTAAAGAGGAAAATTCTAAAAATGTGACACCTTCCTGTAGTGACAATAAGACAATAAGACGAGTAGTGTTTGCCCTGCGGCGCTCCCTGGTTTTATTTCCCGCTTCAGAAATGGCTCAGAAGGGCTCTTTTAAGGCAGCCCTACAGCAGACATCTGACCTTTTGTGTTTGCTCTGACTCTACATTATAATAAAAGCTCTGAGAATTGTCAGAGGAAGACTGCTTCAGGGTGTGCATGTGGTCACATTTTAAAGCAACTTTCATTAAGCATTGCTTGGAACTTTCTAGCAACACTGGGAGAGATGAGTCCAACTTCCTGAATTGTTCCAATGCTTAAACTCTCTGGACTCGGTTTTATCCCTCAGTAAACTGACACAAGAGCCTCGGTGGGAATATCGACAGGGCTAGATTTGGGGATGTTTTCTTTAGATAGACCTAAGGGCAAGATTTCAACACCCTTTAATGCAACCTTTTAATCTGTTAAGGGCATCTGTGAAAGGGTATCGCCTACAGGCTTTCCTTTGACAGTTTTTTTTTAATTGATATAATGATGCCAATGTACTTTCACCTCCTTTGAAAATGTTCAAAACCTTTCCAACAGAACGTAAAAAGCAAAATCTGAAACCTCTCTATAGGTAAATCAGCAACCAACTCTCAACATCACCAAACTCGGGTTTGGCTGCTTGCCTCTCAAAAACCAATAACCGAGAGGCAAGTGCCAATAAAAAGAGAAGGTGGTCAGATAATCAGAAAAGCTGGTCATTCGGGTAGATTGCGACTCGCGTCGCAAGATGAACTTCAAAGATTCTGCTCAACCCTGACAGTTTTTAAAGGGAAAAAAGTGGGAAGAAGCTCAGTGAATCATGGAAGCAGGAGGTTGGACTGTGTCCTTCTTTGTTGCATGCAGGCTGGATGACTCTCTCTTCAGATTTTATCTTGCTATTGTGATCTGCCTGCAGGATTGCTAAGAGGTCTGTAGATGGTAGTGAGCTAGTCATTCTTGAATACTTAATTTTTCATTTTAATTTCTTTTAATCTAGAAAAAGAATCAACAGATTAGGCCTCCTGTGCATTCAGGAGAACTTAAATCAGGAATTAGTGATCTCATTCCTATAATTAGGTTCTTTCAAGGTTACAGGAGAGCATAAATGAACAAACAGGAAAAGGAGCAAAAGAGCTACTTTCATCAAGGTTAACTTAGCATTCAGTCTTCTAACGGAGAAGGCAATGGCACCCCACTCCAGTACTCGTGCCTGGAAAATCCCATGGATGGAGGAGCCTGGTAGGCTGCAGTCCATGGGGTCACTAAGAGTCGGACACAACTGAGCGTCTTCACTTTCACTTTTCACTTTCATGAATTGGAGAAGGAAATGCCAACCCACTCCAGTGTTCTTGCCTGGAGAATCCCAGGGACAGGAGAGCCTGGTGGGCTGCCGTCTATGGGGTCGCGCAGAGTCAGACACGACTGAAATGACTTAGCAGCAGCAGCAGCAGCTTCTAAAATACTGGTCTGCAAACATACAAACAGATCCCCCATTCCTCTGCCTAAGTAAATGAGATTTGTATGACTTTTCTTATTACTCAAAGAGTCTTGAGGGGAAGAGGGATCCAGCCAGTTAATAGAGTTGTTTGTTGTTTATCTAAGATTTCACACTTTGAGAAATACTTAGAGTGCTCTAAAATGGAGCCCGTAGGCCATTGAAGAAATGTGATGTATGCACATCTCAGCCTGGATGAAATATGACCTTTGACAACTTATTGTCCTCAAGAAAGTCATCCAGAATATCCAGAATCTCAAGATACTTACTGGACCTCCCATCCTAAAATAACTCATTGTTACTTAAGATTAAGTGTTTGCTGGCTGGAGTCAGAGTCAATCACAGCTCCCAGCAGGTAACTTTTAACAACCTTCTGATTTTTTGTCTTTATAAGCCCCTGACTCTTTTTCTTCTCCAGAACACTGTCAGCTTTACCCAAATCTGTGTCTCCCAAATTGCAATTCTAAAGACTCCAAATAAACACTTTACAGCCTCTGTATTGCTTTGTGGTTGACAGGTGCTGTCCCCACGGTGCCCAGTGGGTGAAAAGACCCCACTGCCATAATTCTGACCTTTCACTAAAGCCTTCCAAAAGTCACTGCCTTATTGCAGCTGTACAGTTAGGAAAAAAGAAAGGTTGGTCCGCACACAGGGAAGGCGCTGAAAGATGGAGAAGGTAAAGATGATGTCAAGTTTAGGTCATGCAAGTACTACTGACAGTGCTAACATAATCATAAGAAATTAGGGAGATTTGGTAAAGAAGAAATTATTGAAGATAAAAGAAAGGACAATTAATTGATGGAATAAAATGCTAAAGGAGAAAAGAGGGAGAAATCAAGTGTAAGGAGAGACAATGGGGGGAAATATTGAAAAGGATGTTGGATTTCTAGAACAGGATGTTAATTTTTTTTTCTCATTCTTTTGTGTGTGTGTGTGTATGTGTGTGTGTGTCTTGTGGCTCAGCTGATAAAGAATCACCTGCAATGCGGGAGACCTGGGTTCAGTCCCTGGTTTGGGAAGATCCCCTGGAGAAGGGAAAGGCTACCCACTCCAGTATTCTGGCCTGGAGAATTCCATGGACTGTATAGTCCATGGGGTTGCAAAGAGTCGGACACAACTGAGCGGCTTTCACTTTCACTTTCTTCCACTGTGTGTGCGTGCATGCATAACAATATAAAAATACAAGGCCCATTTGTTCACCCAGATGAGGAGGTTAATATACGTTGCTATTTTTTAGTCGCTAAGTCGTGTCTAACATTTTGCGACCCCATGGATTGCAGCCCACCAGGTTCCTCTGTCCATGGGATTATCTTGGCAAGAATTCTAGAGTGGCTTGCCATTTCTTTCTCCGGGTGATCTTCCTGACTCAGGAATCAAACCCACATCTCCTGCACTGCAAGCAGACTCTTTACCACTGAGCCACCAGGCAGCACTTGATATATTCTCAATATACACCAAACTGACCAGGGGGCCTTACATTCTGAGGCCGGGAGCTGTTGGCAGGCACAGAAGCACAGTGAGTCTAGCCTTTGGTTGCTAAGAAAGAGCAAAGAGAAAGCTAAGCACAGCACCCAAGAGGCAGAGCAGGAGTAAGAAAGAAAGTAGTCCAAAAGGCTCATTGCATTCAGAGGGCAAAGGCAGAGGGCAAAGACTGGGTGTGTGAGTAAAGGTGTTTCATAGGCTCAGAAGATACAGTGAACACATTCTGGAATGGATATGGGGTACCAAGCCTGGAGCAAGACCCCCCCCCCAAAAGTTCATATGTAGAGTCAGGCCTATTCTACAAGGCATGGGCAGTTACAGCCATGGTCGTGCCAACAAGTGAAACGGAAGGATTAAGCTTGATCCTTAAGGTTTAGAGAAATATAGTACAAATACATAGCAGAAATCATTTGCTTGCAAGAGAGTGCCCAATTGAATAAGTAGCTGAATTTTTGAGGCAAGTCAGTGTGTTTATTTTTAGTTAAATGGAAAATGATAATTAGGATCCATTTATTTGCCTTTTTATTTAGTACAAGCATAATAGCAAATGCAGAGTGGTTTATAATTCCTTTAAAATTTATTTCCCAAGTCAAATGTTTAATTTTATAAGGCAGCCAATTCTGTGTTTCATTGAGATAGAGGACCTCTCTTTGAATTCCCGTCTACAAATTTACTTGACTTGCTGAGGTTTAATTTTTATGGTTCTGATTAACAAATGGCAGAAGTCAAAAATGCCACTTATTTCGAAGAGTGAAACTGATTTAAGAGATGAAACCAAGGCTTATTCATTGCATATCCTAAAATGTAATTGATCTCTTGGTGAAAGACTTGATGGACAAATTGCTTTCATTAGTCCAAGAGTCTTAGGAAGGCTGATTTAACATAAACAGTTCAAGCACTTTCCAGCTTGATTTCTCCTCACGTAGGCCATTTTTGTAGAGTAAGGAAGTCTGACAAATATTAAACTCTGACATTTTACATCTTTCTAAATTACCTTCCTACTTAGCGTATTTGGGCTTCGATCTGCATAACAGTAATCAGTGTATATATGTTAAAATGAGTCCTTCGCCATGTAGTATCATGGCATATATGTATTGTGTAAGTATCATAATACTGGCCATTTTAAGTGCATTTTTAGTGTATCAAAACTAAGTTTTTTGCTTTTATTCACTTTGTCTTCCAGTTAGTTCAGTCGCTCAGTCAGGTCTGACTCTTTGCAACCCCATGGACCGCAGCACGCCAGGCTTCCCTGTCCACCACCAAGTCCTGGAATTTGTTTTTACTTATCCCCTTAACACTGGTCATCTGGGCTGTTGTGTTTTGCACCTTGGGGAGTGGTACATCTTTGCTTGATCACTATTGCAGTCCGGCACAGGGAGCAAAGGGAAGCCTGTATCCATGTTTCAGTGACCTTGGAATCAGAGGAAAATGCAAGCATTGGGTCTGGGAAAAACAAGTGCAACTTAAAAGAAGTATCTGCTATAAAGAGACAAGACAGAACACAGGCTGGGTGGTCTGAATAGAGTTGAGATGAATGCTAAGGTCTGCGTTGTCTGCACTGCTTCCCAGGACTCGGTCTGGTCTCCTACAGAGAAACAATCCTGGCTCTGCTAAGGAGAAAAAAAATTAAGGGGTGAGGGCTTCCCTGGTGGGTCAGATGGTAAAGCATCTGCCTGCAACAGGAGACCCGGGTTCAATACCTGGGTCGGGAAGATCCCCAGAGAAGGGAATGGCAACCCATTCCAGTATCCTTGTCTGGAGAATCCCATGGACAAAGGGAGCCTGGTGGGCTACAGTCCATGGGGTCACAAAGAGTAGGACACGACTGAGTGACTAACACTTCTTACAGCTTTATAAAGATGTATTTGATAGCAGATTTACCAAAAAATGCACAGGTCTTACACATGTAACCATTTGAAAAGGTTCTTTTTGAAAATGGAGGGCACAATGTTAAGTGTTTTCATAGTCATTTTCACTTATGAGTTCTTCATAAAAATGAGGACAATATTAAAATTATGTGAAGGGCTTTCCACCAGACACTAAATTTTCAAGTTCAGGTGTGTAGTTTTCTGAAGATCTTAATGATTTCAGAGATGGAGCTCAGAATAAATTTTAGATTTCCTTCCTATTGCTGCACCCAAACTGCTCTTGTTGAGATTAACATGACTTTCATGTTGCTAATTTCAGTGAAAATCTTTAGGACTAATCTTATTTCACCCTCCAGCAACACTTAATATTTCTTTCTACCTAAAATTCTTTCTTAATACTAGTAGCTCACATTTAGCATGCACGATGCTAAGAACTTTAGAGCTGCATAATCAACTTCATTTACAGGTGAGAAAGCTGAGGCTCAGAAAGATTAAGTAGCTTAATGATCATCTCATAACTGGTGAAGCCCAAATCCTGTGTGTCTGATTTCAAACCTGGTCCTGCTAACCAGGATACTATCTTGCCCACGTCCTGCCTATTTCTCTATATCCTTCTCCTCTCCCCACTTTCTTCAAGTAGACCTTATCTGATACAGCAGTAGAACTGAGACTTAGCAGTGGTCCTTAGCTGGACTGCACACTAGTGTCACCTGGGAATTTTTGGTTAAATGTAGATGCCCCATCTTGCTTGGGATCAATGAACCCGAATCTTGGGGAGTGGAGCTGCCTGGGCATCTGAAGTTTTAAAAAGTTCTCCAGGTGATTCTAATGGCAAAAAGGGCTGAGAACAACAGAGCATCTAGAAGAGTTCCCGTGCACGTGTGCTAAACTGCTTCAGTCGTGTCTGACTTTTTGAGATCCTATGGACCACAGCCCGCCTCTGTCCACGGAATTTCCCAGGCAAGAATATTGGAGTGAGCTGCCGTATGCTCCTGCAGGGGATCTTCCCAAACCCAGGGATCAAATCCACGCCTCTTATATCTCCTGCATTGGCAAGCAGGTTCTTTACCACTAGTGCCCCTTGAGAAGCCCTGGAATAGTTCTCAAATAGGATTTACTATTAAATTAACTGAGAATTTAAAAAACCCTGTCTGGGATGGACAAAGACTCTGTGCTTTATCAAAAAATCATAGAGATTCTAATTATGAATCAGGTTTGGAAACAGTTTAGAGTTTCTCTTTTAATTATCTGCTACTAAAGAAAACTTACCACAGGAGCTTTATGGTGTAGTAATTCTGTGATATTAAAACGTAACAGGCCACTACAAATAGCAAAGTGAGATTTTGAAACACAAATAGAAGTGTCTGCAACCTCCTTTGCTTAAAAAGATTTTTATTGGAGTATAGTTGATTTACAGTGTTGTGTTGGTTTCAGATGTACAGCAAAGAGAATCAATTATACAGATACATATAGTCACTCTTTCTAAGATTCTTTTCCCATATAGGCCATTATAGAGTACTGAGTGTCCTCCACTATAGAGAGGAATATGTAAAGATGTGGTGCATATATACAGTGGAATATTACTCAGCCACAAAAAGAGCAAAATGATGCCATTTGTAGCAACGTGGCTGGACTTTGAGACTGTCATACTAAGTGAAATATGTTGGACAGAGAAAGATAAATATCATATGGTATCACTCATATTTGGAATCTAAAAAGGGGTACACATGAACTTATTTACAAAACAGAAATAGACTTATAGTTGCAGAAAGTAAATTTATGATTACCAAGGGGTAAGGGGGAGGGAGGGATAAATTGAGAGATTGGGATTGACATATACCCTTGCAGTCCAATGGACACTCAAGAGTCTTCTCCAACACCACAATGCAAAAGCATCAATTCTTTGGCTCTCAGCCTTCTTTATGGTCCAACTCTCACATCTGTACATAACTACTGGAAAAACCATAGCTTTGACTATACCAACCTTTGTTGGAAAAGTGATGTCTCTGCTTTTTAACACACTGTCTATTTTTGTCATGGCTTTCTTCCAACGAGCAAGGGTCTTTCATCTATGGCTGCAGTCATCATCTATGGTGATTTTGGAGCCCCCCCAAATAAAGTCTGTCACTGTTTCCTATTTTTTTCACCCATCTATTTGCCATGAAGTAATGGGACTGGATACCATAAACTTAGTCTATTGAATGTGGAGTTTTAAGCCAGCTTTCTCACTCTCCTCTTTCACCTTCATCAAGAAACTTTTTAGTTCCTCTTTGCTTTCTGCCATCAGAGTGGGATCATCTGCATATCTGAGGTTATTGATATTTCTCCCAACAATCTTGACTCTGGCCTGTGATTCATCTAGCCTGGGATTTCACATGATGTATTCTGCATATCAGTTAAATTAGCATTTAAGTTAAATATTTGTCCTTGAGACCATTCAAGTCCTCCACATCTGTGAAGCCTCCATCGAGGGGGGCAGAGGGTCAGGATTAGGTGGTACAGGCAGGTGATTCCTGGCACTCTGGGCATTTCTCTGTCACTCCATTTATCACATAAAATCGAACTTCTCTGTCCTTGTGTCTGCTCACCAACCAGCCTGTTAGTCCTGTGAGAACACTGACCTTGTGCTAGCCATCTAGGTGTTCTCAAACACTTTTCATATGACTGTAAAAATAAAATCTTTCTCATTGAAGAAAACTTCAGAAAAAGTATAAAATTATAGGTAGAAAAACAAAGACCCCCACAGTTCTGGAGATAATCACTGTTGATGTTTGGTTTATTTCTCTCCTTTCAAGCAGACTGAATTCATAACTGAAGTTATTTTCTCCACCATTATGTATGTGTATGTTTCCCAATTTTCTGGAAGATAAAGAATCTAAATTTTTAAGAGAAGTTCTGGTTCTGCCCCTAGAATGGCTTGCCCCTGCTCATCCCCTGAGAATCTGACTCTTTATGTACCCATTCCTTGCCACTCACTTTAGCTCTGTCATGCTCTCTACCAGGGCCAGGCTCCATATCCCTTTGGTATTCAGTTCTAGAGAAACTGACTGATTATTTACCTTGAACCAATCACTGAAATAAACATTATGGAGAATATAAAAATGGGAAGACAGATTCTTTCCTCAGGGATCTATGAGCAGGGAGGGAAAGTGAGACACTAGATGAAAGACCAAAGATGCTGTATTTGGGGGTCTTGTGTAAAGGCAGTTTACTTAGAGGGGTAGTCAAACAGTGGATGGTGAATCTGAGCTGAGTTTTAAGTCTGACAGATGGGGCAGGGCATATTTGGGTGGAAAACAGCAGGACTAAAATCAGCACGAGAAGAAACAAGACTTGCTCCAAGCTCACCTCAGTTGCTTGTTAGAAAGTGGGGTTCTTCTCCCCACTGCACTGAGGAGAGGAGGCAGCAGCAATAGGAATGTCATCTTAGCAAGTGCTCCAGGGGACCTCGAGCTGTTGATTTGGAGACAGGCATTTGGAAAGATTAACATTCAACTTGTAGCCTTGGGTTTCTGTCTCAAGGCTATGGGATATGACACAGGGAAAACAGACCTTTTCAGATAATGTTGTGGAAGTCAAATGGCAACCTGCACAGTTAGTACCTAATTCCTGGGGCAACGGGGAACCATGAAAGATATTTTTGTGCCAGGAAATTATGTCATCAGAGCTGTGATTTAGGAAAACAAAAACGTAGGGCTTCATTGCTAAACTTTGGTACCTACGGAATCTAAATGAAGCTTTTAATACAGAAGATCAGGGTTTGCATCTGAAATATGGAATCAGTTGCTCAGTGTAGACCCAAAGCCTCCACATTTTTAGGTTTCATGAGAGAGAGATCAGGTGCAGACTCAAGTCCTCAGACCCTATGCCAATGTAGGGACTTTTTCACAGATGTTGACCTAAAAATTCTTTGAGACCTTGCCTGCGACTTTGTGGTTTCGAATCCCCAGAATGAGACAAACTATCTCCCAGCTTCAACAAGACCATTATAGGGTCTTTTCCCTCTCTCCTGTGGAAGAGCTCCCCTAACTAAGTTATCTTGGGCTTAGAAACTAAGCTGGGAAACTAGACTGCAGGTCTAGCTGAACTCCCTTAAAACCATTACCTGTCACATGTGCTTCATTTAACCTCATATAGGTGTTGATTCAAGCAAAATAGACATCCAAGCACAACTGAAATGTTACAGACCAGATTCATCATAAAGCTCTTTTCAGAAATGGAGACTAGAAAAAATAAAGTTGCTTATTATCAAGTGGTAATCAGAGACAATTATGATTAAAACTCTATAAATCACTGTCTTACATTATTTGTTTTGTGTTTTACTCAGATTCACAAATGACTATTTCAAACTCTCTAGCTTATCTGCAACGTGTGTGTGTGCTAAGTCCCTTTGGTCATGTCCAACCCTTTGCAACCCTACAGATTGTAGCCCGCCAAGCTGCTCTGTCCATGGGATTCTCCAGACAAGAATACTAGAGTGGTTTGCCACATCCTTCTCCAGGGGATCTTCCCCACCCATGGATCAAAACTGCATCTCTTGCAGTTCCTGCACTGCAGGCAGATTCTTTGACCATTGAGCCACTAGGGAAGCAGCTTTGATGTAAAAATATAAATTTAAGACATGAACCTCTTTAAGAAATAGATGAATGCAGTATCATTTTATACCATTTTATGTTTAAAATATGGCAGCAAGTTTCTCAGAACCAGTTGTTTCATAGAAGGACTATTATCTAGTAAACAAGGAGCATTCTTTACTCAGATGTATTAATAGTAGTTCATATAATTTTATGAATTTTTCAAACTTGGAAATAAGAAAAGTGAAAGTTGCTTAGTTGTGTCTGACTCTTTGCAACCCCATGGACTTTATTTAGTCCATGAAATTCTCCAGGCCAGAATGCTGGAGTGGGTAGTGTTTCCCTTCTCCAGGGGATCTTCCCAACCCAGGGATTGAACCTAGGTCTTTACCAACTGAGCTATCAGGGAAGCCCATTAACCAATTAGCACTTTTTTTTCCCCCCAGATACGAAAACTGAAGCTCTGCTAGGTAAACTGTGGAGAAAACACTTGAATCAATGTTTCTGAATCCATGGCATTCTGCTAGAATCCAAGACACCTAGGTTTGAATCCTGGGTTAACATCAATTAATTGAAGAAGATTTCATAAGACACTTCTATCAACCTTAATTTTCCTTACCGGGTAAAACAGAATTAAATTTCCTATTTAAAATCCTTGTGCAGGACTTCCCTGGTGGTCCAGTGGTTAAGAATCCATCCGCCAATGCAGGGGACATGGTTTTGATCCCCAGTCTGGGAAGACTCCACATGTTGCGGGGCAACTAAGCCCGCGAGCCACTACTGAGCCACTACTGAGCACCATAACCTGTGCTCCACAAGAGAGGCCGCTCCCTGAGAAGTCACGCACCCTAACTGGAGAGCAGACCCTGCTCTCTGCAACTAGCAACAGCCCGCAAGCAGCAGTGAAGACCCAGCACAGCTTAAATAAAAAAATGAATAAAATAAAACCCCTGTGTAGTACTAGGATCCTATGACTTTGACTTTCACGATTTGTCTACTTTCTAAAATTATAAATGTCACTTTGCTGTTGTTTAGTCGCTCAGCCGTGTCCAACTCTTTGTGACCCCATAGACTATAGCCCACCAAGCTCCTCGGTCCATGGATTTTCCAGGCAAGAATACTGAAGTGGGTTGCCATTTCCTTCTCCAGGGGATAATCGTAAAGTCAAGTTATTTAGATGCTCCTGATTCCTAATCTGCTTGTATCATTGTTTGATCATTTCTGCTATAATGCTTTAGATCATAATGCAACTTATATTTTGCATAGTATGAAGCAGAAATTCTGATGTTCTCATTTACTTGACATAATTTGCCATTACATTCAAAATTAAGAGAAAAGTCCATTCAATTAGAAGTATTTCCCATTTTGAGTTTTCCTAGGTCATATGAATCACTTAGAATTGTGTTTTGGCATAAATGGAGATTTTATTTTTTATTGTTTTTGACTTCTAATTTGATTGCATTGTAGACAGTGAGTACTTTATAGGAAAATTTGAAATTAATGAGAGCTGTTTGGTAGATTTACTAGAACTTGAATTCATTTGCTTCATTTTTGCTTAGGAGACAGTATCTATTGGATGCTGACTTATATTTCTAGATTAAATCAGGCTTACTAAATGCTGTTGTTCAAATCATTTATATCTTTACTAATTTTACCTATTAGTAATAGCAGATTGTGTTGAAATCTCCCACTGTGTTGGCAAATTTGTCCAAATCTTTCTTTAGATACTGTGTGGCTAATTCATTTGTGTACAAATTTGAAACACACATTTTGATAAGCTGAACGTTTTTAACTTTAAGCAGTGACTCTCTCCATCTCTATTGGCAACCTATTTTGTCTGCTATCTAAGCTCTCTTTGGTTAGTATTTGCTTAATATCTATATATTAATATATTTATTTCTTTGTATTCTTTTTTAATAGAAACAGTTTTTATCCTTTTTTTCTTTGTTTAATCTTTTTTTTTTTTTGACTGCACCAGGTGTCTTGTAAGAGCTTAGCTCCCTGACCAGGGTTTGAGCACAGGCCCTCCGCATTGAAAGCTTGGAGTCCTAACCACTGGACTGCCAGGGAACTCTCTGTTTTAAGTGTGTTTCTTATACAAGGCATGTACACCAAGGTACATAACTATTGCTATTTTTCATATAGCCTACTAGAATTTTTTCAGGTAATATTTTACATATAGCTCGATTTAAATTCTAGTTTAGATATGACTTCTTAATTTTTAATTGCATTTTTATATTTTTTAATTTTCTTGTCTTATCCCATTTACCTCTGTACCTTAGAGCGCTTTCTGCTGCTATACAGAGAATGTCCCCTTGTTATTCCCTGTCTGTGTCTTATCCTTATGGAACCAGAGCCTATTGATCTACTCTTACATTATTACAGATATATTTCTTGTAAGGACTAACCTTGGATTTCATTTCGTACATGTGAAAATATATCTATAGGATAGATTTACAGAATTACAATTCCTGGCTCAAAGTGTCTATGTTCTTGTAATTTTTGAAGCATATTGCCAAGTTACCCACTAAAATATTGAACAAATTTAAACTCCTGAAGGCAATGTATGAGAATGTTTGTGGATTCAAAGAGAGAGTATTATCACACTTTTAGATATTAATCAGTCTGATTGAAAATGTTTTAAATCACCTTTCCCTTACTATCATTAACATTAGGAATATTTTAATAAGCTTTAGAGATATTTGTAGTTCTTTTCATGTTAACTATACGTTAATATCTTTTGGCATTTTTCTATTTGCAATGTTGGTCCTTTTTTACCCATCACAAACACTTTATGTGTTTGATTAGCCCTTGGTCTATGAGTTACAAATGATTTTTCTCAGTGTTTCATTTATTTTGACTTTATTTTCATATTCTTTTCCTTTTTACCATGTAGAAGTTTTATTTAATGTTGTTAAATATATCAAACTTTTATATTATAATTAATAACTCATTCTGAGTTTATAAATGAATCATCTCTAGCTTTTTTTCCAGTACTTTCATGGTTTTAGTTTTTATATACAAATATTTTGACCTGTTTGAGCTTTTTTCTAAGTTCCAACTTCATTACATTATTTTTAGAAGGCTATAAATTTATTTCATTTATTCACTGTCCAAAATTTCTACACTATTTTGAAATGCCATATTTATCATATACTACTCTCATATGTATTTAGGTCTGTTTTTGGACTTTATATTCTATCATGGGTTTATCTCTTTCAAGTAGCAAGAATATGTTGTTTCATTACTGAGGCATTTTAATATGTATCAATGTAAGTATTTCCATTTTCCAGATGTCTCTCAGGAGGACCCAGAAAGTACCCCTGATGATCTGATTTTTACCCCCCAAACGGCTGCATGTGTCTTACTAGCTCATCTAGTAAGGAAAACATCTATTTCTACTTTATTGACTATGCCAAAGCCTTTGACTGTGTGGCTCACAATAAACTGTGGAAAATTCTGAAAGAGGTGGGCATACTGGACCACTTCACCTGCCTCTTGAGAAACCTATATGCAGGTCAGGAAGCAGCAGTTAGAACTGGACATGGAACAACAGACTGGTTGCAAATAGGAAAAGGAGTACATCAAGGCTGTATATTGTCACCCTGCTTATTTAACTTATATGCGGAGTACATCATGAGAAATGCTGGGCTGGAGGAAGCACAAGCTGGAATCAAGATTGCTGGAAGAAATATCAATAACCTCAGATATGCAGATGACACCACGCTTATGGCATAAAGTGAAGAGGAACGAAAAAGCCTCTTGATGAAAGTGAAGGAAGAGAGTGAAAAAGTTGGCTTAAAGCTCACCATTCAGAAAACTAAAATCATGGCATCTGGTCCCATCACTTCATGGGAAATAGAAGGGGAAACAGTGGAAACAGTGTCAGACTTTATTTTTGGGGGGTCCAAAACCACTGCAGATGGTGATTGCAGCCATGAAATTTAAAGATGCTTGCTCCTTGGAAGGAAAGTTATGACCAACCTGAATAGCATGTTTAAAAGCAGAGACATTATTTTGCCAACAAAGTTCCGTCTAGTCAAGGCTATGGTTTTTCCAGTAGTCATGTATGGATGTGAGATTTGAATGGTGAAGAAAGCTGAGCGCCGAAGAATTGATGCTTTTGAACTGTGGTGTTGGAGAAAACTCTTGAGAGTCCCTTGGACTGCAAGGAGATCCAACCAATCCTCCTAAAAGAGATCAGTCCTGGGTGTTCATTGGAAGGACTGATGCTGAAGCTGAAACTCCAATACTTTGGCTACCTCATGCGAAGAACTGACTCATTGGAAAAGACCCTGATGCTGGGAGGGGTTGGGGCAGAAGGAGAAGGGGACAACAGAGGATGAGATGGCTGAATGGCATCACCGACTCGATGGACATGGGTTTGGGTAGACTCCGGGAGTTGGTGATGGACTGGGAGGCCTGGCGTGCTGCGATTCATGGGGTCACAAACTATCGGAGATGATTGAGCGAATGAACTGAACTGAACTGAGTTAGGTTCAGTCAGCATGACATCATCAATGCATTGGGCCAGCTAGCTGTCCTGTGGCTAGCAAGGTGAGCAGAGAAAATGAAAGTATGTTCTACTATCTTCCAGCTCCCTTTATTTGCATCAAGAAATCTGCTGTTATATCCTTGTTGGTTATCTTAGTTTCACTTTGATTCCCTTTGAAGTCCTTAATCTTTAGTGTTTTACATCTATTAATATAATGTTTCTTGGCAGACTTTTTGGATTCATCCTCCTTAAGGTACACTTAAGTTTCTGAACCACATTGATGCTATAAAACAATTGGTGTGGAATAGCTCAGTCTTTCCAATCAATTTCTTTTGTATTCATTGCTTCAAGCTCTGGATTCAGCTCTTTTATTTTTTGAGAGAGAGGAAATCTTCAGAAATTTGTTTATTTTCTGAAACTCCAAAATGCAAGCTAAAGTTTATTATATTCAGTATCTAATTATATTTTAGTGGGAGAGGGCTTCCAGGTACTTTCCATTGAAAATATTCAGCCCAGATTATCGACCACAAATTCTATGTCTGAAATAATCATATTGCTAAAATAATGGGATGATATAAAATAATTTTAAAGATTGTAAAAACACCTGGTATTTTAAAAATAGGAACTCTAGCTGTGTTAAAAAATTAGAGTTAATAGGTATTAAAAGTGTTTTCTTTCTTTAATCACTATCCTGGAATCTCATTCTGAGTCTTCCTGCTCTGCTTTTTGATGCTGGAAACATTTTGAAGGATTTACTTTTGTTTAATATTTATATCTTCTGGATTTCTTGCTCTTTTCCTGAAGGCTATACATATATATATTCATAGTGAATTATTTAGCATCAATCATGGGTAACCTTGATGCTGTTTCTTTTAATCTTTTGACCAAGAAGTGATGTTCCTGTAGGTATATAATGAAACATGATTTTGAGAGTCTTTAAAGGAGCAGTGTATTAACACCTTTTGAAAATCTAAGTGAAATGGTTTGTTTCCCACCATCAGCATTAATATAATGATATCTTTATTTCTGGAGTGGCCTATAATCACGTATTAGAAGTTTTCGAAAACTCACTCTTCCATTCTCTTTGCCAATTTTCTCAAACATTAAAAAACGTAGTTTATTGTGATTTTCTTTTTAAGAGTAATATGACAGTAATAATCTCTTTTGTTTCTAAAAAGGGGAGACTCATCTTTTGTAATTATTAAAAAATGATACAATCTAGAATTCCTGCTATACATTCTATATCAAGTCCTAGATGTTTTATGTATCACCTTAAAAATTCTTTTGATTGGACTACATAGTTGATTTGCAATGTTGTGTTAATTTCAGGTGTACAACAAATTGAATCTGTTATGCATGAGTGCATGCCAAGTCGCTTCAGTCATGTGTGACTCTTTGCAATCCTGTGGACTGTCGCCCTCCAGGCTCCTCTGTCCATGGGATTCTCTAGGCAGGAATTCTGGAGTGGGCTGCCACGCCCTCCTCCAGGGGATCTTCCTGACCCAGGGATCGAACCCGAGTCTCCTGCAGCTCCTGCAGTGCAGGCAGGGTCCTTACCACTGGGCTACTGGGGAAGCCCACATCAGTTACACCCACATCTCCTTTTAGAGATTCTTTTCCCATAATGGCCGTTACATAGTATTGAGTAGAGTTCACTGCAGCCCACATCTGCCACACGTCTCCATTCCTTCTCTGCCTTGGATTCTTCTCCAGAGTTTTCAGTAGTTCCTTATAAACTTCCATGTAGTACACATTGTGGTTATTATTATTTCCATCTTACAGCTGAGGAAACTTAAGCTTAGGAAAATGAAATTACTTGGCAGAAGCCACTCAGCTTATAAATAACAGAGCCAGAATTTGAAACAGATTTGTTTGATTTCAATGACTCATTTCTTAACCACTGGGCTACACAAAAATGTTGAGAATCCTTGCCTGAACTTGGTGCATAACATTGGAACATTGTTCTCAGAAGTGTCCCCAAATGTCTCCCTGTGGTGCTTTGCTGCCCAGCTCCTGGCATCATGAGGCAGGGTTCCTCTGACTCTAATGAAGTATTACTTTTAGTCTATGTTCCCCTGGAGAAGAAATGGCAACCCAAAACTCCAGTATTCTTCCTGGGAAATTCTACGGACAGAGGAGGCTAGCAGGAGACCTGGGTTCAATCCCTGGGTTGGGAGGAGCCCCTGAAGAAGGGAAAGGCTACCCACTCCAGTATTCTGGCCTGGAGAATTCCATGGACCATATAGTCCACAGAGTCGCAAAGAGTTGGACACAACTGTGTGACTTTCACTTTCACACTCTTGATACTGTATATAAAATAGAGAACTAATGAGAACCTATTGTATAGCTCAGGGAGAAGGGAATGGCAACCCACTCCAGTGTTCTTGCCTGGAGAATCCCATGGACAGAGGAGCCTGGTGGGCTACAGCCCATGGGGTTGCAAAGAGTAGGACACGACTGAGTGACTTTCACTTCACTTCACTTCATCCTATAAATAACAGGCAAAATAACAGTCAGAGAGGTACATATACAACTGCACACCACACACATGCATAATCACCAGGATCAAACCATCCTTGGGAAGAGAAAACACTGGCTTTTTAGGGGAGCATAATTGTTTAGTCACTGAGTTGTGTCCGACTCTTTTGTGACCCCATTTTCTTGAGTAAACGGTCAATAAATAAAATTAGGATCTTTTACATAAAAATCAGATTCCAAGCACTTCTTAAAAGTCAGGAGACCCAACAGCACTGGGCTGGACTGAGAAACAACCGTCCATGAGGGAAGGTATGCGTTTCCTGTGCCCCCACCCTCCCCTGTGAAGCCCAGTCACTGAGTCCAAGACACGCTGCCGGCAGCTGCCCCACATCAGCGTTACGGCAGAGTTGAAAGGCAATTGAAATAATTCATATGGTGTTTTCTCTATCGAAAGTGAGAAAATAAGAGTGTGTTTCAAGAAAAAAAAATGTGAACAAATCTTGTAGCCAAAGTGAAGACTAGAATTATGGGTTTTATATAAAGAATGTTTGTGATAAAAGAGTGAACAAATTTTGTAGCTAAAGTGAAGACTAGAACTATGAGTTTTATATAAAGAATGTTTGTGATAAAAGAAAAAACTGATATATCACGAAAAATAATCTATGATAAAAACTGTAAAAAACATGTGGGGAAGAGGCATGATTTTAAAAATGAAAAAAGAACAATATTTAAAATATTTTGCTTTTCAAAATGATCTTGCTGTTAAATGCAACTATGATTTGAGAGAGCTAGTTTGTATTTCAGTTTGAGACTCCTGGTTTCGAAGGCTGGATTTTGTTAGCCTGCTTAGGAAATTTATTGCTAATTACTTAATTTTATTACAGTAGTTATGTCTGTTATATGAGAGAAAAACTCTTATAGGAGATACAATTTGTGATACAAAGATATATAGGATACCGTCCCTGATTTCAGGGAAGTATCTAAATGTTGTCATCCATTATGTCAACATTTATTGAGTTCCCAGGAGGGTCAAGCCCTGTGCTGGACTGGTGATTCCAAAATGAATAATAGTCTCATCCTATAACAATTTATAGTCAAACTGGAGACATATATAACTGAGCAAGTGGGTACAGTGCAGAGTGATCAGTGGGGTGAAAGGGTGGGTGCAGGGCACAGTGAGAACTTAATGAGGCAGATGGTGAAGAGGGGGCGGGGGGCATGAGGAAGGTAGTGGAAAACAGAACCAAGTATTCTACAGGGAACTGCTTCTTCAGGGAGTCTCATGTGTCTCTTTTCCTCTTAGAGTATCTTTTGCTCTAGACTATCTTTTCCAGGATATCTGTATCGAAAATAGCCTTGGAAGATAGATATCTCCCCCCAGAGTAAAGGGCAGGCATACTTACAGTCTTGTATAATAAAGATAAGGTCTCCCTCCAAAGTCTTCCCTTTATAAAACATGGGGGTTCCTTAAGCTCAGGGTTCCTCTGCTGTAATGCATCCATCAAATATGCAGATGTCAAATGCACCCAGCCACATTGTCTCTATCCATTAGGACCTGAGGACAAGGGGAACTGGTGCAAATATGCCAATCCTCCTGCTGCTTGCTGTGCCATGAGCAATAACATCCTTCTATGCTTCTGCCCGCATCCATGGAACTAGCAAACTAACTTGTCAGCTTATACATAGACCAAAATCTCAGACTTTTCACAGTATAGTCTTCTAGAAGGATTTAGTCCTCTACCTTATTCATCTGAAATCTCCCATTCTGATGACATCTAGTTTGGAAGAGAGATGTGTTAAAAAAAAAAAAATAGAATAGGGGAAAGATGTTTTGAGAAAATAGATTTCAAGACTCTCCTCACTGCTCATATTTCTGTGAAGGTGAAATGCAGATAAAGTAGACATCAACTATAATCTCGATGGAGATAGAAGTAGGGGAAGAGGGCTTCCTAAAACAGCAGCATGTAGCCAAAAACAAGTGTGGAACATTGGAAATGTGATTATTACTGCTCACCATCTAGGGAGGGCCTAGGTCATTAAATATAAGCTTCAAACTCCTATCACTATCTATGTATCTATATATGTATCTATCTGTGCATCTATCATCTATGTATCTATGCGTGTATGTGTGTATGTATGTTTCTATCTACTGTCATTGTTCAGTCACTAAGTCATGTCTGACTCTGTGACCCTATGGACTGAAGCACTGCAGGCTTCCCTGTCCTTCACTATCTCCAACAGTTTGCTCAAATTTATATTCATTGAGTCAGTGATGCTATATACCATCTTATCCTCTGCTGCCCACTTCTGCTTTTGCCTTCAATATTTCCCAGCATCAGGGTAGTTTCCAATGATGCTCTTCACATCAGATGGGGCCAAAGTATTAGAGCTTCAGCTTCAAGATCAGTCCTTCCAATGAATATTTAGGATTGATTTCCTTTAGGATTGACTGGTTTTATCTCCTTGCAGTGCAAGGGACTCACAAGAGTCTTCTCCAGCACTGTCATCTATCTATCTATCTAGTTATACAAACTGGCGGGGGCACATTAGCTGTCTGGTTCCCACAGTCTTTTCTTACCCTCCTCATATCTGTGTTCATCCTCCAGCCAGATTGAGTATCAGCTCTTGTTCTGCTCTTTCCTCTAAATGGTTCTGTACAAGGTCACTTATCTCTCATGCTAATTTTTAGGCCTGGGCATGCTCTTTGTCACATGGTTGTGGCCAGGGGTTTCCCGGTCTATTAGTCTCTTTAGGACTGGACATGTTAGCATCCTGAAAAATGTAAACCAAAGATGGCCACATCCATTGAGAAGTCACATTCTGAAGCTGGTTTAGATTTTATGTAACTCTGCTCTTTCTGCCTTAAAGCCCTAAGCCCTTCAATGTGTCTATTTCTGTCTCAAACTTTTCCTGCTCATAAAAAAGTAGTTATTTTGCTTGGACATTTGTTCTGTCTGTCACCCAGTGGCACAGCACCATCCCGAGGGTGTGATGCTGGATTCACAGTCAGACAAGCACATACTTCTCCCTTTCCCTAAGAGGTTCATCTCAGTAAGTGAATGACCCGGCAGTAGGACATTAGCATAGTTAGACTCGCCATACACATCACACAAGTGTTTTAAAACACGCACACTAAAATAAGTCAGGAGGAGGCTGTGATCAGGTTCATTAGGAGAAAGTCACTTCCTTCAAATCAAGAGAGAAGGTCAGATCTCACCGTGGGGATTGGCATGGATGAGCATCACAGAAGAGGTGACAGTCACAATGGAAACCTGGGGGTGATTTCCACAACCTTTGTGTGTCTGCTTAGATACGCATCATTCAGCTAACTGTCCATAAAGCAGGCTGTGTTTCTTCCTGTGTGCTTTCTGGGGGGATGTGTGGATGTGGAAGTGGAGGTGGGGGAGTGGATTTGTTATAGAAAGGAGACCAAAAGTTTGCGGGGGTGAAATTTACTGAACATGGCAAAAGCAGACAAAGTGCAAAGTGAAGGGTTTGTGTTTAACTGCAGCTAACAGTGGAAGAGGGAAAGGCAGTTTATCCTCAGACATCACGCTGAGTTTGGAAGCCCAGTCCAGGCAGGGTGATGTTGGATGTCAGCCCTTCCATGAGAACCCCCTTTAAATCTCTTTTTCTCTCTATTCATTTAGGACCAGGTATTGTGCTACTATGGCAAGGCTTTAAAACGCCACTTCGCTACAGGACTTTTTCTGTTTTTCTTGTCTCTCTGGTTGCTAAATGAATACCAAGCTCACAGGCTCAGATTATCTTTGCCTAAAGGAAGGCGGCACTTGTGTGCTCTGTAAAATGACAGTTTATCAGCCCAGCTGAAATGCAGTCTTTTAGGATTTGTGCTGTTTTTCTCCAGCTCGGTGCTAATCCTCCTGTTATCATCTCTGTCAGCTTTGTTGACTACAATCACTTTGTCACCTGAGGCAGGCATAGCTAAAGACAAGTAACTAAGCCTGCATCTCACAATGAGATGTTTGCAAAGGGCTAAATCTTATCAACTTTTAAGCCATGAGTCACCTCATGGTGACAAAAGACAAAAGCCGTCTATCATCGTCCATCTACGTATTTGCCAATTCGTATGCATGATCAATTGATATAACTCCCTTACCTTCATGAGCAAGAAAATGCAAGTAAAGGATTCAGGCTGATTTGTTCACTGGTCAGTGATGCAGCCAGGATTGGATTCAGGCACTCGGTGAAATGTTTACAGGCAGAGAGGTTAAGCAGTGACATAGATTTTCTCCTCAAAGTTCACCTACAGGTACTTGTCTACACACACAAACACACACACACACTTTGATTCCACTAATCTTTAATTTCTGGCAAGAGTAAACTGGATGAGGAAGATTTGGGGCAGTATTGTAACAAATTTACATTTAATTACTTCTATGGAGAGCTGTTTTAAAAGACACTTTGATAGATAAATGAAAGTAAAAAATGGGATTCTGAAGCCTGCTCGGCCTTCAAATGATGATTTACAAATGTTGCACTTTATACGAATAAAGGACTTCATGCTGTTTGGAAATGGAAAAGATAGAAAAGGGAGAAAAAGAGAGAAATTTTAGACAATGACTCATAGATGGCCATGCCCTGATGGGAGGGACTTTTTCCTCTGACTTTTCACTGTTTCATAATTTTAGCCAAACTCAAAATTTTCTGTGTGGAAATAATTTGGTTGAACCAATAAGAGACTAATTTTTTTGTGTGTGTCCAAACTGATCTATAGTGAAGGTTGCTTCTCTTACAGAGCTTATATTCAAAAGAGGATGGAGACATATAACTTAATCCATATGTAAAAATATAACTTAATAGAGTGATATATTTTATAAAGAAAATGAACCAGGGTAATAAAAAACAGTTGACTGGGGTAGCCTGGTTACAGATGATTAGGAAAGAGATGACATTTATGCTGAGAGTGTGAATCAAAAGGATGCCCCTCTTTCTTCTGAGTTAATTAATATTCATGTTCTATAAGGAGTTAATATCTAAGAGGAGGAATCAACAAATGTACCAGATATTTAATAAAGTTCTACACATTCATTCAGAAATAACTTTTGATTTATACCAGATGGAATTAATCTCTATAGGAGACAAGGCAATGACTAACTAGCCCAATATTAAAGAAGTCTTCCTAGACAAGGAAGAGTATACCAGTTAAGCCTCTTGATTGCAAACTTAAAAATCTAACTCCATTGATTTAACAGAAATGGGGAATTATTAAATGAGCATAACCATGAACTTCCAGATGTTCAAGCTGGTTTTAGAAAAGGCAGAAGAACCAGAGATCAAATTGCCAACATCCGCTGGATCATAGAAAAAGCAAGAGAGTTCCAGGAAAAACATCTATTTCTGCTTTATTGACTATGCCAAAGACTTTGACTGTGTGGATCACAGTAAACTGTGGAAAATTCTGAAAGAGATGGGAATACCAGACCACCTGTCCTGCCTCTTGAGAAACCTGTATGCAGGTCAGGAAGCAACAGTTAGAACTGGACATGGAACAACAGACTGGTTCTAAATAGGAAAAGGAGTATGTCAAGGCTGTATATTGTCACCCTGCATATTTAACTTATATGCAGAGTACATCATGAGAAACGCTGGGCTGGAAGAAGCACAAGCTGGAATCAAGATTGCCAGGAGAAATATCAGATAACCTCAGATATGCAGATGACACCACCCTTATGGCAGAAAGTGAAGAAGAACTAAAGAGCCTCTTGATGAAAGTGAAGGAGGAGAGTAAAAAGAGTAAAAAGTTGGCTTAAAGCTCAACATTCGGAAAACTTCATGGTCCCATCACTTCATGGCAAATAGATGGGGAAACAATGGAAACAGTGGCTGACTTTATTTTTGGGGCTCCAAAATCACTGCAGATGGTGATTGCAGCCATGAAATTAAAAGACGCTTGCTCCTTGAAAGGAAAGTTATGACCAACCTAGATAGCACATTAAAAAGCAGAGACATTACTTTGTCAACAAAGGTCCATCTAGTCAAGGCTATGGTTTTTCCAGTGGTCATGTATGGATGTGAGAGTTGGACTATGAAGAAAGCTGAGCACCGGAGAATTGATGCTTTTGAACTGTGGTGTTGGAGAAGACTCTTGAGAGTCCCTTGGACTGCAAGGAGATCCAACCAGTCCATCCTAAAGGAGATTAGTCCTGGGTGTTCATTGGAAGGACTGATGCTGAAGCTGAAACTCCAATACTTTGGCCACCTGATGCAGAGAGCTGACTCATTGGAAAAGACCCTGATGCTGGGAACGATTGAGGGCAGGAAGAGAAGGGGACGACAGAGGATGAGATGGTTGGATGGCATTACCAACACAATGGACATGGTTTGGGTGGATTCCGGAAGTTGGTGATGGATAGAGAGGCCTGGTGTGCTGCGGTTCATGGGGTCACAAAGAGTTAGACACGACTGAGCGATTGAGCTGAACTGAACTGAAAGTGTATCATAGAAGTGATGGAAAAATGAAGAATAGTCTGGGAAAATAGGCAGGAAACAAGATGACACCTAAATTTATGTAGCAGCAAAAATCTGACTAAGATGCCACCGTGTCATCATTTCTCTGTGCCCTAGTTGCTGCTGGGGACATTACCTCCATGATGGAACCCAAGCCTGGCAGATGTGTGCATAGATTTCAGCACATTAAACAGATTTTAGTTGTCCTGTGCTCTTGAATTACTCCCACAGTTTCAAAATCCTGGCCAAATATATTCAATCTTTTCAGTGAATGTACTATTCCCTTTCCAGGCTCAGGAAGCAGAGAAAGAGTAGATCTGGCTGGTTCCTTTGGCTTTCATAGTGAGAGATAAAGTTTTGCATTTCATTAAGACTCACATGACAGGAATTTTCCTGGAAAAGAAGTGAGGTTAGATTCTTAGCAGGAAAAATGACAAACATCCAACACAGTTTACCATTTTTGGCTGCCCGACATCCACGTACACATTTCTCTTTATACTAATATTCCAAAGTAAAAAGCTCTTGCCTAATGTAACTAATATTTGTTTTGTCAAAAGTTGCACTCACTCTACTCCAATACCAGAATCCCTTTCATCTGTTCCATTTAAATTCTTCCATCTCCAAATCTGTGACAATCCCACTTCAACAGTATCTAATGCAGAGCCTAAACACAGTTGTAAGTAGATCATTAAAGAATATATATTTATTTATGTATTATGGGTTTCGCTGGTGGCTCAGATGGTAAAGAATCTGCCTGCAGTGCAGGAGACCCAGGTTCGATACCTTGGTTGGGAAGACCCCCTGGAGAAGGGAATGGCAACCAACTCCAGTATTCTTGCCTGGGGAATTCCTTGCACAGAGGAGCCTGGCAGGCTACGGTCCATAGGGTGGCGAAGAGTCGGACACAACTGAGTGACTAACACAATGTTGTATACGCTTTGAGAAGCTATCCTTCCTTGGACATTTAAAATCCCAATGTCCCTCACTTGAAAGATTGGGAAGCAAAGAGTTGTGAGTAGATCATTTTTTAAAATATTTGTTTTTTTATTTGGCTGCACTGGGTCTTAGATGTGTCACTCATGATCTTCTATCTTCATTGCAGCATGCATGATCTTTAGTTGCAGCATGTGAACTCTTATTTTGGCCTATGGAATCCAGTTCCCTGACCAGGGACTGAACCCTGTCCCCATGTGTTGTGAGCATGGAGTCTTAAGCTACTGGACCACTGGAAGTCCTGTGAGTAGATCATTTTTTCTGAATGCATGTATTCTGATATGAAAGTAGCTACCCCATATATTGTTTACTGGTTCAGCATGTGTAGCAGGCGACCATACGTTCAGTCATATCTGACTCTTTGCATTTCCGTGGACTGTAGCCCATCAGGCTCCTCTGTCCATGGGATTCTCCAGGCAAGAATACTGGAGTGGGTTGTCATTCCCTTCTCCAGGGGATCTTCCCAACCCAGGGATCGAACCTGCATCTCTTCTCTTGTGTCTCCTGCATTGGCAGGTGGTTTTTTTTTTTTTTTTCTTTAGCCAGCTAAGCCACCTGGGAAGCTCAGAGCACCTAGCATATCCTATGGTTTAACCTCACAATCTCTCCTGACATTGCCTCCAAGCTGGCAGGTGCCATAACTAAGTTGTCAGTCATTCTTTCTCTTATTTTTCTAAGGCCAGTTGCTTCTGGGCACAAAATAAAACCAGTGGCTCTCTTTGGCATCAGGATGGGAAGTAGGACATTACTTCCCACCAAGACTTGTATCAAGAAGGATTCCCTTCAAATAGGAAGGTGGTTTGAACTCACACAATTAAAATGTTAACACTGTTACGTCAACTTTAAACTGGATAACAAGGAATTATGTAGGATGGCATATCTGGTTTGTCACAAATTGAAGTCAAATATTTGTACTTTAAACCTTTTAAGTATTGTCAATAATTAGACTTATCCATTAATATACAAAAATATTTGATATCTCAGTTAACTTTTCTCATATATTTTAATGCAGTCTTGAGCATTAAATCTCTGATGAGTATAATTTGAATTGATTTACATGTCCTAAGGTAAAAGAAAAGAATTTCCTTTAAAACATTAAATAAGTCTGAGTTTTGTAATTAAGGTGGATCTTCTAGCTATTCAGGCTAACAAATAAATTTTCTGTACGTGTTACATTCCATGGGATATGAGTGACCATCTAGACATTATCCAACATATGATGATCAAGGTCATTCAAAACCACGTTGTCAATTGAATTTTTAAAAATGTGCATAGGAAAGCAAATGTCAACTTATATCTGGTGGCCTAATAGAATCATTTGAACTATTTGAGTAGTTGTGAAAACTTCATTTTGAAAATTTTCAAAATTAGTTACAGTTGGGAAAATAATTTCCCAACATAGAATTTAATTGGTTTTTCTTGATGATGGCTTAAATATGAGTGAAAAGTATCCTTAAAGTTTTTTTCATATGAGAATTTTAAATACTTATACACATACACATGTGCCATCATAAAAGTAAATCATGGAAGTCCTCCCAGAGTACCTGATACTTAAGCTTTGTCATGAAGGTAATATTTCCCCATATGGAGAACACTGTATTTATCAGTTGAAACACTGTATTAATTACCAGTGTATGGAGGTAAGAAAAATCACCACGTATTATAAAGTTATAGGAGACTTAGTATGGCTGGAACAATGGTATATATATGAGAATGGGGTTAGAAATAAATGGGAATCAAGTCACAAAAGGTATTATATGTTATCCCAACAAGTTTGGATCATATTCTGCACTTCAATGCTGTAAACTCACAGACATTATTTTTAAGCTGGAACCATATCTAAATTTTCAATCATCATTCATTGAATTCTACTACAGCCAACTGCTTCAGGGTCCAAGATAAAAATCTAATACCTAGATTTGGCAAAAAGAAGTAGACATTTCATAGAAAGTAGGGTATTTGGAAATTATACATTGCAGATTGTGAAATAATTTTATGTAGACATCTGCACCTGGTTCCTGACATGGAGTTCCTGAGACTCATATAATTTCTTGTGATAAGAGTACTAGGAACATCTTTTGTTCTAACATATTTTCCATGATACTAGTTCCTGACATACTTCTTAAGTTCCTTGGAGCTTCCTAGGTGATAGGAATGTCTTATATTCTAATGGGACAACTCTCGGTGGGCTCCTAGATAGAAACTGTTTACCAGAAAGACCAAGCCATGATTAGATGCTTGGAACTTTTCAGCTCCATCAAAAGACTTGAGTTAATAATCAATCATGCTCATGTGATGAAGCCTTTAAAAAATCCCCAAAATTGGAGGTTTGGAGAGCTTCAGAGTTTGTGAACACATCTTCATGTGAGGAGGATGGTGCCCCTTGATTCCAAGGGAGTAGAGGCCCCTGCACTCAAGATCTGTACAGACCTCACCTTCATGTATATCCTGGTGAAAGAAATAGACCTGGAGTCTAATATGTCATCACTGAGCTGTGGACATTGCCAGCCTCCCAACTTCCCAAGTCAGCTCCTAAAAAGCCATCATTTCCCCAGAAATGACCTCCTATTTCTTCACCCATAAAGTCTGAAATTCTACATGTATTAACACATTCCTTTACAGAAAACATTTTCTTCCTGTGATTCTTTCAGGGTCTGCAATGTGCTTGGAAGATTAACTGCTTTCCCCTAGAACAAAGTTGAGTTCAGTTCAGTCGCTCTGTCGTGTCTCACTCTTTGTGACCCCATGGACTGCAGCACACCAGGCTTCCCTGTCCATCACCAGTTCCAGAGCTTGCTCAAAGTGATGTCCATCGAGTCGGTGATGCCATCCAACCATTTCATCCTCTGTTGTCCCCTTCTCCTCCTACCTTCAATCTTTCCCAGCATCAGGGTTTTTTCCAATGAGTCAGTTCATTGTGCCAGGTGACCAAAGGATTGGAGTTTCAACTTCAGCATCAGCCCTTCCAATGAATATTCAGGGCTGATTTCTTTTAGGATGGACTGGTTGAATCTCCTTGCAGTTCAAGGGACTCTCAAGAGTCTTCTCCAACATCACAGTTCAAAAGCATCAATTCTTCGGCACTCAGCTTTCTTCATAGTCCAACTCTCACATCCGTACATGACTACCGGAAAAACCACAGCTTTGACTAGATGGACCTTGTTGGCAAAATAATGCCTCTACTTTTTAATATGGTGTCTAGGTTGGTCATAGCTTTTCCTCCAAGGAGTAAGTGTCTTTTAATTTCAGGGCTGCAGTTACCATCAGAAGTGATTTTGGAGCCCCCAAAAATAAAGTCTATCACTTTTTCCATTGTTTCCACATCTATTTGCCATGAAGTGATGGGACCAGATGTTGTGATCTTAGTTTTCTGAGTGTTGAGTATTAAGCCAACATTTTCACTCTCCTCTTTCACTTTCAACAAGAGGCTCTTTAATTTTTCACTTTCTGCCATAAGGGTGGTGTCATCTGCATATCTCAGGTTATTGATATTTCTCCCAGCAGTCTTGATTCCAGCTTGTGCTTCATCCAGCCTGGCATTTTTCAAGATATACTCTGCATATAAGTTTAAAAAGTAGGAAGACAATATACAGCCTTGAAGTACTCCTGTCCTGATTAAGCATCAGTCTGTTGTTAATGTCCAGTTCTAACCATTGCTTCTTGACCTGCATACAGATTTCTCAGGAGACAGGTAAGGTGGTCTGGTATTTCCATTTCTTTCAGAATTTTCCACAGTTTATTGTAATCCACACTGTCAAAGGCTTTGGCATAGTCAATAAAGCAAAAGTAGATGTTTTCCTGAAAATCCCATGATCAAGCGGATGCTGGCAATTTTATCTCTGGTTCCTCTGCCTTTTCTAAATCCAGCTTGAACATCTGGAAGTTTACAGTTCACATAGTGTTGAGCCTGTCTTGAAGAATTTTGAGCATTATTTTCTAGCATGTCAGATGAGTGCAATTGTGCAGTAGTTTGAGCATTCTTTGGTATTGCCTTTCTTTGGGATTGGCATGAAAACTGACCTTTTCCTGTCCCATGGCCACTGCTGAGTTTTCCAAATTTGGTAGCATATTGAGTGCAACACTTTCACAGCTTCATCTTTTAGGGCTTGAAATAGCTCAACTGGAATTCCATCACCTCCACTGGCTTTTATTGTGAAGATGCTTCCTAAGGCCCACTTGACTTTGCACTCTAAGATATCTGGCTCTAGGTAGGTGATCACACCATCATGGTTATCTGGGTCAAGAAGATCTTTTTTGTGTAGTTCTGTGTATTCTTGCCACCTCTTCTTAATATCTTCTGCTTCTGTTAGGTCCATACCATTTCTGTCCTTTATTGTGCCCATCTTTGCATGAAATGTTCCCTTGATATCTCTAATTTTCTTGAAGAGATCTCTGGTCTTTCCCATTCTATTGCTTTCCTCTATTTCTTTGCATTGTTCACTGATGAAGGCTTTCTTATCTCTCCTTGCTATTCTTTGGAACTCTGCATTCAAATGGGTATGTCTTTTCTTTTCTCCTTTGCCTTTCACTTCTCTTTTCTCAGCTATTTGTAAGGCCTCCTTGGACAACCACTTTGCCTTTTTGCATTTCTTTTTCTTGGGGATGATCTTGATCACTGCCTCCTGTACAATGTCATGAATCTCCATCCATAGTTCTTCAGGCACTCTGTCTATCTGATCTAATCCCTTGAATCTGTTTGTCACTTCCACTGTATAATCATAAGGGATTTGATTTAGGTCATACCTGTATGGTCTAGTGGTTTTCCCCACTTTCTTCAATTTAAATCTGAAGTTGGCAATAAGGAGTCAGCTCCAGGTCTTGTTTTTGCTGACTGAATAGAGCTTCTCCATCTTTGGCTGCAAAGAATGTAATCAATCTGATTTCGGTATTGACCATCTGGTGATGTCCATGTTGTTGGAAGAGGTTCTCATGTTGTTGGAAGAGGTTGTTGTCAGAGATTCCAGGGCAGCTTGGACAGGGCGCACAGATGCTCATATGTGCGTCCCTAAGCAACCCTAAGCATCTTTTCTCCTAACCTGAGAAGAGGCTCCAGTAGTTGCATCACATGGCCTTAGTTTACTCTGTCATCTGAAATCATCCAGGTTCCAGTTTCAAACCTGTGTCCCCTGCATTGGCAAATGGATTCTTAACCGTGGACCACCAGAGAAGTCCCTAAACTTCTCATTGACCATGAGGCTCCTCCCACCTGTTAACTCTGCGTGGAGGTTGGTGTCCATCTGCAATCCTGCACTGCTGGCCACTCGTTCCCTCAAAGATAGTGGAGTAGAAGGACGTTTGCTCATCTTCTCCTGCAAGAACTCCAAAATTACAACTCGCTGCTGAACAACCATGGACAGGAGCATGTTGGATCCTGGAACAAAAGGAATTGGGAAAATGTGCGTGTTCAAGTCAGGGGGAATACAGAGAGACAGATCTTTAAGGGGAATAAGTCATGGAAAGGAAATATTTTTGAGAAATCTGGGGAAAGGTTGCTTAATTTCACAAGGTTGTTTATGACTGACATCCCATAGTTATTTCATGAGCATAGGCCTCTGTTGATAAAAAAAGAGAGAGAAGAAAAGAGCCAAGTACATTAAATCTGCCTTAGGCACATGGATTGTCCTTAGGCATTAAATGGCTTCTTTAGAACTGTGGCTCCTGGGCAAGAGGTTATTTTCATGACTACTGTATTTCAACAATTGCATTCTTCCTCCTTGGATTTTGCCTTGGTTTTCAGATAGTACTCTCAGGAATCTTGAATACTAAATTACTAGGGTAACATGATTATTAAATGTGTTGCTATAATTTTACTACTCTATTTCTTTTCATAGAAAACACAGTATTTTTGATGATGAACAAAATAATAGAAGAGAAAAACAATGCAAAAAATGACTACTTACAAATATGGTTGGTTCTCAAAGAATATGTCTCAAGTAGGTATAAATATAGCTATACATCTGCCAAGATTGTTCCATCAGATGTGTTGTGTGGTGCAAATTAAGAAAGTGACATCTCTAATGAGACAAACTCTTGCAAAAATATTCCCTGACCTTAGAGTTTTCATTGGGAAATTTTGCTAGTAACACTTTCACTGAAGGAGGTTATATGACTTAACCAGGTCAAATTTGATAACATTTATAGCCTTAAAAGTTTAGAGTAATTGCGCTGTCATTGGCCTGGAGTTATTATTAGGGAATGATAGGGAAGGCAGAGAAGACTTGATGTAATCATAAATTTTCAATGTCCCTCTCCTCTCTATTGGGGTATGGAATTGAAAACCATTTGCCTTGCATAATTTAATTAACCTGTCACTTTATTTTGGAGGCTTACTAATTCATGATCCAAAAGGACTGATTGATGGAGCATTGTGAGGACAAAAGCTAGATGTTGAATAGAATTAACTAGCATAAGCATAGCGTAAGAGTAGAATTATTTTTGAATTAACATCAATTATAAAATGAGTTCAAAAGATTATTTACTGCTTAAGCTGGAAATTCTGTGGTTTATTCACCTGAATTTTTAGAATCTGACTAGAGTTCCCTGATATTCCTTACTGAAGAGTTAGAGTAATAATTAAATGTAGTAACGGCAATCTTTTAATTGTGTCAATGATTTACCTGATATTACATTAGTTTCTATTTACATATATATTTTGTATTCTCACAAAAGTTGCAAAATGGAAATTATTATTATAGATTATCAAACTAAGGTCAAGGAGTTTTTATTCCAAGTTAGTTTACAAAAAAGTTATTATGGTGCCAAAAGAAAAATGAAGAATGTATGAAAAATGAAAGAACAGTCACATTTGCATTTGGGAGACTATTCTTCAAAAAATTTTAAGTGCTAAGAATCAATTGGGAAAGGTCTTCCAACTATCAATTTTCTAAACAGTATCAAAGAGATAGTCTCTTTTATCAGAAAGTTATCTTGGAAGCTATACAGACACATGTTCTTTAGAAGCTGACAGCATTTATAAACAAAAGAAGGAGACTGAGTGATAAAAAGAGCAGACATGTTAGTTACAAGGGAAACAAAACTATAAACTTGGTCTTTGAACAATAGTCTTTTCCTTGTTTAGGGGGATAGGAGTGTATGTATATGCCTAGCATTTGTGGATGTGAATGGTGATGAAAATAAAGCCTGATGCTGTGAGGAATAATATTGCATAGGAACTTGGAATGTTAGGTCCATGAATCAGGATAAATTGGAAGTGGTCAAACAGGAGACGGCAAGAGTAAACATCTACAATTTAGGAATCAGCAAACCAAAATGAACTGGAACGGCAAATTTAACTCAGATGACTATTATATCTACTACTGTTGGCAAGAATCCAGTAGAAGAAATGGAATAGCCCTCATAGTCAATACAAGAGTCTGGAATGTAGTTTTGGGGTGCAAACTCAAAAACTACAGAATGATTTCTGTTCATTTTCAAGGCAAACCATTCAATATCACAGTAATCCAAGTCTACACCCCAACCAGTAATGCTGAAGAAGCTGAACTTGAACGGTTCTATGAAGACCTAGGAAAGGAAAGCTATACCCATTTGAATGCAGAGTTCCAAAGAATAGAAAGGAGAGATAAGAAAGCCTTCCTCAGTGAACAATGCAAAGAAATAGAGGAAAATAATAGAATGGGAAGACCTTCTGGAATGAATACCTCAAAGAGATGTCCTTTTCATTATGGGGGACTGCAGTGCAAAACTAGGAAGTTAAGAGATACCTGGAGTAACAGGCAAATTTGGCCTTGGAGTACAGAATGAAGCAGGGCAAAGGCTAACAGAGTTTGCCAAGAGAATGCACTGGTCATAGTAAACACCCTCTCCAACAACACAAGAGAAGACTCTACATATGTACATCACCAGATGGTCAATACTGAAATCAGATTGATTATATTCTTTGCAGCCAAAGATGGAGAAGCTCTATTCAGTCAGCAAAAACAAGACCTGGAGCTGACTGTGGCTCAGATCATGAACTCCTTATTGCCAACTTCAGATTTAAATTGAAGAAAGTGGGGAAAACCACTAGACCATACAGGTATGACCTAAATCAAATCCCTTATGATTATACAGTGGAAGTGCCAAATAGATTCAAGGGATTAGATCAGATAGACAGAGTGCCTGAAGAACTATGGATGGAGATTCATGACATTGTACAGGAGGCAGTGATCAAGATCATCCCCAAGAAAAAGAAATGCAAAAAGGCAAAGTGGTTGTCCAAGGAGGCCTTACAAATAGCTGAGAAAAGAGAGGTGAAAGGCAAAGGAGAAAAGAAAAGACATACCCATTTGAATGCAGAGTTCCAAAGAATAGCAAGGAGAGATAAGAAAGCCTTCATCAGTGAACAATGCAAAGAAATAGAGGAAAACAATAGAATGGGAAAGACTAGAGATCTCTTCAAGAAAATTAGAGATACCAAGGGAACATTTCATGAAAAGTTGGGCATAATAAAGCATAGAAATGGTATGGACCTAACAGAAGCAGAAGATATTAAGAAGAGGTGGCAAGAATACACGGAAGAACTGTACAAAAAAGATCTTCTTGACCCAGATAACCACAATGGTGTGATCACCCATCTAGAGCCAGACATCTTGGAATGTGAAGTCAAGTGGGCCTTAGGAAGGATCTCCACAATAAAAGCCAGTGGACATGAAGGAATTCCAGTTGAGCTATTTCAAATCCTAAAAGATGATGTTGTGAAAGTGTTGCATTCAATATGCCAGCAAATTTGGAAAACTCAGCAGTGGCCACGGGACTGGAAAAGGTTAGTTTTCATGCCAGTTCCAAAGAAAGGCAATACCAAAGAATGCTCAAACTACTGCACAATTGCACTCATCTCACATGCTAGAAAGTAATGCTCAAAATTCTCCAAGACAGGCTCAACAGTATGTGAACTGTAAACTTCCAGATGTTCAAGCTGGATTTAGAAAAGGCAGAGGAACCAGAGATCAAATTGCCAGCATCCTTTGGATCATTGAAAAAGCAAGGGATTTCCAGGAAAACATCTACCTTTGCTTTATTGACTATGCCAAAGCCTTGACTGTGTGGATCACAACAAACTGTGCAAAATTCTTCAAGAGATGGGACTACCAGAACACCTTACGTGCCTTGTGAGAAATCTGTATGCAGCTCAAGAAAGAAAGTGAAGTCACTCAGTCATGTCTGACTTTTTGTGACCCCGTGGACTGTAGCCTACCAGGCTCCTCCATCCATGCGATTCTCCAGGCAAGAATACTGGAGTGGGTTACCATTTCCTTCTCCAGGGGATCTTCCCGACCCAGGGATTGAACCCGGGTCTCCCGCATTGGAGGCACATGCTTTAACCTCTGAGCCACAAGGGAAGCAAGCTGCAGTTAAAACAGGGCATGGAACAACAGACTGGTTCCAAATCGGGAAAGGAATACATCAAGGCTGTATATTGTCACCATGCTTATTTAACTTTTTGCAGAGTACATCATGCAAAATGCTGGGCTGGATGAAGCACAGGATAAAGCACTTCAAGATTGCCTGGAGAAACATCAGTAACCTCAGATACTCAGATGACACCAACCTTTTGGCAGAAAGTGACAAAGAACTAAAAAGCCTCTTGATAAAAGTGAAAGCGGAGAGTGAAAAAGTTGGCTTAAAACTCAACATTCAGAAAACTAAGATCATGGCATCCAGTCCCATCACTTCATGGCAAATAGATGGGGAAATAATGGAAATAGTGAGAGACTTTATATTTTTGGGCTCCAAAATCGCTGCAGATGGTAACTGCAGCCATGAAGTAAAAGACACGTGATCCTTGGAAGAAAAGCTATGACCAACCTAGACAGCTTATTAAAAAGCAGAGACATTCCTTTGCCAACAAAGGTCCATCTAGTCACAGCTATGGTTTTTCCAATAGTCACGTATGGATGTAAGAGTTGGACTATAAAGAAAGCTGAGCAACAAAGAATTGATGCTTTTAAACTGTGCTGCTGGGGAAGACTGTTGAGAGTCCCTTGGTGAGCAAGGAGAACAAACCAGTCAATCTTAAATGAAATCAGTCCTGAATGTTCATTGGAAGGACTGATGCTGAAGTTGAAACTCCAATACTTTGGCCACCTGATGGGAAGAACTGACTCCTTGGAAATGACCCTGATGACCAGAATCAGGGTCATTCTGGGAAAGATTGAAGGTATGAGGAGAAGGGGACAACAGAGGATGAGATGGTTGGATGGCATCACCAACTCAATGGACATGAATTTGAGCAATCTCCAGAAGGATAGGGAAGCCTGGAGTGCTGCAGTCCATGGGGTCGCAAAGAGTCGGAAAAGACTGAGCAAGTGAACTGAGCTGAACTGAGCACTCATGCAGGAGGTAAAGAGAGGGTTTTAAGTGAACAATATGGGTTGAATGTGGCTTCCCAGGTGACCCCAGGGGTAAAGAACCCTCCTGCCAATGCAAGAAATAGAAGAGATGCGAAATTCAATCTCTAGTTTGAGAAGATCCCCTGGAGGAGGGCATGGCAACCCACCCTAGTATTCTTGCTTAGAGAATCCCATGGACAGAAGAGCCTGGAGGACTACAGTTCATAGGATTGCAAAGAGTTGGACACAACTGAAGTGACTTAGCATGCGTGCATGAGTTGAGTGGGGCTTTCACATGTGCTAGAAAGTTCTAGTTATTCTTTCGTATTCTTGCAGGTCATTATGGGTGGAGGCAGGGAGTGAGCTACAGGTAGGTGGATCACATAATTTGTGAGCAGAGCTGTTGGGATGGTTAACCTCTCATCACTTGCAGCAATTACTATTTTTAGACCAAGATAATAGGGTAGCTATTATCTTGGTCTAAAGCATATTTAAAAACAGAGCACTTTGCCGACAAAGATCCGTATAGTCAAAGCTATAATTTTGCTATGTTGTGGATGTGAGAGTTAGACCATAAAGAAGGCTGCGTGCCAAAGAATTGATGTGTTTGAATTATGGTGCTGGAGAAGACTCTAGAGAGTTCCTTGGACAGTGAGAAGATCAAACCAGACAATCGTAAAAGAAATCAATCCTGAATATTCACTGGAAGTACTGATGCTGAAGCTGAAGCTCCAATACCTTGGCCACCTGATGTGAAGAGCCAACTCACTGGAAAAGACCCCGATGCTGGGAAATATTGAAGGCAGGAGGAGAGGGGGAAGGCAGAGGATGAGATGGTTGGATGGCATCACTGACTCAATGGGCATGAGTTTGAGCAAATTCAGGGGAATATTGATGGACAGGGAAGCCTGGCATGCTGCAGTCCATGGGGTCAGAAAGAGTCAGATGTGATTTAGTGATTGAACAACAACAACAATAACCCCCCTACCCTTGCCTCCATCCCATTCCCATAGTATACAGCAGTGCTTCCCAACTTTTTTGACACCAGGGACCAATTTAGTGCACGACATTTTTTGCAGGGACTGAAGTGTGTGGGGACAGTTTTGGGATCATTCACGCTCCTTACATGTATTGTGCACTTTGTTTCTATTACTTCCAGGCCAGAATACTGGAGTGGGTAAGCCATTCCCTTCTCCAGGGGATATTCCCTACCCAGGGATTGAACCCAGGTCTCTTGCATTGCAGTCAGATTCTTTACCATCTGAGCCACCATGGAAGCTCTCATTATTATCACATTGTGATATATAATGAAATAATTATGCAGTTTACCATAATTAAGAATCAGTGGGTTCCCTGAGTTTGTTTTCCTGAGCTCAGATGGTAACATGAACCCACAGGGTGTGGTTTAAACACAAATGAAGCTTCTCTGGCTAACCTGCCTCTCGCCTCCCGCTGTGTGGCCCAGTTCCCTGGGAGGAGGCCAATACCTGGTAGAGGGCACCCGCTGGGCCCACGTTTGGTTGTGCATCACCCCTCACAGTAGGGGATTCATGGTACCAACACAACATAGATGCCAGGAGCCCACACCCCTCTCTCTCTCTAGGTCATGCTTGGGTACCAGGGTTCACAGAATTTCTTGCTTACCAGTCCTGGGCCTGATTCTAGGGCTCTATGAAGCTTAGTATATTCCCCTGAGGATGGATCACACTACATATGTGATCATCTTTATGTCTAAGAGATAGTCAAAGGGAGGCTGTGCACAGACACGTGAATACACATGAATGTACGTGAGGCACCTCTGGATGTGGGATGAACAAGATGAGAAGTACCCCAGGTAGAGGTTAACACTGAGATGTGTTTTTTCCTCAACTCTATGTTTCAGCACAGAATTCCGATTAAGATCCTATCCCTCCACAGCATTAGGAAAACTTATTTGTCAAAGGAGAAGAATAGACCTAATTCTGTTAAAGACATTGTGAGCTTTGCTTATAGCATCCAAATAGTCAAACAATGTAGGTGAGATTCCCTTTGTACTCAGCCTGAAGAAGGGAAAGTGTTAGTCACTCAGTCATGTCCAACCCTTTGAGACCCCATGGACTGTAGCCCGCCAGGCTCCTCTGTCCATGGGATTTCCCAGACAAGAATACCAGAGTGGGTAATCTTTCCCTTTTCCAGGGCTAGGATCTGTTGATATTGGGAGTGGACACACCAAATTCTCTAGATGAAATTTTTAAGTTTACATTTGCTAAGAGCATAGCCTCTTTCATCCTTAGCATTTAGTACAATGTCTGATGTGTAGTAAGTACTCAGTAAAGATTTGTGGAACAAAAAACTAAATTTAACTCATTCTTATAAACTGAGTGATGAAAAATCACATTCTGGAGCAGAATCTCTTGGAGTGGGAGATGAGACCTAATATTTTCTACAACAACAGAGAGTAGATTGCTTGTGTAAATCACTTAGCAAATCCACAGTAAATGTTACCTACCCTTGTTAATTATACAATCTATAGATGATGAATTCTAGAGATTTCATCAGTTGAGACTCCGTAAGTATAGTTTGTGTAGTCACATTAAAATATGTGATCAATTTCTTAACATCACGAAAGTTCCCATGAAAAGATTTCTTGCCACTTGAAAAATTTAACATCTATACCAATTGGTGGGTTCCAGCACTTGTCAAACTAGTTATTTGATTAACTCTACAGCTGTGACATCCTCAGAGCAGGCATAAATTTTATTTTAAACGATAATAAATGAAACGATTTTGTTGCCTTCATGTTCTAATCTGCCTGTTCGACTTTTGTTTTCATTTGTAGGATTCATCAGCACACTCAGTCTTTGATTCCTGAAACACCCATGTAGGAATCTTAAACACACTGCATGCTGAAACCAGCAAAGACTTTGATTAAGTTACAAAACAGAACACTGTACTATACATAATTGGCCTTTGAATAACATAGATTTGAAGTGCCTGGGTTCACTTATATCCATATTTTTTTTCAATAGTAACTATTAGAGTAGTACATGGTCTGTGGTTGGTTGAATCCACAGACACGGGGTAACCACAGATATGGAGGGCTGACTACTAACTATAATTGAATTTCAACAGTGCAGGGGGTTGACACTCTTAACTCTGACTTTGTTCAAGCATCAACTGTATATTTGATAAATGAATGAGGGAATGAATCTCTTTGTTAAAAGAATTTGCTCAAAGAGTGCAGGATCTATGCATTAGCATGTCCAGATTTTTCCTTAGTTTATCCCTAACAAGTAGCTGAGCTATAATTATTTCAGACCTCTAAAAAAAAAAAAAAAAAACAAAATACCTTAACTGGGTTAGATTCATGTATACTGTTTTCCATATAAAAAGTCAATACCACATTTGCCTATTTGAACAATGTTTCTGTAATAAAACAAGGATTACAACGGACTATGTTTAATCAGAGAAACCCTCGCCTCTCTAGAAAAGTGTGTATAGCAGTGGTGGGACAGAGAATTTTATTGGAGTATTTGACTATGTAGCTTGAGTTGAATCTCTTTTTCTTTAGGAGGTGACATAACTGAAGCCTATCCATTTCCAAAGAATGGTGATTAACTCATTGTAGGAGACAAGTGAAGTCTACTGATGTGTTTTTCTTATGTGGGGTCTCTTTCATTTTTATTTCTATTTCTCTTCCTTTCCTTGACTTTAATTTTAATTATACATACCACTCAAAATCCTTTTGCAAATGGCAGGACACAAGTACTATATCCCACAGTATAAACTCACCAAAAGCAGGGGTTTTGATACATTTCCAGTAGCTGTTCCAATGCCTGCATCTAGTGCTCTTGTCAAATGTATGTAGGCCATGAGAATGGGCAGGACATTTAATATATCAGAGAGAACCAAAATTCTAGTAAGGGATTGCAAAATCTAATAAGATTGCAAAATTTACATAAGCTCTAATTTTACAGGGAGAAATTATATCCTGGGCAAGAGAAATCAAATTTCAGTGTCTCCTAAGCCCATGCCATCTAATAGCATTACTGACTGAATCAGTGCTGTTTACTTTACTGGCACAACCTGTTGCCTGGGCACAGGCACAGGGGATAGAAATAAAGAGGCCAGTTTTCTGGAAAATTATTTGTTCAGTGTCCTCTGCCACCCCAAAAAAAGAGTGAGATATTCACCAAAGAGATATTTAAATATTTAAGAGAATCTAGCTTTGATTTATCACAATGAAAATTGAAGCTAAGTGGGAAAAGTACATTTGGCATCATCTTTCTGGATGCTACTCCCTTACATTCCTAGAAAAACATCCATTTTATTTCATATATACTTTCCCATAGTTCACGCTGAGGAGTTGCATTCTTGCTGCCCTCCTGAGGAGCAGTGCTCACTGGGTATCATCGTGGCATCAGTAGACTGGAAGAGATGATCACAGCCAACTGTATCGTGATGAAGGTGAAAGAGGAGAGTGAAAAAGCTGGCTTAAAAAACAACATTCAAAAAACGAAGATCATGGTATCCAGTCCCATCACATCATGGCAAATAGAAAGGGAAAATGTGGAAACAGTAACAGATTTTATTTCTTGGGTTCCAAAATCCCTGTGGACGGTGACTGCAGCCATGAAATTAAAAGATGCTGGCTCCTTGGAAGAAAAGTTATGACAAACCTAGACAGTGTATTAAAAAGCAAAGACATCACTTTGCCGGCAAAGGTCTGTATAGTCAAAGCTGTGGTTTTTCCAGTAGTCATTTATGGTTGTGAGAGGTGGACCATAAAAAGGCTGAATGCCAAAGAGTTGATGCTTTTGAACTGTGGTGCTAAAGAAGACTCTTGAGAGTTCTTTGGACAGCAAGGAGAACAAACCAATCAATGCTAAGGGAAATCAACTCTGAATATTCATTGGAAGGACTAATGCTGAAGCTGAAACTCCAATTCTTTGGCCACCTGATGCAAAGAGCTGACTCATTGGAAAAGACCCTGATGCTGGGAAAGATTGAGGGCAGGAGGAGAAAGGGGTGACAGAGGATGAGATGATTGGATGGCATCAACAACTCAATGCATATGAGTTTGAGCAAACTCTGGGAAATAGTGGAGGACAGGGAGGCCTGGTATACTGCAGTCCATGGGGTCGCAAAAAGTTGGACACAACTGAGGGACTGAACAACAACTGGTATAATACTATATTCTTAGCTTTCACATTATCTCATTTGGTCCTCACAATACCTATGCAATTTAGAGAGAATAAATGTTACTCTGCTGAACTCAGAGTTGAGAAAACGGATGCTCAGAAAGATTGAGGCACTGGTTCAAGTTAACACTATTGCTAAGACAGAAATGTGGCTCTGGGTCTTGCTATCTGTCTGGTTATGTCCTTTATGACACAATTAAAATGAAAATTAGTCTTAAAGGAGGAAGAAAAGCATGTTGCATAGTTTGCAAAAAAGGAATGTTTTCCTGAAGATTCTGCAAGAATGAAAAAGGAGGGTCAACCTAACTAAAGTCCTTAAGAAAACAGTATAAATATTAATACTATCTAAGGCTTTCCCCAGTTGCATACTGTTACAATTTGAAAACTTTAATCCAAAATAGATTCAGTACTTGTGCCGTATTGAACCAGCAATGCCATAGATCAGATGAGTATTTTTGTCTTCAAAAAGTGACTTTGTATTAAGCCAGTAACAAAGGTAAAGTTAATTTATTCTTTCTCTCAAAAAATGTGAGATGTGCTCATTTTATTAATAAAGTAGGTATGCTAAATATACTTACTACATGTCCAGTAATCGTCTAACTAAGTTTATATATTTTTAACCCACTGAATCTTCACAGTAGCCATAGGAAGTTAGTCCAATAATTATGCCTATTTGACAGATGAAGAAATTGAAACATACACTGGGTAATAGATTGCCTGAGATCAAAGAACTAGAAACTAGCAGAGGCAGAATTTGAACTGATCCCATAGTCTTGATTTTGAACACTAGGCTCTAACGTCTCTGGTAGAAACTTTATAAGTGATAAAATTTCTTAGTGATGAGCTTCCTCTCACAAAATTTACTGCCAAATATAAAACACAACATTTTATTTTGCATGCTTCCTACTCTAGCAAAGCAAATACAATGGTGTGGTCATGGTGATTTCAGGATCAAATGATACAGAGCAATATGAAAGGGCCCATTTTCACTTGACCTTCTGGGCACTCCAGATGTTAAGGCCTATTGTTCTCTCATATATTTCTTGATGGAAATCTCTAGGAGGAGATAAAACAGTGATGAGACCATAGTGACTGCCTGTGGATCAGGTGAAGTCAGTTAGCTAAAACCTCTTGAAAGTAGAGATTGAATTTCTTATATGAAAACTTTCATCCAGAGACTGTCCTCTCAAAATTGTTCTTTGTAAACACCCACAGAAAAGTACAGATAAAGGGTCTAAAAGGAAATATAAGAACATGACATAGAAGTTACCTCTAATTGGTAGAGCAAAAATGGATGTTTTTATATTTATGTCTTAAAACTTTTCTAGAGTACTTGCATGTTGCTTTTAAAATTATTTGGAAATTAATATATGCACATTGCTTTAAAAATTATAAAAAATATGCAATAAATTAATTGCTAAGACAATTAACCAGAAAAAAGAAATGGTAATTATGTGATGTAATATGGGTATTAGCTAAAGCTATGGTGATAGTCATTTTGTAATATGTAAGTGTATCGAATCAACAGGCTGTCCACCTTAAACTTACACAATGGTATGTGTCAATTATATCTCCATGAAACTAGAAAATAAATGAATAAAATTAATCAATATACTTAAACTTGTCACCAAGTCTTAAAAACATGTTTTCCTTAAGGTACTGTATTATCATTTGAGGTTGATTGTGAATCAAGAACCTAAACATATAGAATTGATAATTATAAACATCTATAAAAGCATGAGGAAACTTTTTCTATAAAGAGCCAGATAATAAATATTTTACACTTTGTAGACCAAAAATCTCTATCATAATTATGCAGCTCATCTCTTGTAGCATGAAAGTAGTCATAAACAACATGGGAAAAAATAAACATAGCTGCTTTTCAATAATTTTATTTATAAAACCAGGAAGCTGGATGGATTTGGCCAGCAGGTTACAACGTTGACCCCTGTATAAAATACTATGTTCCAAGTACAGAGTTACAAACTATTCAAGCTTGAGGAAAGTAGAAGATGGAAAAAAGAGAACCTATATGATCAGCATTGTTTTGTAACAGAAATGAGCAAAGCTCACAATAACAACAGGCAACATAATGTCAACTGATAGAAGAATGAATGAATAAATTGTGGCATATTCATTCAATTTATGCATTGCTGTGTGTTCTGTAGTTTACAACGAATGAAAATGGAAGAACTGAATTCCATGCACCAACACAAGTGAATTTAGCAAACCAATTCTGAGCAACAAAGGCAATTGGTAAAATATATACAGTATAATACAATTCTTATAAAATCTAAAATCATGCTAAAATAATTCTACATATCTTTAGGGATGCATACATATGTATTAAAAGTGAAAATGTATGCATTTTCACTTTAGATTTTTTTATTTAAAAATTAATATTAAAAAACAGTATTATGACAACTTTAGGGGTGATGGAGGTAGGAATGAGATCAAAGAGGAGTTTCATATTTTAAATAGGATACAGGATAAATATTAATATTAAAATAAAATAAAATAGAGACCTAGTTTGAAGATTCCCCAGGCAGACAAAACCAGCAAGCAAAATTTAGTTTATTTCATCAACATGAGCAAAAATTATTTCTTGTATATGTGTCTGATAATCATAAATGAAACTTAAGTCACCTTTTTAAATAAAATGAGATAATCACTTTTAACCAATTCCCTGCCATCTGGGAATCCCCACTGTAGTAACCAATCATTCTGAAGGTTAAACAGCTTTCTCATTTTCACTTTATAAGCCATCCCAGAACATGATGCCTCTGAACTTCTTATCAGTTTCAGGTTTGAAGCATCCCTGTTCATGAAAGTTTATTTCTCACTCAATAAAATATTCATATCAAGTAAAGCTCTCTGAATTTTCTTCTATCATCAGTGTACAAATATTTTATGAGTGAGGAAATGTAAGGAAGAGTAAAGAAAATAAATTCAATAGTCAAAAGATGAGATGTCCTCACAAGTTTGAAAGATTTCTGGAGTGGAAATGCTGGATAAAGGGAGCTAGAAGTATAAGAGATGGAAGTTAGAAGTCAGACGCCTAGTATTGACTGCAGAGATGTAAGGTTTAGGGTGGTAACAAAATCTGTAATAGATCCACAAAGTGGATGGTTGTAATGTGGAGAAAAAGATCATTGCTATTGAGGAGGGCACAAAGCTATAATACAAGGGCTGCTGTGTAGGGAGATCCTCTCCCTGGAATTTGAAATTGATCAGAATGATAACAGAGTGATAAGGGGGAAGAGGACTGTGGTCCAGTTTTCGTGTATTCGTAGGTATAGTCTATAAGTCTATGCTGACAGTAAAAAGCAGGAGCAACAGGGTAGCGTCTGATTTTAAGATCTGTGTTTTTGGTTTAATTGCTTTTGTTTTGTCTTTATAAACAAAGAAGAGAAAAAAAAAGAAAGTAAAAGAAGAGCAAGGAGGACATAAACACCTGCTGGTCCAGGCACATGGTGGCGGAATGGAGGAAACTTTACTTGGTAATACTCCAAAGAAAGCAATACTCCAAGGGAGTTCAGTTCAGTTCAGTTCAGTTACTCAGTCGTGTCCGACTCTTTGCGACCCCATGAATCGCAGCACGCCAGGCCTCCCTGTCCATCACAAACTCCCAGAGTTTGCTCAAAACTCATGCCCATCGAGTAGGTGATGTCACCCAGCCATCTCATCCTCTGTTGTCCCCTTCTCCTCCTGCCCCCAATCCCTCCCAGCATCAGGGTCTTTTCCAATGAGTCAACTCTTCACATGAGGTGGCCAAAGTACTGGAGTTTCAGCTTCAACATCAGTCCTTCCAATGAACACCCAGGACTGATATCCTTTAGGATGGACTGGTTGGATCTCCTTGCAGTCCAAGGGACTCTCAAGAGTCTTCTCCAACACCATAGTTCAAAAGCATCAATTCTTCAGCGCTCAGCTTTCTTCACAGTCCAACTCTCACATCCATACATGACCACTGGAAAAACCATAGCCTTGACCAGACAGACCTTTGTTGGCAAAGTAATGTCTCTGCTTTTTAATATGCTACCTAGGTTGGTCATAACTTTCCTTCCAAGGAGTAAGCATCTTTTAATTTCATGGCTGCAGTCATCATCTGCAGTGATTTTGGAGCCCAGAAAAATAAAGTCTGACACTGTTTCCACTGTCTCCCCATCTATTTCCCATGAGGTGATGGGACCAGATGCCATTTCAATTCTATCTAGATCATGAAGACAATGTCCAGGAAAGGGATTGAGGCTTGTTAGAGGCAGTTGCTGTTGACTTTGTCCATAGAACGTGCAACAACTCACTTGTGTGGGAAGGTGTGGGGAACTGGGATGGGATGGAAATCAGGTGGCTCGATCACATACTCAGCAGTATATATACTGGGATACTGAAGAATGACCTGGGAAACTTGGGCTTCTAACAGTACTGTGAAGCATGATGGCCCTAGCCCTGGCCATGTCTATAGGAAGGGAAATAACTGATTTAAGTTAAACACCCTGGTAAGTAGAGAAAGAAGATAAGCTTTGTCAGCTTAGAATTCAAATTTTTCTGCTTTCCTCAGCTCTTCTGTCATCACTCTTCAACACCCAACTCTACTCAGATCAACCCACTTCCTCCTTGTACACTGATTCAACTATCACTGTGGTATCTCTTCTGTTTCTCTATGAAATTGAGATGGTCTTTTAGATCTTGGTTTTCCTTTTGAATCCCTGACAATACCTAGCAAAGTGCTGGATACACAGTGAATGTTCAATAAATATTTGATGGATTGGGCTATAAATTTCATTTGTCGAGGTTATAACCAGCACTTGGGCACTCAAGATATGGCTATAAATTGGAAGGCTAAGGATCCCAGCTTTTATTACAAACTTTTTCATGTTTAAAAGAAAATCTTGGGTTGCAAAGATTTAGCCATTACTCTTGCTTCCTTCCTACCTCTTCACGATCTAAGATTTATAAAAACAGAAGTAGTTGCTGTGGAGACAGTTGCTGGGCCCTAGAGGAGCTATTTGAGAATAAAAGCAAGAACTGCTATAATATTCAATAGCAAGACTCTACATTAATTTTTTTGCCCTTAATGATAAAACTGAAAATAGAATACCGAACAAAAATGTCAGGTACTGTGAACTCACTCTCTTTGTGGCAGAGTTGATAATCTGAGCCATACCAGTAGATGCTACCTCTTGTTAAGATACTGAAATAATTCCACACTGGTTATGAAATAGCCATTACCCCTGGACCTGCCCCGAGACCCTCCCAATGGCTTTAGCTTCCCACTGCTTGCCTCTGTATCCTCCCCATTTCCTCCTAATCCAGCAACTAAAGGTTAATATCCAGTTAAGCATAGGTTTAGTTAGCACTGCGACTGTAGCGGACACACCAGTTGTTCAACATGGTGAATTTATCAACTATTAAAGATAGTGCATATCATTTCTGACTATATTTGTCAGGTGTTACAAACAAGAGTCCTATATACATGATTTATGTGGTCTTCCTAGGATTTTGCATTCTTCTAAAGTTGTCAATTAACATTCAAAACTTGAGTGACTTCAAGGGATAACCCAAATCTTTAGCTCTTCTCCCCAAAATTGGAAATCCTGGCAACACTGGGCTTTCATTTGAAGAAATTCACAGAGCAGAGTATGAGTGCCCCCTTTACATGCTGCATACACTGTCTACTCACCAGGCTTCCTCACATTTCATTGTTTACCCAGTGGACTGTACTTTTTCATGTAACTAGCTTCCCCTGTGGATGTTTAAGTGTCTGGGCCCTGCTCCACAATAGCCCCAAGTCAGATTCCCTGGGGCCAGGTTTGGTTCCAGATGTTCTGGGTCATTTGGTGCAACACCAGCTCCGCGTGGGTACACTGCTGCTCTGCCTCCTCCCTCTTCCAGGTCCCTTTTGCACCCACCAATTGTAACAGCAACTCACCTCCCTTCTCTTCTTATTCAGGATGGCATATCCAGACTTTGCAGACACGAAAACCTTGTCTATGGTGACTCCATCCCTAAGTAGTTGCAGACAAGATCTAGAATTGAGAAGCATATACTCTAGTCTTGATGTGTACCCCCAATAAAAGATAGGAATGAAATTTTGTGATCTCTGCCATATACATATTTTCTCTGTAAGTAAAAAATTACTATTTATGGGGAAAAACTGCTGCCAGCAATTATGCTGCTATTTTGGGGGAGAAAGTGCTCCAGCAGGTCCAGGTGCAGGGATTCCACCTGCTCACCTACAACTTCCCCCCTTAACTGTGACAGCTATCTACTACTGCTTGAATTTCCAGCTGTAACTGATGATAAACCATAGGGAATGTTCGAACACTACATTTAATCAGAAGTCTTGCTTCAGTTTTCTATTCCACATAACATACCACCCAAAACATGGTGGCTTAAAATAAACTGTTGATTTGTTCATAATTCTGGGGCTCAGCAATGTGGGCCAGTTTGGCCAGGGTCACTCATGCCCTTATAGTCACCTGGCTGCTCAACTCTGGTTTGAGATGGCTCCTCCCATATGTCTGACAGGCAGAGCGTCTGGGTTCTCTCCCACATGGTGGACCTGGCTTCTTGACATGGTGGACTCAGAGAAGTATTCCAAGAGGGGTTGAATGGACGCTTCAGAGTTCTCATAACATCACTTCCATTACATTCTACCGGCCAAAGCAAGTCATAAACCCAGCCCAGACTCTAACCACCAGGAACTAGTCTCCAGTTTCTCACAGAAAGAGCTGCAAAGTCATAGGGTGTGGATTCAGGAATGAGAGGAGTATCAATATTACTGCCTTCTGTGCAAACAACCTGCTATATTCCTGTAGCTAGAAGGGACGAAGGCTTGGGTTCTACTATAACAGAAGAGAGGAATTATGATTAAAAAAAAAAAAAAAAAAAACCTTTCAGACATATTGGGATCATACACATTGGAAAGTCCCTAGTCAAATGGAGTGTGGAAAGATGAGGAAGCTTCTGAAGTTGAGAAGTCCTGATTTGGAATTTATCAAAGAAATTATAAAAGTGGGTGGAAAAGGGGTGGGAATAAGAGCAGATAGTGAGGGCAGGAGGATTTGAGAGGAAGAAGCCCAATGGGAGAACCTGTTTCTTGAAACAGATGTCAACCAGCTGCCACAGTGGAACCCAACCTCATTCCTTCTGTCTCTTTTTAAAGCCTGGACTGTGTTTTCCGATCAACCCACCCTCTTTCCTCTCACTTTCAAGTGTAGGATCTCTGTGTCTCAGACCTGATTACTATGGTATTATCCAAACAACTCCTCTAGATGTTCCTCTTTTGGTATGTCCTGTGTGTCACACCTGCTTGGCTTAATTATTTTTTTTAATATTTTTATTTCTTTCTGAATGAGTAAAGTATGTTCATGTTACAAAATTCAAAAAGTACAAAAGTTACACAGACAAAAACCAGAGACAGAGACGCAACTTGTTCCTAAAAAATGGCAGAGCCTGGATTTGAATGCAGGCTGACGTGGCACCCATGCTTTTGACCATGGATGGCACTGCTGAGCTATAAAATCAGGGCTTCTCATCAGTTCTGCTCACAGAGAAGTTAGAAATTACATTTTCCTCCATCAAAACTAATAAATCGACCTTGATTAGTGAGAGAGAAGAGTACATACCTGCACTCTTCTTGCCTGAACTAATAAATAAGACTTACAAGTGGTCAGCATTGTCCCTGTCACAGAAATATGAAGACACCAAACACTACTTGTTGTAAGAAAACATGATGTATTAATTTTGGCAACACTTGTACACCATGTCATGCCAATAAAGACAAGGGAATTGAAAGCAGAAATTGAAAGCTGGATGTGACCTGCTTCTATCAGCATCTCTGGAGTCAGTATCAAAGACGGAGGAGGAGAGGGGGCCTTTGGGAGGTGGGTGATTAGCTCCAAGGAGAAAAGAAGGTCCTCTGGCTTCTCTCCCCATGTCTAACTAACCTTCTTACTTGAAAACCACCTTGGAGGAGAGACCTCTGCCATTTGTTCTTCACCATCTCACTTAGGAAAAGAGACGTAGGAAGGGCCCGCCCCTCTGGGATCATGCCCCCGGAAGTGCAGTGGACCCACGCGTAGGGGCTCCGGAAGCAGTCGCTAGTCACTGGTTTCACGGCATGTGACTCAGCACGTGGCTGAGTTCTTGGCCCCCAGGAACCTGGAGCTTTTGGCCTCGGTTACTGAGGCGGTGTCGTCCCTGACTATCACTGACCCATTCGTTGCAGCCTGCGAGAGTGTCGCCCCGCCGTCCGGCCGCCCCCAGCGGCCCCTCGGAAGGGAGGTTCATCTGCTCCTTCCCCAACTGCAGCGCGGATTGCTCCAAGCCAACAAGGCTTGGAAGCTAGAACGCGCACCTACGCAAGTATAAGGGGAGCGGGGAAGAGACCCTATGTTTGTGACTATAAAGAAAACTGGGCGCCGAAGAATTGATGCTTTTGAACTGTGGTGTTGGAGAAGACTCTTGAGAGTCCCTTGAACTGCAAGGAGATCCAACCTGTCTGTCCTAAAGGAGATCAGTCTTGGGTGTTCACTGGAAGGACTGATGCTGAAGCTGAAACTCCAATACTTTGGCCACCTGATGTGAAGAGCTGACTAATTTGAAAAGACCCTGATGCTGGGAAAGATTGAGGGCAGGAGAAGGGGATGACAGAGGATGAGATGGTTGGATGGCATCACTGACTCAATGGACATGAGTTTGGGTGAACTCTGGTAGTTGGTGATGGAGAGGGAAGCCGGGAGGCCTGGCGTGTTGGGGTTCATGGGGTCACAAAGAGTCGGACACGACTGAGCGAATGAACTGAATTGAACTGATGAAGGGTGTGTCAAGACCTTGGTCAAGGAGTACAGTCTCAGCCACTATGCCCTGCTTCACACCCAAGAAAAGCCCTTTGTACAGCTAGCAGCTGTGATCAGAAATTTGACACAAAATAAAACTTGAAGAAACATTTTGAACGCAAACATGTAAATCCAGAAAACACATGCATGTAGTTTCAAAGGTAGTGAGAAGACCTTTAGGAAACATCAGCAACTGAAAATCCACCAGTGCCAGCATGCCAAGGAGCCGCTGTTCAAGTGTGCCCACGAGGGATGTGGAAAACATTTTTCCTCCCCCAGCAGTCTGAAGTGGCACAGAAGGTCCACGAGGGCTGTATCTGTCAAAAAGAATGTTCTTTTGTGGCAAGAACATGGACAGAGCTTCTGAAACACATGAGAGAGACCCATAAAGAGAACATAATGTGTGGCGCGTGCCAGAAAAACGTTTAAGGGCAAGGACTTCCTGAAGCAGCACATGCGGATGCATGCCCCAAGCGGGTCGTGTGCCGGTGTCCACTGGAAGGCTGCGGCCACACCTACACCACTGTGTTCAACCTCCAGAGCCATATTCTCTCCTTCCATGAGGAGTGGCGCCCCTTCGTGTGTGAGCATGCTGGTTGTGGCAAAACCTTTGCCATGAAGCAGAGCCTCAGCAGGCATGCTGTTGTGCGAGAACCTGACAATAAGAATATCAAAGTGAGGCTGTCTTGTGAGAAGTGGAGCATGGCCTCTCAAGTCAGTGGATGCCTCCCTCCTAAGAGAACACAGGGCCTGGTTGTGACTTTGCCCAGAAACGGGGAGCTGCGGAGCTGCATGGAAGGCCACGTGCTTCCCATGTCACCATGCTGACCGCAGCCGCACACCCGACTGTGCTGTGTGGAGGACCACAGACCAGCCAGCTCGGTTTTCTCTCCCAGAAGCACATGTTTGTTGAAGTCACTGCGGCAGGACACCAGATATTCCAAATTTCTCTTCTTTCCCTTTTCAGAGCGTCTCCTCTCGGGGTGCCCGGAGCTGCTCTCCCTCCGTTTTGCTCTAAGGAGGAAGAACACACATCACAACCTTGCCCCTTCCAATGGGCTGCGGCCTGGATGAGAAGGTTGCAATTCCAGACATGGTCTGGACGAATCGATTACACGTCTCCTCCTAGAAGAGGAAACAAACTTCAGTTCAGTCTCTCAGTCATTTCCGACTCTTTGCGACCCCATGAATCACAGCACACCAGGCCTCCCTGTCCATCACAAACTCCTGGAATCTACCCAAACCCATGTCCATTGAGTCATTGATGCCATCCAGCCATCTCATCCTCTGTCATCCCCTTCTCCTGCCCCCAATCGTTCCCAGAATTAGGGTTTTTTCCAATGAGTCAATTCTTCTCATGAGGTGACCAAAGTATTGGAGTTTCAGTTTCAACATCAGTCCTTCCAATGAACACCCAGGACTGATCTCCTTTAGGATGGACTGGTTGGATCTCCTTGCAATCCAAGGGACTATCAAGAGTCTTCTCCAACACCACAGTTCAAAAGCATCAATTCTTTAGTGCTCAGCTTTCTTTATAGTTCAACTCTCACATCCATACATGAAAAACCATGTATGGAAAAACCATAGCCTTGACTAGACGGACCTTAGTTGGCAAAGTAATGTCTCTGCTTTTTAATATGCTATCCAGGTTGGTCATAACTTTCCTTCCAACGAGTAAGCGTCTTTTAATTCATGGCTGCAGTCACCATCTGCAGTGATTTTGGAGCCCCCCCAAAATAAAGTCTGTCACTGTTTCCACTGTCTCCCCATCTATTTCCCATGAGGTGATGGGACCGGATGCCATGATCTTAGTTTTCTGAATGTTGAGTTTTAATCCAACTTTTTCACTCTCCTCCTTCACTTTCATCAAGAGGCTTTTTCGTTCCTCTTCACTTTATGCCATAAGGGTGGTGTCGTCTGCATATCTGAGGTTATTGATATCTCTCCTGGCAATCTTGATTCCAGCTTGTGCTTCTTCCAGCCCAGCGTTTCTCATGATGTACTCTGCATAGAAATTAAATAAGCAGGGTGACAATACACAGCCTTGACGTACTCCTTTTCCTATTTGGAACCAGTCTGTTGTTCCATGTCCAGTTCTAACTGTTGCTTCCTGACCTGCATACAGGTTTCTCAAGAGGCAGGTCAGATGGTCTGGTATTCCCATCTCTTTCAGAATTTTCCACAGTTTATTGTGAGCCACACAGTCAAAGGCTTTGGCATAGTCAATAAAGCAGAAATAGATGTTTTTCTGGAACTCTCTTGCTTTTTTGATGATCCAGCGAACGTTGGCAATTTGATCTCTGGTTCCTCTGCCCTTTCTAAAACCAGCTTGAACATCTGGAAGTTCACGGTTCACATGTTGCTGAAGCTTTGCTTGGAGAATTGAGGAAACAAAAGGCTAGTGTAAAACCAACACCTCTGGTTCTTTCTTGTGTTAATGCTTATCTAATACCCATAAAAGGCAGCATTCTTGAATTGCTATATGAGGGATTTGCTAAGTCAAATCATATAGACCTGGTTAAGCTGATCAAAACCTGTACAATAACCAGGTGGTTGGACAAACTCCATGTAACTAGGCCAATGCACTAAAGTCTTGGTGGTTTTGAATCCTCTGTCATGGCACCGAGAGGCTGTGTTTGGCCCAGATCACCCTCTCACAAAAAGTACTGAGCGGTGGGTTTGGGCACTGGCAGGGCCCCCTTGTCCCCCCAGGTTGTCAGCCCAGTGCTATTCCCAACTGTCCTTCACAGAGTCATTGAAGTGGTTAGAAAAAGACAGACACATAGTTCTAGAGATTCTGGGTGGGCTGGACTGGGCCCAGGGCCTGGGTCATTCTAGCCTGGAGCTAGGGCTGAAAACCACTGGTGTAAACGCTGCCTTTATTGGCTGGTAAGCTGTGTAACTCCAAAAGCCAAATCCTCCAGACTTATCCTGGGACTGTAAACTGACACTTTCTAGAAGAGTTTGACTTGAATGCTTCTCATAGGCATTTATAAAGAGGAATCAGACTTAAAAAGATGAACCTATACAGTTTCTAGTTTTCCTATTTAAATGTTAGACACTCTACAGTCTGTGAAGTAGAATAGTATATAGCCCTTAAGTTAGGAAGTAGTGTTCTCACATGGCAAAGTACTTACGTTACAGTGGGAAAAAGCTGTATACATTTTGCATTTTGAAAACCCAATTAGAAAGCTGCTCCCAAGACTGGGCAGAATTATTAGTTGCTTTTCTCTGCCTTTATGTTTTCGAGGTTTTCTACAGTTGTATTTGTAGCTCAGAAAACAAAAAGACGCAAGCAGTCACTCAGGCCTGTTTTCACTTACCATTTTGTTCTCGGGCTCGTCTGCACTCTTCCCTTTACGACTTGATACGATTTTTTGATCCACTGCTGTATCTGTTTACTCTTTGTGTCCAAATCATGTTGTCCAATATTTGAAGAAAAATTAGTTCCTTGGTCAGGGTGAGTCCTAGGTTGAAAGAGTGAGATCTGGGGCTAGTCTTTGAGGCCTGTGTTTTATCACACGTTCATCCTAAGGTCTACACTGCTACAGACCCTCCTGTCTGCCTGGTATTAATGGTTTCACACTCCAGTTAAATAGAGGACAGAGACACCAGGTGAAATACCACTATTTTAGTTGCCAAGTAAGAGTACCTAAACAGGGAATGCTTCCATTTATCATTACCATTGTTTGATGAAAGAGCAAAGGAATGGTCCTTAAGAACCAGGTAATCTTTTTTTTTTTTTTAACCCCCTCTTATTTTGGGTGGTGGATAACAGGTGTTCACTGTATTTTTTCTTTATGCCTTTTTAATTTAAATAAAAGAAATTTTTCTAAAAAAAGAAAAGAGACATAGGAAGAAGAATGATTAGGTTCTAAAACACAAACTTTGGTCTTTGGGTAAAGCATCTAGATATAGGTATGCTACAGACAGTGCATGGTGTCTGTGTGTGATCCTGCAGTATGTGCAGGAGTGTGCACACGGGCCATGAAACATTTACCAACAGTACCTTCCACGTGGTACACCTGCAAGGCCCATGGGTTTTGAACATTGGTGTTAACAACAGTAGGAGGGGAGGCAAGGTCACCCTGCCCACTGGACTGGGCACGGCTCCATCCCATAGTCAGGCAGACTTATCTGCAGCTGGACTTCTCAACCACTCTTTACTCTGTTAAATTTCTGGTAACTCCTTCCCACTTATTACACAAAAAATGTCTTGCTAAAAGACCTTTTTACATTTCTGGTCATTTGGACCTATTCTGTCATAAGATATATTTGTACCCAAAGGGTGGATTTTATCCATTTTTGGAAAAAGTCACATGGGGCAATTTCTGATGCTTTTTATCAGTCACCTAAGCCACTTAGACCAGTGAAAGGTAGGTTGAGCTTCCTGCTGCTTAACGAATGAAATTTTCCTCTATCCACCATGCCCATGTTGGCCTGGACTTTAGCATTTGTAAACAAAAATACTTTCCCCCAAATAACATTAATTCTCAAAGCTGGAGTTTGAGTCTAATTCCTTTTGTAGAAAAAATTCTTTTTTTATTTTCTCTTTTCCCTTGAACTGATAGATTTAGGGGAGGTTAATAGGTCCGAAGAAGAACAGTGAGAATGCTTCTTTTATACATTGCATAAATTTCTATGATTCAACCATAAAAACTTCTTACCTGAACACCCTAAGTTCTTCCCCATTAAGATAGATAAAGGCAAGAACATACAGGTCAAGAAGATTGCTTGTTATACATAAGAGGCTGCCTTGATTCTCAGAGATGGCAGACCATGCATCTTCATAAAGTGTTATTCTACTTCATATGATATAATTTTGTAAAAAAAAAAAAAAACGGTGTATGCACATTTGTAAAATATAATTTGAATGTGTATGTAAAAATGTTATACAAATTAACTATATTTAAAATGATTGAAATTGTATCTGTTGTGTGATGTATTGTCTTTGAGAGGTAAAATTTTACACTGCCTTCCTTATCTCTGTGAATGCGTGTGTGTGTGTGTGTGTGTGTGTGTGTGTGAAAGTAGAAGGGAATAAAAATAAGGGTGAAGGGTTCAGTTTTCTATTTGCATTCTGGAGACAGCTGTATCCCTTCTGTGTCTTTAGCAGTTGCAGTCTAAGTATGGAACTCGAGAACATGACCACCAGGGTTCTTGCTCCAGTAACAGAAATGCCAAGACCAAGGCAGGCAGGGCCCAGAGCCAGGCTCCTCATGATCAGGCAGTCACATCAAATCCCCTTCAGTCACTCAGTCGTGTCTGGCTCTTGCAACCCCATGGACTGTAGCCTGCCAGGCTCCTCTGGTCATGGGATTCTCCAGGCAAGAATACTGGCCTGGGTTGCCATTTCCTATTCCAGGGGATCTCCCCAACCCAGGGATCGAAACCCCATATCTTGAGTCTCCTGCACTGGCAGGCCGATTCTTTACCAGCTGTACCCCCTGGAAAACTCCCTACCGTGGAATATAAACCATACCTTTATGCTGTGGGATGACAGTGGCCTCTGCCTTACAATACACGTTTGGTTCAGAGTGACTCAACAGTAAGCAAGTTTCTCAAATAAAATATCATTTGGATGAGGATAGGGAAGAGAAACTCCTCTCCTTCCACACTCTAGCACTCCTCTTTTGCATCCCATATCAGAGGCAGGTAATAGAGACGAAGCCATCCCTAAGGAGTCAGTCTGCAGTGTAACAGAGAGTGGACCCGTTTATGACCACAGCCGGGGACCACAAACAGCCTCCTCTAGGCTGGCTGGAAGGAATGGCTAGACACCGCTGCTAACCCTTTCTCTGTTCTTTCCTTCTAGTGAGGACTCTGTGATGAATTGAAAGAAGGGCTTGGTGTCCTTCAGGGAAGGACGGGAGTACAAACACGGGGACTGTTGTAAACAGGATGTTAGTCAGTGTCCATACCTACTACTCAAATCTACAAGATAATTCCTACCTGATTTGCTATATATATGTGTGTGTGTGTGTGTGTGTGTGTGTGTGTGTATGTATTTATTTGCCATATTATATATATATTTGCCATATATTATATATATATTTGCCATATATTATATATATATATATAAAATCTTCCCTGGCATCTCCAACTTATATATCAGGCCTGAAAACACTGAATCTTCAGACAAGCAGAAAAACGCTACTGCGCTGAAACTCTGAAGGCAGCGGCAGCCCCGTTTGTCTCCAGGACTTCAGCAAGCACAATCGCCTCTCACAGGTCATTCATTCACTGTCCTTTCTGGAACAATGGCCTGGAATCATTGTCAGAAGTCAATCCCCACTTGACACGAAGGATATAGTTTAAAGATTTGTTTTGGGAATTAAGATTCCCAGTGCACATTTAAAACAAGGCCTGTTATTTACAGAGCACATTTTTCAAATGGGGCCTCTGTTTTGTTTTGTTGCCTCCTGGCATACTGTTTGGGTTTCCCTGGTGACTCAGATGGTAAAGAATCTGCTCACAATGCAGGAGACCTGGGTTCGATCCCTGGGTCGGGAAGATCCCCTGGAGAAGGGAAGGGTTACCCACCCCAGTATTCTTGCCTGGAGAATTCCATGGACAGAGGAACCTGGCACTCTACAGCCCACGAGGTCCTAGAGAGTCACACATGACTGAGCTACTACCACTAACTAATAGGAATGCTAAACTGAACACACGATGGTGTCATTTCTGTGGTTGGTTTTTATGGGGAAGTTGGTTGCTTGACCCAATCAGTAATGCTATGATATCCATCAAGAGACCTTTATGGGTAATATGCTATATGTAAGGTAGTAGCAAGGTTGATTTTGCATCCAAGCTTCACTTGTACTTCAAGTAAAAACAGAGGACTTGAAAGTGAAACTGTCTGGAAAATCTGGATGGTATAATCTTTGCATAGATACACTGTATGCCAGAAAATGCTATTAGAACCTGTGTCATAAGTAAAGGAGTGAAGAAAAAAATTAGTGTAAAATACATGTAATACCACTGTCTCTGAAATAAGTGTTTACTTTAAAAAAGAAATACGAAATCAGTGCTAGACTAAAAGCCAGTGCTAAGTACAACCCCCTGCTTGGCCATCAAGACTCTGGATAACATAGGCAAATTCCTCTTCATCTCTGAATTTTAGTTTCCTCATCTGTAAAGCCAGGTAGATTGAACAAGATGATCTATTGTGTCTATTCCAGTGTTGAAATTCTGTGATTTTCTGATTTTTTCTGAGTCACTAACAGAAAATAGAAATAAGCATCAAAATAGCAAAACACACATTTTGCCTTTCATCCTGAATACACATCTCCAAACTCTCAAATCCTCAGTGCATCAAATTATATTTCATAATTACCATGCAATATCTACTGGTATTATCTCCAAATGCTGTATTTTGTCAAGAATTAGTGTCTAAGAGTAATTAAAAATTCAGAATATTGAATTCCTTACAGAGTGCACTCATCAGCCACTAATGATTATTCATTTTTTGTTTCACTGTGATTAACTTATCTCTGGTTTTATTATTGTAATGGTTCTAGTGCCCTCATTTTTTCCTAGCTGAATAATCTTCCAGGAACATTCAGAGAAACATTAAATAAAGTGATATTTTATAATATCAGGCTGGGATACAGTTAATAATTACTTTTTGGAATGTGAAGCAACAGATGGTAATCACCTGTTTTTCATTTCCACAAGGGACAACGAAAGACTAAAGCAAGAACAAGAAAGTTTGTGAATAGCAAAAGAAGTTCTGGTCATTTTTACTTTATAGAATTTGATACCAAGAAATACCAGCCAACCTGTTTTTCTGAATATATTTGAGAATATGGCTGGTATATTTGTAGCGGCTGAGTCGAAGGGCCTCATGAAAATTAGACAGAAAATTATATTCCTCCCAGTCCTTTTCATGAACATGGCTTCTACAAACTGCATCTAAGCTCAGCCCTGGGAATCATATAAATATGCCCCCAGGTAACCTGGACAGACCCATCTCTACTTCAGCATTTCCATGGAAAACTTTTCTAAAGTATCTTGGCTATTCCTTGGGGGTTCATAAGCTCATGAGGACTGTGTCATTTTTATCCATGGTCAGAAGTCGTTGCAGAGGAGAGAGTAGAAGAATGGACTGAATAAAGACCTGACAAGAATTAAACAATAAATTAATATTCATGACAGCTCTATGTTACACATTCTCTCGTATAATTCCCACAACAAACCCAAAGCCATGTTCTCAGAAATGTTCACTTGCCTATAGTTTTGCAATTACTAAATGGATGAGTAGGAATTTGAATCCAGATAAATTTCTAAGAGTGTTGAGAGGAACAATCATGAACATTATTTTCAAATAGATGATTGTTGATTTGAGGGTCTTTATCTACATGTTTAACCCCTTCATTTATTTGACCCCATTAATCTGGGATCAATAATTGTTAGAATTTCAAAGCAGTGAAAAAAATATGGATTCATTAATAAAGGATATTAAATAGTCATCTAGAAAAAAAAAAAAAGTTGGATCCTTACCTGTTGGATTCATATTGTTCAAAGATTTTAATACAAACCAAAAATGAAACTATAAAAACACTTGAAGAAATATGGGGGGAACTGTTTAATAATCAAAGAGTAGAGAAGGCTTTTTTAAGAATAGTATAAAACTCAGAAAGCGTAACAGTAAAGTAAATTAGACTATGCTAAAAATAAATTCAACATGGCTAAACTACTATAAGCAGTCAAAAGAATGCCACCACCTAGAAGAAGATTTGTAATTTGTATCATAGTCAAAATTTTTCTAAAGTGTAAACAGTGTCTACAGATTAATATAAAAATACCCACAAAAGGCTGTTGATAGTAGAGGAAACTATGTATGTGTGGGAACAGAGGGTTTTTGGAACTTTCTTTGACTTCCACTCAATTCTACTGTGAACCTGTAACTGTTCTAAAAAATAAAGTCTATTAAAAAAATCCATGAGCATCCAATAGGAAAATGGAACATAGAAGGTCAAGAGACAGTTCACATGCAAAAATGAAAATAGCTCTTAAAGGTAAGAAAAGACATTTAATCTTACTCATAATAAGAGAAAATAAATGATGTTTTAAAGACACTATATTTTGTGTATTATAGTGGCAAAGATTAGAAGGTCTTACTAACACATCCTGTTGAAAAGATGTGGAGACATAGACCCTTTCACACATTTCTAAGGGTGTTACTGTAACCTCCATATAGGGCAATTTGAGAATATCTCACAAAATTTTAAATGCACATATTCTTTTCACCCAGCAGTTTCACCTCCAGGAATTCATCATTCTGATATAATCCCATATGTGTGAAATTTTATGTGCAGAATGGTATTCATTTTTGAATATTCATATCCATGATATCTTTTTGTAATAGCAAAAGACTGAAAATTCATATACATTACATTTTGTAATAGTAAAAGATTGGAAGCGCCTCTGGTGTCTATCAATAAGAGACAGGTTAACTAAACTAGAGTGCGGTCATAATGTTGGGCTGTGGGGAAATGTTACTCTCATATACTTTTGGTTTTCAACAGTAAGAGTTTTTCCTTAATGCTTTTATTTCTTGCCCCACTGTTTCCTGAAGTGGGTTGCCTAATTATTGAGTTTGAGTGAGAATTGTTATGCCCAATGTCCGAATCCCCAAAGTGGGAAGAGAGAAGGCCTCCAAGACAATGCAACTCGCAGGAAGGGAAGTTTATTACTGACTCGAGCCAGGACTCTCTGCCCGCAACCAACGCAGTGCTGTGAGTCAGAGAGCCCCGAGCCCAAGCTGTTACACAAATTTATAGGGTGAGAAGCGGATTGGTTACACGTTTGCAAAGCAATTTCATTGGTCAATACTTTCGCGCGCGCGGGACTTTCCTGGGGGTTTCCGCCCCGTTCCTAACTTCCTAATTGGCAACCAGCGGTCAGTATTAAGTGAAAGCTAATTGGTCCTAATTGGCAAACAGTGGTCATTGTTAAGCGAAAGCTACCTGATAGTAGGAAGGCCTACTCCTAATCTAAGTTGCGTTACTTCTGCTCGCCTCACAAGAACCTGCCAATGCACCTGATCTGATTGCCCATCTTTCTCTTTGGGCTCTACCTGCTCCATATTTATGTCTATTTCATCAGGTCATGAGCCTTTCAGGGATGCTATTCATGTAAGAAGGTCCATGACTCTCTGAGTACTTCTCACTACGTTGGTAAAGTTGGTAAGTCTGCCTAATTTGAGGGTTCAGTGTTAGGAAATCATTGTCATTGTGTATCTGAGCTGCATTATCCAGCATCAGCTTTACCAGTAATACATATATATTTTTTTCATCCTCATCTGCTTTGCATGGTGTTCTCTCAGAGGTTTCAAAATGCAGGTGGGACAAGTACAGGTGTCATATACTGTTCCTCCCCTATTTAACACACACATTTGAATCCTATCCACTCACAGAAATGAGAAAGCATTCTGGGTACAGAGAGGATGCAATCTCCAAGTTAAATTGATGGCAGAAAAGAGCAAGGTGCAGAACAGCCTGTGTAGAGTGCTACCATTTGGGTAAAAGGAAGTGGAGGAGAGAACATATGTTCATTTGTATCTGCCTAACATATCTCTGAAGGGATAACACTTGAAATTGATAGTAATTGGTTGCCTCTACAAAGGGAAAGAGTGTGGCTGGGGAAAGAGATGGGAGATTTTTCAGTGTCCACTTTTGTGCCATCTAGATTTTGAATATATGTATGTGAATTCATTTCCTCTGCAATGCATGCTTCTAAAATTATCTTTTCCTCTTCCCCCTCTTTCTTGTTCCCCCATCAAAGTCTGTTCCACCAGTGCTGGTATTCATGTGTGCATGTGTGCTAAGTTGCTTCAGTCATGTCTTTTTGCAATCCTATGGACTATAGCCTGCTAGACTCTTCTGTCCATGCGATTCTCCAGGCAAAATTACTGGAGTGGGTTGCCATGCCCTCCTCCAGGGTCCTTCCTGACCCAAGGATCGAGCCATCTTCTATTATCTCTTCTGCATTGGCAGGCAAGTTCTTTACCGCTAGTGCCACCTGAGAAGCCCACTGGTGTTCATAAAACAAATAATTGTGCAATGTGAGAAGGGGCAAGATTTACCTATGACAGTTCTTGGTCTTTATTCTTTCCTGACACCTAAAGTCTTCTCTCTGATCAGTGCCTCCTTTGCCCTCCTTTTCCATGAAGGGCTCTTTCCACCAGGTGACTGGGGCTTTGATGATGCTGAATCAAGAGACAGGGATGTAGGTGGAAGTCAGCTGAATGGGAAAGAGGCTGAAGGGGGAGTTCAGGTTGTCTGAGAGGTTGGCACAAAATGAATTGAGAGGTATGTGGAAAGTAGGTGTAAATATGAGGGAGGTAAGGTGTAAGTATGAGAGAATTAGGACGGATTCCTGAGAACTGCATAAATTTCATGGTTCTGAGACAGGACTGTGTGGGTCACAGTTTCAGTGGACTTAACAAATATGACTTTTAGCTGAAAACCATCATCATTGAGCCTGGATCCTCCAATATTAGACTGCAGCCATGAAATTAAAAGACACTTGTTCCTTGGAAGAAAAGCTATGACAAAGCTAGACAGCATATTAAAAAGCAGAGATATCACTTTGCCCACAAAGATCCACCTAGTCAAAGATATGGCTTTTCAAGTAGTCATGTATGGATGTGAGAGTTGAACCATAAAGAAGGCTGAGCACCAAAGAATTGATGTTTTCAAACTGTGGTGCTGGATAACACTCTTGAGAGTCCCTTGGACAGTAAGGAGATCAGACCAGTCAATCTTAAAGTAAATCAACACTGAATACTCATTAAAAGAACTGATGCTGAAGACTAAGCTTCATTACTTTGGCCACCTGATGTGAAAAACCAACTCACTGGGAAAGACCCTGATGGTGGGGAAAATTGAAAGCAGGAGGAGAAGGAGTTGACAGAGGATGATATGGTTGGATGGCATCATGGACTCAATGGACATGAGTTTGAGCAAACTCTGAAAGATAGTGAAGGACAGGGAAGCCTGGCATGCTGCAGTCTTTGGAATAGCAAAGAGTCAGACATGACTTAGTGACTGAATAACAACAAAAATAACAATATCAGCATTCAGTAGACATATAAAACAAGTTACAAGGATTAAAACCCTCCCACTGATAGACTTCTACTGATTCATTTACTACAGAGAATAAGTGAAAGTCACTCAGTCGTGTCTGACTCTTTGCAACCCCATGGACAACAGAATCCGTGGAGTTCTCCAGGCCAGAATACCGGAGTGGGTAGCCTTTCCTTCCTCCAGGGGATCTTCCCATCTCAGGGATCAAACCCAGGTCTCCCGCATTGCAGGCGGATTCTTCACCATTTGAACCACAAGGGAAGCCCAAGAATACTGGAGTCGGTAGCCTATCCCTTCTCCAACAGATCTTTCCAACCCAGGAAGCAAACCGGGGTCTCCTGCAGGCAGATTCTTTACCAGCTGAGCTATCAGGGAAGTCCTTATTACAGAGAAGCATAGCCTATTACCTTTTTTCTTCCTAAAAATACAATCAGCACCCTGATAGCCTGTGTCCTAGGAGCTCCCAGTGAACAGTTTTGGTTTTTTGTTGTTTTTTTTTTTTTTTTCACTGCCAGGTATCAGATACAAGCAGTGGGCAGTCACTGTGGACACTGAGCTAAGTTTACCAGCACCTCCATGCCATAAAGTCCTGCTGGAGGAGAACTAAGTGAAGTCAAAGCCCTTCTGGTGGTGGGTAGAGCTCACCCACACCCTCTTCCCAAATCTACTGACCCTACAAGTCACACATCTTCCACCCCTGACTTCTGTTTCTTCCTCCAGCTGATCTGCAAAATGCTTGGTTTGAATGTTCACATAAGACATATTTTCATTGGTAAGACTGAGTTCTGTTTATATTATCAAATACAAAACTACACCATTTTATGCAGATCATTAAAGAAGTATCAGATTGTCTTCGTTATAAATTTTTTTTCTTCCCAACATGAAATTCTGTTCACATATTTTCAGTTTTCACAGTTTGTTGCTCATATAGTTCATTACTTGGAAATACTCAGGGAAACTTGAGCTTAAGTAAGATTTAGCAACATTGCCCTTCTCTGCTGAGATCTGCTGGGGATTTTGTTAGAATCCTTGAGTTCTGGAATTATCATTGGCTTCTATGACAATGGGAGTGACATGAAATAATCACTGGTAAGAACTCATTTCCTAGTCAGAGAGATTTGGGGGATGTGGAGAAACAGCTTAAAAATTTGATTTAAAACTCCAGGGAAAAAATTCAACAATAAATGTTGAGTATCATTCAGATACCTAAGTAGAAGCAGAATTCCCTACAGAATAGAAACTTTTCTGAAATACATAGCAAAAAGACTTCCTTTCTTAGACTTTTTATAATTATCTATGGAAGCAGGAAGAACAAAGCTAAAAAACGATATGCTCTGGATGCTTTTCAATGCTCTGATTTTATTTTCAGCTATATCCGCCCCCTCCCTCATTCATGAAAGTCAAATCATCCTAGCCAGATATTATTTTCATTTGGGAATGCTGCTTTCAATAGTAAGGTTTTATAACATTGAATTTATATTATGTATGGACTTTCAAAACCTTGTAGCAGTTTTCCTATATTTCTAAATCCACAAGTATTTCTTCTCAGTGGAATATACTAATTCCTTGAATTGCTTGTGGATTAACAGTTATAAGTCTGTACGTTCGCTTACACAGAATTGTATTTTGTTTAATAAGACATCACCACCAAACAATACCCTATTTCCCTAAACTTTGGTGAATCAGAGTAAATGACAAATGAACACCTCTTCCGTCTTTTCAAGGCGAGCCCCCAACACTAACTACACATTTGATGATGCACATCAGTGGTAACCCCTCTGATGCCAAGAAAGCCCTTTCCTGGGCCAGATCCTTGAAAACTGGGAAAACTCGGAAGTGCTGCCCATGGGAAAAAAGTGAACATGAAAGTCAGTCTCACCGTCGTGTCTAACTCTTTGCAGTCCTGTGGACTGTAGCCTGCCTGGCTCCTCTGCCTATGAAATTTTGCAGGCAAGAGTACTGGAGTGGGTTGCCATTTCCTTCTCCAGGGGATCTTCCCTACCCAGGGAATGAACCTTGGTCTCCTGCATTGCAAGCAGATTCTTTACCAGCTGAGCCACTAGGGAAGCCCATGGAAGAGCTGGCCAAATACCCAAAAACAATAACTGGCCTAGTCTTGTGCCTAGCAAGGCAATTTAGAGCAAGGAATTCTGTAGTTCCGAATTTGTCCTTCATTCTTGGGGTGCTTCCTGCCTTTCCACTGAGTTTTTTAAGGCATTTTGATTGAGCAGTGTTATTGTAGCCCTCACTTTTCAGATATGACTTCAGTGGAAATCCTGCTAAGCCTGGCATATACAGGGCTAAGCAACAAGTAGCTTGATTCCAACTATGACATAGAAGGGGGCTTCCCTGATAGCTGAGTTGGTAAAGACTCTGCCTGCAGTGCAGAAGACTCCAGTTTGAATCCTGGGTTGGGAAGATCCCCTGAAGATGGCATTGGCTACCCACTCCAGTATTCTTGGGCTTTTCTTGTGGCTCAGCTTGTAAAGAATCTGCCTGTAATGCGGGAGACCTGGGTTCAATCCCTGGGTTGGGAAGATCCCCTGGAGAAAGGAAAAGCTACCCACTCCAGTATTCTGGCCTGGTTGCAAAGATTCAGAGATGACTGAGTGATTTTACTTCCACTTTCTTTCTTTCATGACATAGAAAAGGGGAGGAAGTAGAGCTGGTGGTAGATAATATAAAGAGGTGACAGTCATAATCTCTTTTGTTCTATTTTCTGTTGTGATGAAAAATAAGACCAACTAAAATCGTGACTCATCTTCTTAATTTAACCACCTGATTATAGAATGTTTAATGGTTCTCTCGTATTTCCCATCATTATGAATTTTGTTTTCCTCTTTGGCATTTGGCCATTTTATTACGTGGAAAGAATGGGCCACAGGCACCTTCTCTTGCCACTCATATGGTTAAGAGTTTCATGATGCTCAAATGTTATGTTGTTGCTATAAAATTGCATGCATGATTAATCAAGAAATGTTATTCTAAATTTGAAGGATAAACAACCTGCTACATCTTGGTTACAAGGCTGCAACCCTAATCAGTCTCTGCTCAATTTGGCTGAAAACGACTAATGATTAGAACAAGGTTATATCACTCCAAGAGCAGGTCATGTCTTGAAGTCACGGCCTTCAGGAATAGAAAACTGCCTTGCCACAGTAAAGACTGCGATTACAGTCCTTCTATTTAAGGTAGAAATACTCTGTGATTTGTCAGCTCAACTTGTAAAAAAATGAGGAATCCATATACTAAGGGAATCCACCAGTCTTGAGCTGGTCTACCTCTATGTGAGTGAATACATTAGGGCACCATTATGTGCCACCTGACAATCTGGAAATGAATTTGTCTCTGTTAATTTAAGTGAAATTCACATCTGATATTGATTGGGCTTCCCAGGTGGCACCAGTGGTAGAGAATCCACCTGCCAATGCAGGAGATGTAAGAGATGCAGTTTTGATCCCTGGGTTGGGAAAATTCCCTGGAGTAGGACATGGCATCCCGCTCTAGTATTCTTGTCTGGAGAATCCCATGGACAGAGGAACTTGGCAGGCTACAGTCCACAGGATTACTAAGAGCCAGACACATCTGAGCAATTGAGCACACATGATTACTTGTGGGAGTAAATTCTTGGAGATTACCAGTAGATGATTGCAAAACCTCAATAAATGTGATCAACTGGTAACTTCAGTATTATTAATCAAACTCTTTCAAGATGGCAAGAAGCAAAGACAGACCTTGGTTACCTCAAATCATGGACATTTATTGTATAGAATCACAAGGGAGGAAAAGAGACATGAGACATCCTCAGGAGCCTTATAACCAGGGACTTTAGACCCTGAAGAGAATCGCTTTCATCATAACTGGTCATCTGCCGCTGCATCTCCAAGCTTTGCCACTGTGATGAATCTACAATTCCACATCTCTGTTGCTTCTGCTCCTACCATTGCTGACTCACTGCACGCTGCTTATTGGGGAGGTTTCTTCTTATTTAAGGTTTTACCGCCTCATGGCTTTCTGCCCTTTCTGATTTTTTTGCATTCATTTTGCATTTCTTGCATTTTTGCATTGCAATTCTTTTTTTGCACTCTTCTGCTGACCTAACTGCCAGGCTCCTTTCCTGCGAGTCTCCATCGAGTGTATTGTAGGAGAGGATCTAAATAGGCTGGCCAAGTCACTAGTGCACAGCGTCCTCTTGAACAGGATTTTCATATCAATCCACTTGGCGGATCCTTGGTCAGCACAGAAACCTCTGCCGTGGGATCATAGGCCCATTCAGCCTTGTCCTCATCAGCTGTGCCCAAGGGAGCAAAAATGTGCAGTACAAAAATGACCCACTTAAAAAAAAAGACCCCTATGTGTAAGAAACACTTCGGAAGGGTGTGGCAGGCATTCTGAGGATACTAGAGGACCTCCTTTCATGAAATCAGGGCAGGACTGTGACTTAGGCAGTGGAACCTAGTATATTGTGTTGTGTTATATTGATAGAGGCACTCCTAGATGGTAAACAATGAAATTTCAAAAAGCAGTAGGAGTCCAGTTGTTGCCCAGCAGAGAACAAGCTTAAGGGTCAGTCCATCTGAAAACCGCTTTTATTGTGGAGAGGTGTTTCTTTCATAGAAGACACCATATATTAACCCTCCTTCTTCTGAGCTCCAATAGCCTTCACATAAAATGAACTTTATGTAATTTGACTACAGGGCAAGTATATATGGCTCTTTCAACAGGAGGATATGTGTGTATACAAACAAACTATATATATAAACAAATCTACATATAATACAAAAGTCCCTGAGTTAGGATGGTTAAACTTAAAATTTTTTTGACTTTATGATGACATCAAAGAAATATACGTTTAGTAGAGCCTATCCTTTCAATTTTGAGTTTTGATCTTTTCCTGGGATGTGCGTTATAATACTCTAGTGATACTGAGCAGGGTAGTGAGCTGCAGCTCCTAATCAGCTGCAAGCTCATGAGGGCAAATGGTTGATACACTTACAACCTTTCTGTTCTTCACTTGCAGTGAGTACCATATTCAATAAATTACATGAGACAGTCAACACTTTATTATAAAACAGGCCTTGTGTTAGATGACTGTCCGACTGTGGGCTAATGTAGGTAGGCTAAGCTATGATGTCCAGTATATTAAGTGTATGAAATGCATTTTTGACTTGATGATATTTTCAATTTATAACATCAGGATATAACTCCATCGTAAGTCGAGAAAAATCTGTATATTTGTATGTGTTTCTAAACAATGTACATAGACACAAATAGATTTATATAACATGTATAGTAATGCATAATATGCATTATATGTATTCCATCATATCATGTATATTCTATTATAAATGAAAGCGAAACTTGCTCAGTTGTGTCCAACTCTTTGGGACCCCATGGGCTAATACAGTCCATGAAATTTTCCAGGCCAGAATACTGGAGTGGGTAGCCTTTCCCTTCTCCAGGGGATCTTTCCAACCCAGGGATCAAACCCAGGTCTCCCACATTATAGGCAGACTCTTTGCTCATCTGAGCCACAAGGAAAGCCCAAGACTATTGGAGTGGGCAGCCTATCCCTTCTCCAGCAGATCTTCCTGACCCAGGAATTGAACCAGGTCTCCAGCATTGCAGGCGAAGTCTTAATCAACTGAGCTATCAGGGAAGCCCCATTTTATAAATGATAGAAATATATATTATGTAGTATATATTTATAGGTAAGATGTAGATAATGTATCATTACATCTTATATTTCTGTTATATATCATATATGATATATGTGTATCATATATGTATATATATTTCCATGATACTTGCAAATGTAAATTTATCCCTCAGAGATAGAAGAACTCACAAAAATTAAGACTCTGGCCCTCAAAAATCGAGGATCAGGACCTAAAATACGATAAATACCTCCAAGGGAAATTTCTAGCTGAAGCTCAACAAGCCTCCCCCTTATTCTACACCTCTGACTCCCCATGAACAATAAACCTATTTGAAACTTCAATACAAAGCACTTCCTTATCAAGGGAATCCCATACATATTCACTCAATAATTGATGAGAATCATTTTAATTTAGCCAGACTGTTGGCTATTACCCTGCACACCAGACTCACAAAGAGTTTTCCAAACTGAGTCATGGGAGATGGTTAAAAGGAAGAAAAAAAAATGTTTCCAAGATGTCCTTACAAACAACCTGAAGTGTAGATAAATATCCTGTTATTGGCAGATTTTAGGCCACCTTGGCTATTCAACAGCATCGGTTTTCCACCTTCATTTCTGCCTCCCTCCTGTGCATGAGGACAGTACACTTGGGTTACTGACCACTCGCACACACAGCGCGTTTCAGTAGGGTGGCACGCACGCGGCAGAGGGCCATTCTTCCACTCTTCTGCCTTATGAAGACTTTCAAGGCACGGGTCTCCTGCAGTCTAGGTAAATTGCATCTGGACTTGCACAGCGTATAGACTGCACAATTGTGTGCCTCAGTGGCATATAACTGACCTTCTAATACCTTTGACTGGTATACAGTCTAGGTTTAAACTACTCCCGTCTATTCACTTTGTCTTTTGAATTCTTAGAAAGCATGGAAGGACGATAATTACAGACAATTAGGGGACAAAAACTCCAATGTACACACAGGTACTGAAGGCAATTGGTGATGAAATGTTTAATGCCCAGGCTCAGTAAAAACCACAGTGCTGGCGGAGTTGTTTACATCATTCTTCAAGGTTCTGAGAGAAGTAAACTGTGTCAGGAGGAAATATTGCTTTGTGTCTGGGGCCGAGGCTTGGGAGATGAAGGTTAAATACAAGAAATTGCTTGGGGTGGGTTTAACTGTGGTCAATAATTCCAGAAAACACACTATATTTTCATCCTGTGGAAATTAGCTTCTGTAAGGTTTCCTGTATGTGTGTGAGAGAGAGAGACAGGGAAGGAGGGAGAGAGAGGCTGTATATATGCAAGAATGTCTCAATTCCTTTAACCAGAAAAATCATTTTGAATAAAAACTGTTTGATTGTGGAGGTGGTTATGAGATTCTTTCAACTTAAAAGTTGCAATTCTCCACCCCATTAATTCCGTCTTCAAAGTTCGCCATTATTTAAACATCGCTGTTTGTCTCCTCCTCTGAGTTGCTGGTTTGGAAAGACTCCTGCCACATTCATTAACCACTGAAGTAGGCAGGGCTCCTGTTGCATTATCTTATTAAATGACTGTTTGCTTTTTAAATGCCTTTAAAAAAAAAAAAGCACAAGATCTATTTCCTGTCATGAAATAACCACATTGATTAAAACACACATCCAGCAAGATGGCCTCAAAATCTGCTTCTGCCAAATTGGCAATGACTGTGAAAACTAAGATTGCTGTAAAATAGCTTTAAGATGTGAAGCCCCACCAGTAACTATTATTGTGAGGTAGGAACAGCATGAAAATAAACAGCATTCTGAGAAGAATCTGGCAAGGCAGGATGGTCTGAACCATATGCTAAAAATGCTTCGAAGCATTTAAGGTGAGCATGAATTAGAGAACTAAGGAAATTAATGCCAACTAATTGGGCATGGCTCTTACCCACGGCCTTGATCTGTCCCTCTTCCTCCTTCAGGACAGTTCCCACACTACCACCAAAGCATTCTTTCTTAGATATTAGGTAAATAAAACTGCTAGATGTTTCCCTCCTACTTACAGATCAAGTCCAAAATTTCGGCACTGAGGGCATTGCCCTTTCGCTATGTGTTCTGATTTCCTTGTCTCTGCAGATGATGCCCCTCACCCACCCACGCTGGAGCCCCAAACCCTGCAAATTCTCTCTGCATCTGTGTTGTCCTCTAAAGCACAACTGATCCTTCTACCTGGCGTGCACTTCCTTTGTGGTCTTTCAAAATTGACTTCAGAGGTCATCTCTATGGGATCCCTCCCCAGACTCCTTTCCCTCCTGTAAATATTTTGTGGCACCTCTCACTCTGGTAGGATGGGAGGCTGGGGGAGTCATCTGCTGGAAGTATTTGGGGGTATTGGAGGCTGGAGTAACTGCCTGTAAGTTGTGGTTGCTCGGTAAACACACTGACTTACTTTGACTGAACGTTCATTTGGAGGATTTAGGGATGCTGATGGCGGCATCTGAAGCCCTGAGGCTTCAGGGTGGAGGCATTGAGCCCTCTTAACCCAGCTTGGCAGCCACAAGTTACATAGCTTATGTTTACACCTTCCATCCATGCCTGCATTGACGCCCCTTTGGGGCAGAAGCATTTTCATTTCTGCAGCCCTCTGGCTCACAGACACTCTGAAGTATTCAAGAAGTGCTTGCTGAACTGAATGCTTCCATCAATCAGAACAAACATATTTTGAATATTTAAATCCTAATGGACAAATACATAACTTACCTGAGAAAAGAGCAATCATTCATTAGGAAGTAAACCAATCTTTAGAATTCCTCAGGAACTTGACACATATTTCATTTAACCCTCACAAATAACTCTGTGAACACAAACCACAGCATAACAGAAGCCACCATCAGACAAACAGGAGAGATTATTAGCTTCTGCCTTACCTCCTCTTCCTGAGTCTGGCTTCATTTCTCATCCCTCCCATGCCACGCTGCCACCAGGCAAGGGCTGTGTTCCAACCAAGATAAGCTCTAGGGCTGGCAGAGAAGTCTCACAAATTGAGTTTCCTACAGTAAAGTTGCCATGGACAAAGGCTTAATCCTTAGTCCTGAATGTTCAGAGATTCAGTTACAAGGGCTTTGTATCTTAATATCTTCCCTCAAGGAAATTTTCGTTGAATTAAAAAAACATGGATTCTTTCTAAATGGTCCCACAAGACTCTGCATCTACCTCTGTCCAAGCTCTTAACTCTCTATATTGTTAATATCCATGTCTGTCTTATCAGATTACTGACTTCTTAAAGACAAGGTCAGTCCTGTCTGTTTATCTGTATCTCCTTTAGAAGTAGGATGTCAGTACAGGTTTGATAAATAATGAATGACTGCATGTATTAAGTTTGGAGATGTTTAATCTTTTGGTCAAATGTCATAAGATTCTGAAATATAAAACTATATTGTCAATTTAATAGTTTCATATTTGGAAAGACAGCTGTCAATCTATAGCAACTTCATGTCTTTGGTCACAAGGTATGTGGCAAATTTGGAAAATCCAGCAGTGGCCACAGGACTGGAAAAGGTCAGTTTTCATTCCAATTCCAAAGAAGGGTAATGCCAAAGAATGTTCAAACTATTGCACAGTTGCACTCATCTCATATGCTAGAAAATAATGCTCAAAATTCTCCAAATTAGGCTTCAGCAGTACATGAACTGAGAACTTCCAGATGTTCAAGCTGGATTTAGAAAAGGAGGAGGAACCAGAGATCAAATTGCCAGCATTCATTGGATCATGGAAAAAGCAAGAGAATTCCACAAGAACATATACTTCTGCTTCATTGACTATGCTGAACCCTTTGATTGTATGGATCACAACAAACTGTGGAAAATTCTGAAAGAGATTGGAATACCAGACCACCTTACCTGTCTCCTGTGAGACTTGTATGCAGATCAAGAAGCAACAGTTAGAACTGGACATGGAAAGATACACTGGTTCCAAATTGGGAAAGGAGTATGTCAAGGCTGTATATTGTCACCCTGCTTATTTAACTTACATGCAGAGTACATCATGAGAAACACTGGGCTGGAAGAAGCACAAATTGGAAACAAGATTGCTGGGAGAAATATCAGTAACCTCAGATATGCAGGTGACACCACCCTTATGGCAGAATGTGAAGAAACTAAAGAGCCTCTTGATGAAAATGAAAGAAGAAAGTGAAAAAGTTGGCTTAAAACTCAACATTCAGAAAACTAAGATCATGGCATATGGTCCCACCACTTCATGGCAAATAGATGGGGAAACGCTGCAAACAGTGGCTGACTTTATTTTTGGGGGCTCCAAAATCACTTCAGATGGTGATTGCAGCCATGAAACAACAGAGGACGAGATGGTTGGATGGCTTCACTGACTCAATGGACATGAGTTTGAGCAGATTCTGGGAGTTGGAGCAGATTCTGGGACAGGGAAGCCTGGTGTGTTGCAGTCCATTGCAAGGAGTAGGACACAACTGAGTGACTGAGCACCAATACATATAAAATATTAGAAACAGTAAGAATCTAGCAAGTTTTCTGAGTATAAAGTACATTTTTAAAGGCTCATCGCATTTCAATATACAAGCAAAACTAGGTAGAATATATAATTTAGTTTAAAAGATAGCATTTATATAACATTTAAACAATAAATAGTCTAAAAATTTAAGAAAATTTAAGGGAAAAAAACTCAAATATTGTGTGTTCAGTCACTAAGTTGTGCCCGACTCTTTGTGACTCCATGGACTGTAGCCCACCAGGCTCCTCTGTCCATGGGGTTTCTCAGGCAGGAATACTGGAGTGGGTTGCCATTTCCTTCTCCAGGAGATCTTCCTGACCCAGGGATCAAACTCATGCCTCCTGCATTGGCAGGCAGGTTCTTTACCAGTGAGCCACCAGAGAAGCCCCTACAAATCATTAGATGCCCACACAAAAATTGACAAAATACTTCAAGAGCCATTTCATTGAGGAAGTCTCTGTGGTACATCACAGAAACAAACGTGTGAAAAGATAATCTAACTCATTAGTGAGGAGAGAAATTAACCATAATTCATTCTCTTCTTACCAGATTTCCAAAAATTAAGTGTTGTCAGTGATATAGAGTTACCAGCATACTTATGCACTCCTTGTAGCATAAATCACTTCTTCAGAAAACAATCTAGCATTATGTAATAAAGTTGATTTCATTTAGTGAATGCAGCTCAAAAATTCCACTGGTGGAACATCTAGGAAATACCCTAGAGAAACACTTTGACATATACAAATGTCTATCCACAGCAGAATGGGAAAAATACAAAATAATCATATGATTACTATTTATCAGGGGAATTGAATGCATTTCAGCTGCCTGTAAAAACATAGATTAATATCAAGAACAAAATTGAAGAAAAAAAAGTATAGTTGAAGATGAACACACACACACACACATATATAACTATGATTCTATTTATATAAAGTTTAGAAATAGGAAAAACTAAACAGTATGTTATTTAGGTACAGTCACATATTTAATAAGTCTATAAAGTAAACACAAAAATCAGAGAAATTATTACAAGTTAGAAAGAATGGGATATGATTTTTAGAAGGACATAGGGAGAACCTGAGAGGTAACAGCAAGTTCTTCATCTACATGGTGAATACCTAGGTAGAGCAGATACTCAGCTGGTACAAACTAGTAATTAATATATCCTTGTTGTTGTTGTTCTGTCGCTTAAGTCCTGTCTGACTCTTTGCGACCTCATGGACTGCAGCATGCCAGGCTACTCTGTCCTTCACCATTTCCCAGAGTTTGCTCAAACCAGGGGAAATGTGTTGACAGTTGAGGCTCTGGAGTGAAGAGAATGGAGGCAGGGCGGATATCGTTCCACCTCCTCTGTAGCTGCTAATCAGTGGGAGAGTAGAATAACAGCTAGACATGTGTGTTAGGCTCTTTTTAATTTTTTACTTCAAGTTTAGTCAATCAGCTCTCTTTAGAGAGTTAGTTGCTCAGTCGTGTCTAACTCTTTGCAACCCCGTGGACTATAGTTCACCAGGCTCCTCTGTCCATGGAATTCTCCAGGCAAGAATACTGGAGTCGGTTGCCATTCCCTTTAGTAACACATGCTTATTATTTATTCTGAGTTGGGACATGCTCAGGTATCCTACCTACAATAAATACAATAATGCTTTTGTTCAGTCACTAAGTCATGCCCAGCTTTTTGAAACCACATGGACTCCAGCATACCAGGCTTCCCTGTTCTTTACTACCTCCCAGAGTTTGCTCAGATTCATGTCCATTGAGTTGGTGATGCCATTCAATCATCTCATCCTCTGTTGTCCCCTTCTATTCCTGCCCTCAATCTTTCCCAGCATCAGGGTCTTTTCCATGAGTCAGCTCTTCTCATCAGGTGGCCAAAGTATTGGAACTTTAGCTTCAGCCTCAGTCCTTCCAATGAATACTCAGGACTGATTTCATTTGGGATTGATGGGTTTGATCTCCTTGCTGTCCAAGGGACTCTCAGGAGTCTTCCTGACTCCTCCAGAACTCTCAGAAGTCTTCTCTAGCACAATTTAAAAGCATCAGTTCTTTGGCATTCAGTCTTCTTTACAGTACAACTCTTCCATTCATACATGACTACTGGAAAAATCACAGCTTTGACTATATGGGTGCTTCCCTGGTGGCTCAGCTGGTAAAGAATCTGCCTGTAATGCAGGAGATTTGGGTTCAATCCCTGGGTTGGAAAGATCCCCTGAAAACTGGGTCCCCAAGACCCAGTTTCCCACACAGTCAGTCTCTCACATCAGGAAGCTTCTATAAGCCTTTTATCCTTATTCATCAGAGGGCAGGCAGAATGAAAACCACAATCACAGAAAACTAATCAAACTGATCACATGGACCACAGCCTTGTCTAACTCAATGAAACTATGAGCTATGCTGTGTAGAGCCACCCAAGATGGATGGGTCATGGTGGAGAGTTCTGACAAAACATGGTCCATTGGAGAAGGGAATGGCAAACCACTTCACTATTCTTGCCTTGAAAATCCCATGAACAGTATGAAAAGACAAAAATATATGATACTGAAAGATGAATTCTCCAGGCCAGTGGGTGCCCAATATACTACTGGAGAAAAGTGGAAAAATAACCCCAGAAAGAATGAAGAGATGGAGACAAAGTGAAAACAATACCCAGTTGTGGATGTGATTGGTGATGGAAGCAAAGTCTGATGCTGTAAGGAACAGTATTGCACAGGAACCTGGAATGTTAGGTCCATGAATCAAGGTAAACTGGAAGTGGTCAAACAGGAGATGGCAAGAGTAAACATCAACATTTTAGGAATCGGAGAACTAAAATGGACTGGAATGGGTGCATTTAATTCAGATGACCATTATATCTACTATTGTGGGCAAGAATCACTTAGAAGAAATGGAGTAACCCTCATAGTCAAAAAAAGAGTCCAAAATGCAATACTTGGGAGCAATCTCAAAAATGAAAGAATGATTTGTGTTCATTTCCAAGGCAAACCATTCAATATCACAGTAATCCAATCCATGCCCCAACCAGTAATGCTGAAGAAGCTGAAGATGATTAGTTCTGTGAAGACCTACAAGACCTCCTAGAACTAACACCCCCAAAAAGATGTCTTTTTCATCATAGGGGACTGGAATGCAAAAGAAGGAAGTCAAGAGATACCTGGAGTAACAGGAAAATTGTCACTCTGCTTATTTAACTTATATGCAGAGTATGTCATGCGAAATGCCGGACTGAATGCAGCACATGCTGGAATCAAGACTGCCGGGAGAAATATCAATACACTCATATATGCAGATGACACCATTCTTATGGCAGAAAGTGAAGAGGAACTAAAGAGCCTCTTGATAAAGGTGAAAGAAGAGAGTGAAAAAGCTGACTTAAAACTCAACATTCAAAAAACTAAGATCATGGCATCCGGTCCCATCACTTCATGGCAAATAGGTGGGGAAACAGTGGAAACAGTGGCTGACTTTACTTTTGCAGGCTCTAAAATCACTGCAGATGGTGACTGCAGCCATGAAATTAAAAGACACTTGCTTCTTGGAAGAAAAGCTATGACCAACCTAGACAGCATATTATAAAGCAGAGATGTTACTTTGCCAACAAAGGTCCATCTAGTCAAGGCTATAGTAGTCATGTATGGATGTGAGAGTTGGACCTTAAAGAAAGCTGAGCACCAAAGAATTGATGCTTTTGAACTGTGGTGCTGGAGAAAACTCTTGAGAGTCCCTTGGACTGCAAGGAGATCCAACCAGTCCATCCTAAAGGAGATCAGTCCTGAACTTTCATTGGAAGGACTGACACTGAAGTTGAAACTCCAATACTTTGGTCACTGGATGTGAAGAACTGACTCATTTGAAAATACCCTGATGCTGGGAGAGATTGAAGGCAGGAGGAGAGGAGTACAACAGAGGATGAGATGGTTGGATGGCATCACCGACTCCATGGACATGAGTTTGAGCAAGTTCCTGAAGTTGGTGATAGACAGGGAAGCCTGGCATGCTGCAGTCCATGGGGTCACTAAGAGTCGGACATGACTGAGTGACTGAACTGAACTGAACTGACTATGTGAACCTTTGTCAACAAAGTGATGTCTCTGCTTTTTAATATGCTGTCTAGTTTTGTCATAGCTTTTATTTCAAGAAGCTAGCATCTTTTAATTTCGTGGCTGCAGTCACCATCCGTAGTGATTTTGGAGCTCAAGTCTCTGCCAAAATGATGTCAAATTGAATCTTTGGTCTCGATTTTTAACTCTTCTATTATTAGATGTATATAGAAACAGAAATCTGACATGTTGATAGCAGGGTTTATTGTGATTTTATAAAGCACACATTTTCATTTTTTCACTTAATAAGCATATATTACTAAAATCATACAACCCTGTGTAATACAATGAAGTAGAAAGAAAGATAAATCAGCCTTAAATATTTTTCCTAAAAGAGTACAGAGCAAAGATAAAGACATGTTACAGAATGTTTACTAAACTTTCATTTCTTTCATCTTCACAAACTGTTGTTTTTTGCATTTGTTAATAAAAATAACCAAAAACACTTAATCGCTATTTCAAGTACTTCATTTTCTATTTAAAGTAGGAGTTTTTTATTATCTACTTCTATAGGCAAAAGAGTCAGCTGTCAAAGTAGTATAAAGAACATGAAGATAGAAAGCTGCCTATTTTTGTTTTATTATGAAGGGAAAAGCAATCAACGACTCGGGGCATTTTCTTTCTGCCACTGACTAACCCTATGACCTTCAGGAAGTCAATTCAACCCTAAGGTCTTTGGTTTCCTGTCATTTGGGTATCTTTTCCCAGTGTAGATTCCAAGTTTGGGGGTTATTTTAAGGTTTGTCTTCATTGTTTCTCCTTGTCTTTCTGTTCAAATACCTTTCTCTGATTTTGCCAGGGAAGACATCCTGGTGCCCTGAACAAGTCTGACACCCCTAAAGTCTGGTCTCTGGAATCTGGACTCTCCCAAATCTCTTCTCACTCTGCTTTCCTGTGTCTCTGTCTCCTACTCCCTTCTCTCAATCCTATTTTCTACTTCCAAGGACTTAGCTACCCAGAGAAACTAACATGAACTGATGTGTTCATAAGCCTGTTGCTTTATTCCCATCTTAAGTAACACAAATGTAGGACAAGTATAGTTTTATGGAAGAAATTTCTTCCCACAAAGAGCACTGCTAAAAAGGTGAACTTGAAGTTCCTTGGTTTGTGGGATGACAGGGGAAGTCCTGTATCTCTGCCCAATCAGTTGGCTGTTCCTATGACAGAGAGTGGACATGTCAGTAGATAATTTCAAGAGAACACCTGCCATAATATCTTCTCCTTTCAATAACACCTCTCCACTTAGCCAAATTTAATATCCTCCTGAGCTTACATTGGTTATATAACAGTGCATAATGAAAGGGTGTTGAAATTTGATCAAATACTTTTTATATATGTAACGAATCATATGGTTCCCTCTATTCTTTCATAACTGTGCTGAATTATGTCAACTGTTTTTGAATGTTAAGCCAAACTTGCATTCTGGGAATAAACCCAACTTTTTATGATATGCTACCATTTTTGCATATTCCTAAATTTGATTTGCTAATATTTTGTTTAGGATTTTTGCATTTGTAATTTTCTTTCTTGCAATGTCTCTGTAAGTTTTGGTATCAAGGTTATGCTGTACTCATAAATAGAATTGGGAAATATTTCTTCCGTTTTTACTTCTCTAGAAGACTTATGCATATTTAGTGTTATCTCTGACTGAAAAGTTTGTAGATTTCATTGCTAAAGTTATCTAACCCTGGAGCAATTTTATCAAATGACTTTTAAATTATATATTTATTTTTATTTTATATTTGACTAGTAAGAGTTTATATTTCCTTGTATCAATTTTTTGATGTATTTTTTCAAGGAATTGTTCCATTTCATTTAAATTTTCAAATTGATTAATATAAAATTGGTTATAGTATATTTTAGTTATCCTTTTAAAGAATAAAATAACTATAATATTTCCTTTCTCATTCCTGGTGTTTTTAATTCACAACCATCTTGTGAATTACAAAGAGTTTTTCATTTTTATTAAACTTTTCAAAGAAGTAAATTTTGACTATGTTGATTGTCTCTATTGCATGGGTATTTTAAGTTTTATTCTTCAAGTTTAATTTATTATTTTTCTAATATATTTATATGGATAGTTATATCATTGATTTTCAGCCTCTTTTATTTCTCACACATGCATTTGGAAACAAATTTTGAATTGTGGTTTTAGAGGCATCACAGGTGAATGATAAGATCATTTAATGAAATATATGGTCTAATTCCCACTGTAATTTCTTCTTTGATCCATGGTGTGCAGACAGGAATTAAAGGAGGCTGACTGCTAGGCTTTGAAAGGCCTACAACCAAAATTGGCCCTTGGCTGGCATCTAGGAACTTAGATCTGGGGAGTTTCCACCATTTTCAGAACTGATAAGAGTGGCTTACTCAGACTAATCTATACAAACAATATGGTTTATGCTGATGAACTGCTGTCCTCCTGGGAGTCTGGGATTTGGGGACATACAGGAAGAAGCTGGTCTGACCAGCCCCCTGTAAAAACCCTAGGCACTGAGTCTCTGTGAGAGTCACTGGTTGGCCGTAGTTTCACACATGTGATCACACCTGTTGTTGGGGGAATTAAGTACATCATCTGTGACTCCATTGAGAGAGAGTTCTGGCAGCTTGCACCTGATTTCCCCCAGATTTTTCCCCAAGTACCGTTCCTTTGCTGATTTTGTTCTGTATGTAATAAATCATAGCTCTAAGTATGACTATATGCTGAGTTCTGTGAGTCCTCATAGTAAATCATTGAACTTGAGAATGGCCCTGGGGACCGTCAACACATATGAGTTCAAACATTAGATTTCTCCCTTTTAAGTGCATCTGTTTTGCTTCACTGCACTTAATTGTCAGAGAATGTGAGATGAACAACTCTAATTTTCTGAAATTTTTTTTAAACTGGCTGTATGAAAAATCTATATGAATAAGCTTTCCATATGTAGTTGTAAGGTATATTTATTTTGAAGTAGTGGGCAGTGTTTATATAAATCTACTAAGTCAAGTTTGTTAATTTTAGTTTTTAAATTTGCTGATTTTTTTTGCATGTTCTACCAGTTAAAGAAATGCATTAAAATAACCTTACCATAATTGTAAATTTATGTCTTTTTCTTGCTATAAAAATTATATCCATTTTGCTTTGCATATTTTAAAGCCACATTAGCTATATTACTTGCATTAAATAGAGAACTGATAACATCTTCCTCATAGACTGACCATTTTACTATAATGAAACTTATCACTAATAATATTTCTTGCTTTAAAATCAAAATATTGTCTTCTCATGTTAGTGTATTTGTATGTTGCAAAGTGAAAGAGGAGAGTTAAAAAGTTGGCTTAAAGCTCAACATTCAGAAAACTAAGATCATGGCATCCGGTCCCATCAGTTCACGGCAAATAGATGGGGAAACAGTGGAAACAGTGGCTGACTTTATTTTTTGGGCTCCAAAATCACTGAAGATGGTGACTGCAGCCATGAAATTAAAAGACGCCTACTCCTTGGAAGGAACATTATGACCAACCTAGACAGCATATTAAAAAGCAGAGACATTACTTTGCCAACAAAGGTCTGTCTCGTCAAGGCTATGGTTTTTCCAGTAGTCATGTATGGATGTGACAGTTGGACTCTAAAGAAAGCTGAGCACTGAAGAATTGATGCTTTTGAACTGTGGTGTTGGAGAAGACTCTTCAGAGTCCCTTGGATTGCGAGGAGATCCAACCAGTCCATCCTAAAGGAGATCAGTCCTGAGTGTTCATTGGAAGGACTGATGTTGAAGCTGAAACTCCAATACTTTGGCCACCTGATGCGAAGAGCTGACTCATTTCAAAAGACCCTGATGCTGGGAAAGGTTGAAGGTAGGAGGAGAAGGGGACGACAAAGGATGAGATGGTTGGATGGCACCGCCAACTCAATGGACATGGGTTTGGGTAAACTCCGGGAGTTGGTGATGGACAGGGAGGTCTGGCATGCTGCAGTCCATGGGGTCACAAAGAGTCGTACATGACTGAGGGACTGAACTGAACTGAACTTATGTTGCATGTGTGTTTTTTCTTTAGGTTTGCAAGGTACATATCTTTTCTATTCAGTGATATTGTATCTTTCTGTGCCTTTAATTTAGGTATGACTTTGTGGTAGCTTCCTGGTGGCTCAGACAGTAAAGAATCTGCCTGCAACACAGGAGACCTGGGTTTGATCCCTGGGTTGGGAAGATACCCTGGAGAAGGGAATGGCAACCAACTCCAATATTCTTGCCTAGAGAATCCCATGAACCGAGGAGCCTGGTGGGTTACAGGCCATGGGGTTGCAAAGAATTGGACACGACTGAGCGACTAAGCACAGCACATCTTTCAATAAGTTGGACTGTAAAGAAGGCTGAGCATTTAGGAATTGATGCTTTCAAATTGTGGTGCTGGAGAAGCTTCTTGAGAGTCCCTTGTACTGCAAGGATATTACAGCAGTCAATTCTAAAGGTAATTACCACTGAATATTCCTTGGACGGACAGCTCCTAAAGTTGAAGCTGCAATACTTTGGCCACTTGATGCAAAGAGTTGACTCATTGGAAAAGACCATGTTGCTGGGAAAGATTGAATGAAGGAGGAAAAGTGGGGTGACAGAGGATGAGATAGTTGGATAGCATTACTGACTCAATGGAAATGTTTGAGCACACTCTGGGAGACAGTAAAGGACAGGGAAGCCTGGCATGCTGTAGTCCATGAGGTCTCAAAGAGTCAGACACAGCTTAGTGACTGAACAACCACAAATCTTTTGATAAATTGTTTTTACAAAAACAAGCAACCAACCCATTCATAGCCAATTTTCCCAACTCTTTCCAATATTTCCAACTCTAGAATCAATTACTTTTTTCTTTATCAGAGTCCCAATCAGTTCCTCCATTACTTCAAGCAATTTTTCTTTTTGTTTTTTCTGTCTCAATATGTTTTACTGATTTATTTTCTAATTCACTGATCTCTTCCATGTGTCTAATTTGTAATTAAACCATCCATTGTGTCCTTAATTCCAACTACTATATTTTTTACTAAAACATTTTTTCCATTTGATGTTTACATAGATTCCAGTTCTCTGGAAGTTATCTATTCTCTCATCTCTTTCCTTTGACATATTAATCACACCTGTGTTAAGTATGACTGAGTGACTTAACAACAACATGTTAAAGTCTATAGCTATTAACACCAATATTTAAATGTCCCATAGTTCTATTTTATTATCTTTTTCTCTGGGTTTTCAGTCATTTGTTAATGTCTTCTAGTTTGCTTGGTAGTGTAATAATTGTGTATGAAAAGTTATAGAGATAATTTGAATCTCTAGCCAGTGCTATCTTTTTCCAGATAGAATTAACTTTTGCTTTCTTGTAAACTTTCAGAAAAGGGTATGTCATCTAAAATCAGGCTGGGACACAGCTGGTTTGAAGGTGTATCAATCTTTTCTGTACACTGGTTAGTTTCTTCTTTACCCTTAATCCTAGAGCACAGATCCTATGGAGACCTCACTGGAATTCTAGAAGCCCCTTTCCATTATAGGTTTTGATTCCAAGTTCAGTGTCCCCACCTTTGTGAGGCTGTTGGGAACTCAGTTCATCTCCTAACCTCTTAGGCAAATCTTTCTACTCTGATCTGTAGCCTTTAGCTCTGTACTCCATATGGACTGGTAACTGCCTCAAGGGGAAATGCAGCGCATGATTGGGTTTACTTCACTTGTTGTTCCTTTCTCCAAGATCGTTTCTCAAGTCTTGACTGTGGTCATAGGGTTGTTGTACAGTCTTAAGTGAAACCATTTAAAGTTTAGCTCAGGATCCCAGCCCTTACCTTCCACAGAGTCTCAGCTTTTGTTAGACTTTTGTTGAAAGACCTCAACTGGTCACTGGATTACTCCTTTCCTGAACTTGTAGTAATATATTTATTTCAGCTTTAATTCACATGTCTGTCTAGGCTAAGCATTCCCTTTCTCAGAGCTTAAAACTTTAAGATGGCAGAGTACTGCCTTCTGGGTCTCGACTTACCTTGATAACATCAAACAGACATCCTTGTTGATTAGAATTAAGTACAAAATAGTAGTTATGGTTGTTTCTTCTTTTTTAGGAAGGAGGAAAGTGTCAGTAAATTAAGTCGAGCATTTATCAGATGTGCTGCTTTTAGCCAAAAGAGATTTTCAGCAGATGTACAGCTTGTTGAATTACACACAATACTTACTAAATCTTGCCTCTCTGATAGTTTTGTGATTTGTATTAGATCACAAAATCTCAGTCTGTGAAACAAATATAAGGGGGAAATGCCAACATGGAAAATCAAATCAGAAAAAAAGAATAAAAGGAAAACCAATTTTACATACAAATGAATAAATGGAGGGAAGACATAAACATATGTGAGTTCTAATTAGTTGTTGATTTCTTTCTAAATTGCAAATATATGACCATTTATGTATATATGAAACTGAACATGCTTAATATAAAACATATTTAAAGAATACAGAACGGGATTTCAAGTAGAGGTTGACTTTGACTCCAGCACCAAAGTACCAAATCTGAAGGGAAATAAGGAGAAAGGCTTATAAACTCAGACAGCCAACTTATTCCAAAAGGTGGACCAAACGCTGGTACATAACTGCTTTCTCCAAACCTGTCTGTACCTGCAGCAGACAACTCCAAGGAACAAAGTGGTCAAACTACAGTGGAGCTGTTGCATCAGGAGTTGGCGAGTTACCTTTACGACACAGTCAGATGGAACTTGGATGTTAATGGTGTTGGCAGGTAGTGTAATATTTTCAAATGGGCATTTTAATTTTAGTTTGATCTCCAAGGGCCAGACCTCCCTCAACAGTGGCTGCAAGCTGTGCTGCTTTCCATTCACTTCAGGAAATATACAATTGAATAAGCCATCCTGGGGTTGGCCAGATTCTCCTCTCTGGCTCCCTACAGATGGACTCCCTTTTTTTCTCTCCTAAGCAGACCAACAACCAGGTGGGAATTCAATATCAAAGATGATTGTATTTTCTGATTTAATCAACATATTTTACATAAGATTCTGTGTGGCATTGACAGTTGTCTGTTCCCTCAAACGTCTGTGTCCCCTTCTACAATGCAGCTATACTTGGGGAGAACGTGCCCCATCAGTAATCCCATTTCCCAGCACCACCACTTCCTGCTAAGTGGTGCCATGGGGCTAATTCTCACCAGTGAAATATAAGCAAGTGGTGAGTGTCACTTCTAACCTGGATATGCATATTCAGTCTCTTTTCCCATCTGTTAGCTGAAGTTTGTTGCTGCAAAAGACCAAAGGTGTACTTGTTGAAGGTAGTAGAATCTCCTCAAGCTGAGTTTCTAATAGGTACCAAAAAAGAGTAAGTTCATTCTCCACCAAGCAGGAATACATACACTAGACTCTCCCAGAGCAAGAAAAATATGTCTATTGTGTTAAATTGCTGAGAATTTTGTTTTATGAATATGTTAGTTCCAATAGCCAGCATTATCCTCACCAATGGTGCCCTTATGGACACCTACACACACACGCACACACACACACACACAGATAAGCACTCTTAAGCAACTTACTTCATATTCTCATGGACTAGCTGTCTCAATCAGCATTCAGATGGAGATGCACAAACTTCCATAGGATGTGTCTATACATGAAACTGAAAGTGTTAGTTGCTCAGTCATGTCCGATTCTTTGCAACCCCATGGACTGCAGCCTGCCAGGCTCCTCCGTCCATGGAATTCTCCAGGCAAGAATACTGGTTGCTGCTGCTGCTAAGTCCCTTCAGTCGTGTCAGACTCTGTGCAACCCCATAGATGGCAGCCCACCAGGCTCCCCCGTCCCTGGGATTCTCCAGGCAAGAACACTGGAGTGGGTTGCCATCTCCTTCTCCAATGCATGAAAGTGAAAAATGAAAGTGAAGTTGCTCAGTCAGGTCTGACTCTTCGTGACCCCATGGACGGCATCCTACCAGGCTCCTCGCCCGTGGGATTTTTCCAGGCAAGAGTACTGGAGTGCGTTACCATTGCCTTCTCCAGGGGATCTTCCAAACCCAGGGATCGAACCCAGGTTTCCCGCATTGCAGGCAGATTCTTTACTGTCTGAGCCTCCAGGGAAGCCCATGTATATACATAAATACTGACAAATACAATAATTATATTGTGTGTGTGTGTGTGTGTGTATAAAGATATCTGTTACAAAGACTTGACCTCACGTGAGTTGTGGGAGTTAAGCCATCTCAGTGAGGCTGTCGTCTCTGCATCTGATCCAGGAGTCTGAGGTCCACAGACAGGCTGTCTGAAGGCAAGATGCTGGAGTGTAAGGGATGGCTAGGCTAATTTGGAATCCACAAGGACAGACTGGAATCAGTGTCAGTTCTTCATTTCTCAATGCTTCCAGAACTAAATATATGAGCATTCCACAGGACACACAGTCACCCTTCATCATGGTGCTAAACACAACGTGACATACAAATGGCAGAAACCCAAGGAGGATCTGAGGGCAGGTGAAGTTGTTTCAAGCCTGGCTACTTCTCAACACCAAGAAGTGAGAGGAGATAAGCGAAAACGAGCTACAAAAATATCTGACAACCTTGCTTCAGCCTGAGGCATTAAAAGACAAGATGGGTGCTGTTTCTCTTCCACTCTCCAAATTTCATGCGAAGAATGTCTTTTGTGGATCATTCTAAAAGAAAACATTTAGAAAAAGATTATCCTGTAAACATAGTTGAGCCTAGCTAAGTTGACATATTACACAGCCCCCATCCAGTCTGCTGATTAAATTACCAGCCAATTGTTCCTTGAAAAATTATACTTCCTTATTCAACTACTCTGCATTGAATGCCATCTATTTTTCGGTATCTGGGAAGCACTGAAGATGAAGATATACGTAAGATGTGTTCCCAAACTTTTGCAACCCGTTATCCAGTGGGAGAAACAAAACCATAAACAAAATCATGATTCTGTCATTGCAATGGTATCACTACTCACAGGGCACTGTATAAACACAGAGAAGGAACAGTGTAGGGTACTCATGTTTACAAGCATACTAGACCGCCTTGCCCACACCAACACTTGGTATTAGGGTGGTAGGATGTCCCAATACCAAGAACTTCCAATATGCTTTTTGCCATCAGCAACATCCCCTACTGCCTTCCAAAGATGTTAAAATAAGAGTCATATAAGTGTAGAAAGAAACAGGGAACTTCATCTTAACTTTAGAAATCAGAGATGAGGCTAAAAGCAATCACTAAAAGAAAATGACATCAACTGCTTTACTTTAAATTGAAAACAGTATAGAGGAGAGGCTAACAAAAAGTGAACAAAGATCTATAGACTTTGTATAGAGTCATTTTTCATATATATTCACTTCACCAGAAGTATGACTTAGTAATATAACAAGCAGAGAACTGACAAGAAACAGGAATTCATTTTTCCTTCCAACACACTGAGCAGTAAATTCTATGTCAGTCCATCATCAAGGCATGGAACATACAAAGTGCTATTCATACTGCTGAAGGCATTTCACCAGAATTCTCTAATTAGCCAACAAACATTAACAAAATTAAAAATCAATTATTATAGCCTCCACTTCCCAAGTGGGAAAACTGAGGGCAAAGACAGACTTATTCAAGGTTAGGAAAGATTTATGACAAAGTGAGGAGCCCTGTATCTCTGACTCTATTTTGGGGTCCACACTGCTGGCCTCAATCACCCTGCAATAAGTGAAATGAATTGTGGGTTCAGGATATTCCACCTGCCACAATTAAATTGACTTTGCTATTTACTTGCTATTTCTTCTCCTCCTCCTCTTCCCTGAGCACTGGGGGTCTGACTAGCTGTGCCTATGTCAAGTGGTTTAAATAATCTGAAATATTATTTCCTGAGGAATACGACCCAAGGAAGGGAGATGTAAATCTGTGGGTCCCAGAGTAAGTTAACCCCAAAGTGACCCAGACTCCTGGAATTTGGAACTTCAGTTTGCTGCAGTGTCGAAGGGATTTTGACTCTGACACTAGATGTCATCTTTTAAAAATCAAAAGCACTGACTGTAAATGCTGAATTTTTTTTAGCTAAGTGTTTAATAGTGTGCACATAGGTAGCAAGATATCATTTATCATCTAAACTGGGGTATTTTTGTAAATGAACAGAGGCTGATTAGTTATTATGCCCAGAAAGTAAATAGAAACAGGGTTTCCTGGATAAGCTGAAACAAACCTGATCAACCTAAATTGCAGCACGCTTTTTTTGTTAATGGATGGGTAGAGACATTGGCACCTTTGGTGAATATCCATATCATGCATAACTAGTTTGTCTAGGTAAGCTGCTTACCTTATTGTCCCTCACTTTGAGGATCTAAATTTAGATAGAGTATTAGTTTCCTAGGGTTACTTTAATAAAGCACCACAAATTGAGTGGTTATAAAAAACAGATATGTATCACCTCAGAGTTCTGAAATCAAGGTACAGACAAGGAACATTCTTTCTCTGAAGGGTCTATGGGAGGATCTGGTCCATGCTTTCCTCTTAGCTTCTGGTGTTGCTAGCAACCTCAGACATTCCTTGGCTTGTAGCATCACTTCAGTGCTCTCTCCATCATCACCTGGCATGCTCCATGTGTGTCTGAGCCTGAGTCTCTTTTCCTTTTTTCATGAGGACACTAGACATATTGGATTTGGGCCCACCCTAATGACCTTATCTTAACTTGATAACATCTGCGAAGACTATTTCCAAATAAGGTTGCATTCACAGATCCCTGGGGTTAGAATTTCAGTGTATTTCTAAGGGACACAACTTAACCTCTAACAGGTAGCAAAGAGATCAAAGAGCATATATTTAGAATGAAAAAAGTAGCAATGGCCTGGTTGCTTCTAGAATATAGTTTTCAGTTGGTACTATAATTGTTTCTTGGATCAAAGGACCTATAGAGAGGTTGGGGACAAGTGACTGAAAGAGGATATTGGAGACCTGCTGATCACAGAGATTATTTGAATGCAAGGTTCAAATCCATAATCTGGAGAAAATGGTCTTTAGGATATAATGTGCCTTCTTTATGGCATATCCCTTTGCTGAAGCATTTCCCCGCCATGAGATAAAGTCCATAACTCAGGCAGCACAACCTTTTGATTATTTCTTAGTTACTGTGTTAGGAAAAATTGCCACATCTGTTTTAAAATAGCTCTTGGGACAGTGCTCATGGCTGTGAGCTCCGGTGATGCAAGAGGAACACATGGGCAACTGCTCACCTTCATAGCACGCAGCTAAATATATCCACTGATGCAGTCGATAAATTATTCATGCTATTTCTGCCTAAAAGCAACACTACCATTTCATGCTTATCAGATCCACTTCTTCATTACTATATTCTTATGTTTCTTATAGACAAACACCTGGGAGAAATCATTATCATGTCTTCCTGAGGTATCGTTAGCAGCTTCATGCCATCATTTCACAGGTTACATTACCCAGAAATAAATTAATTTTTATCTGGAGTGATATAAAATCAGAAATGGATTGTTATCTAGAAAAGCAAAAATAAACAAGGGAGAAAATATTCATGCCTTCAGGTATTGGTTTATGTTTATAGACTATTTCACATTTTATTGTTCAAGTTTATTCCACCTAAAAATGCTTTGGGCTTTTATTCCTATAATTTATGGAATAATGCATTTTGAGACTCTTAGATTATTCACTAACAGTGACATAGAGATATGTCTCAAATGCAATTAAATGCAATCAAAATATCCAAGTATGAAATCATAGAAGATTTATTATACTTTATTGGGAGATGACAGTTACTGTTATAAGCTTCATGGCATATCACTACTATTCCATAAAATTTTTTCAGACCTACTTAAAATGGATCCTCTTCCTTTTGTCCAGAAAATTTGCATCCATTTCTAAAGGACTGGTTTACTTAATGCAAATAGATACTGCATACTGTATGATAAAGTCTCAATTACACATGCCTTCAATAGTAAGAGTTGCTTTGTGTTCTGTGTGTTGGGGAGATTATATTTTATCTTGTATTTTCATGTGTCTCTGTGTAGACATCCAAGAGATAGATTAAGAATGTTCTCAATTAAGGAGTAGAGGGGAGTATTTTCATTAATTTGAGTTTGAAAAGGGGAGAATAAAGGGGAATTTGATCAATAATAGAGACAATGATAGGATTTCTGGTACTGCCATGACAGGTAAAGATGATGACATTGACTTTATACTAAGAATGAAATACCCCCAGACTGCAACGGACTTCAGTGTTTAAACACCATTAAGGCAACAGGGAGAGAGGCAGTGAATACAGTGGTGCTAGTCTCCTTAGGGATAAGGTTTCCAAGTGTAATGGACCACTAACAGTCCTTGAAGCTGGTGTCTACAGCTGACACATTTGTCTAACCTGTTTCCAACCACCACAAGTGTCACAAGTCTTCATTCTACAGCCATTAATATGCCTACCCTGCTTTAAGTCAAAAGTACACAAAGCAAGAACAGGTGCCAAGGATGGGAAATCTGGGGAGTTGCAAAAATACAGTTAAAAAGCTAAGAGAGGTGGTAAAAAGAACTAATGCTGGTCCCAGTGCAAATTAAGGCTAGAAAATGCTTCTAGCAGTATAAGAAAGATGTGGACTTTCTTCAGTATAAAACCCATAGAAGAAAAAAAAAAAAAACCATAAAGCAGTGGCTCCATCCAGGGTGGAGCTTACATTTCCCAAGTGGGTGGAGTTTCCTTCATCTCTTAGGACTTCACATGATAGCCACTGGCAATTTAAAGAACACCTTGCCATTTGTGCAGAAGCCAATATTATCGTCAAGAAACAATTTGATCCAACATTAACCCTTGACAGGGATGTCATCATTTGGAAGTCACTAGGAAGCAGCATAGCCCAAATTGCTTGCCTCCCACTCATTGGAATACCCCACACAACTCCCCATCAACAAAAAGCAGGAGAGTAAGAAACTACATCGGGAAAGACAAAGTTGTGACTTTCACAGAGGAAAGAGGAAACAGAAAAAAGCATTTAAGGGAAAAATGAGTCTTCTCTTGAACATTGCAAGAGTGAGTGGAAAGGCAGACAACAATGAGGACCGCGTGGATGTCACTTGCCACATTTAGTGTACTAAGCACTACAATAGACACCGATACGCTGTTGTTAGAAATTATTATCTCCATTTTTAAGATAAGAAAAGTTTGGAAACATAAAGTGATTTGGCTTAAATTCCACAGCCATTCGTTCAGTGCCAAGATTTAAGCCCATTTTTCTGTTACAATCAGAATTGTACTCTCCACTGCTAAACTCCACTCCCTTTGAGTAGAAAATAAGGCTCGAATTCCACGTTTCAAATGCTTGTAGACAGAATTCGTTCATGATGCTGCATTCCTTGCCTGACTAGAATGATTTCAGAATGCACTAAGGAGCTATCACAGAGAACCACAGAGGCCGTGGTTTTTCTGTCAATGGCCCAGAATCTAGTGGTCTCCTGTCCCCTACTCATGCGGCTCCATAGAGATCTGGTTATGTGATATATATGTTACCCTCCTGGCCAAAGTGATTTGGACAACTTTGATGCAAATTTAGCCCAAGTATGAACCCTGGTTATTTTTCGACATGGCATGCCTCTTGTTTATTAGATCATAAGCCTCATTATGCAGCAAGATCACTTGAAAAATACTGATGCATACTCTTGATTGGAGGTGGAGCCCAGGAATCCGTGTTTTCACTTAAAGGACCCCAGCTGATTCTAATGTGCAGTCAGGGTTGCAGAACCGCTGCTCTGCCTGATAGACTCTTTGACCTAACTTTCTCTTCTCTGTTCTGACTTTATTTTAGTTCATCTGACTCTCTTACTGATTTTAATTTTTGTCTCTAAAGATCTCTGTCCTTCTCTTCCCAGGTGGTAACCTGGCTTCAGTTGTGACTACTCTCTGGGTCCCATTTTGGTTTCCTTGACCCTAGACCACAGATTTTAATTAATTTGCTCTAGCATTTCAGCAGCAAAAGCTGAGTTCCTTCCTCTGATTCTCAGTAGAATGCCAGTTCATCTCACTGACAACCAAGAAGTAGGGAGAAATTCTGGGACTGACCAGTGGACCCAGAGAGACGACAATTGACACGGCAAAGGATAATTGCCAAGTTCCATGTTCAGGAAGCTTTCGTTTACTAGTTCCATGTAATTCCACCTCCAGGTTGGCTAGATTGTCCTTGGTCTCCAGCAGCGTCTAGTTAAATTCCTCTCCTAAGCAGCCTCTTGAGACTCAGAGCTGGTGGCTCTATCCTCTGAATGTCACTGCTCAGAAATCCTGACAATCCTCCTGGAGAGGCAAATCCTGAGCTCTACCTAATCAAGGTGAGTCTCCACTTTGATTCTATAAATCTCCCAGTCAGCCTGCTTCATGCCACAGAGCCTGAGCAAGTAGAAAATGGAGCATGCAAGCATTCTCCTCATTATAGCCCTGAGGCAACTGAGCAGAGAATGTCACCACCCCTGGATCCTTTTGTTGATAATGTGAAAAGTAGCGATCCTTGAACAGAGGGTACAAGAATTTTTTCATAATTGCCATCCACACATATTTTAAAAATAATTTGATAGGTTATATAAACTCACACTGTGCTGTGCTTAGTCACTGAGTCCTGTTCCACTATTTTCAACCCCCTGGACTATAGCCCACCAGGCTCCTCTGTTCATGGGGATTTTTCAGGCAAGGGTGATTGGCAGGTGAAGGTCCCACAGAACAAGTCCGTAAGGCAATTATTCACTTGAAAACTCATCAAGGCCAATATATCAGTTGAACTTCTTCCTCCGCCAAACCCTGTTCCCTGATTCCTTTCATAGGTGTTGAACCCCAATAAATATATTTGGGCCAAATTCCAACTCAGCATTTGTGGCAAACACCCAACATTTTTCATGCACTTATGTGCCAGGAAATCCTCTTAAGATTTATACTCATTATCTTGTTTTCTTCTGCCAACACTCTTACAAATTAGGTACTATTATTACCCCATTTTTCAGGTGAAGAAACAAACATAGAAGGTACAGATTGAGAATTTTGGCCTGAACTGCCCAACTCCAAACCTGGGTATTCAAGTCACATTTTATTATCTATATTTGGGGCATATTTGGTGTTTTTTGGTATCTTGGTATACAAGGTATAACTGGAAGACTAAGAATATGAAAGGTATTGATGAGAAAGAAGGTTTGACATTCAAGAAATAAATTAATATAGGGGGTAAAAATTAAATCAGCAAAAGGATCAGTATGAAAAGGTGATCTACTGGAGATCTTTAGGGGGCAAGCAGAGTAGTAGGGAGTTCAGAGTTCTCCGATCTCAGAAAACTTAGGTCCTTCCCCAGTATTTCTTAGGAGACAAATAAGAGGACTGGTTCAACTCTGGAAATTTTTTTCTTTCTAGCTAAGAAGACAGAACCTGATGAAAAAAGAGACATTTGACTTGTTTCTTCCTTCCAGTCTCGGTGGCAGGCACTCGATCAATTGTTCTCAAGCTTTGGTCCATATGGGAATCAGCTGAGGAACTTGGTGACCCACATAAAGGCCTATGCTGTATGCAAGGAGCCTGGGCCTCTCTGCTTTCTCATCCCTCTAGATGATTCCGATGCACAGCAAAGTTTGAGAACTCCAGCTAGAGAAGTAGTTTATCCAGTGTCTGAAGGAAATTCAGAGACACTGGTCCCCAGATGAGATGCTGAACCAATCCCAGCAGTGATTTATTTTCAGGCTTCTTGCCATGTAAAAAGAAAAAGAAAAACCTACTTAAGCTATTTTAAGTAATTGTGGCTAAAAGAATTCTATGTTGATACACAGCCAAAGCAAAAAAAGGAATCACAACCAATTATAATATCTCTGATGCCCATAGAATCAAAATGTTCCAGTTGCTCAGAAAAAATTCAACTTGGGCCCTGAGGCCAAAGAAAAATTACTCCCCTAGGTCTGCATAAAGGAGACAGCTTGCTGTGGTAAATAATACCTTCAGCAATATCCCTACTAGAGGTAAAAAAGGGAACATTTGGTACAATCTCTTTATAGTGTCTCATTGCAAAATACCAAATCATATACTGGGAAAAGTGATTCCGGGGAATAAGATATAGATTGCAGGGTATCTGAATTAATCTAAGAATTAAGTTTAAAATGTTTGGATGATTAACTGTTGCATAATATGAAAAGATGAAAATCAAGAAGTAAATCTAAGAATTGGTTTGGTTTATTAGCATTGATGTGCTTATAATTTAGCTTGACAGTTTTTTCTCTCTTCTGATACAAACACAAGCTTCTAATTTATTCATAATTACCCAGTATTTACCAAATAGAACTTAATAGCTCTATCTTCCTCAACTTTATCATTAGAGTACAAATCAATTTCAACTCATCTTGTTCCAGTTATATTTTATTTTTTGCTCTGCATCTCTAGGTATATTCTCAAGCTATGTACTTACCTATCTCTGCAATCTCTAAAAAAGTGTTCAAACACTGCTGCCTTTAAAGAAAAGTAATCATTGCCTTAGCTAACTGTGGTCAGAACTACTCAGGGAAAATCAAGGGAGAACAGCCATGAATGGAGAATATTGGGCCACGTGATGCAAGTGCTGGTGAAGGAAGATTGTCCCGCGGCTGGCCCAGCAGTACTTTCTTTTTTTTTTTTTAAACTAATTTATTTATTTTAATTGGAGGCTAATTACTTTACAATATTGTAGTGGTGTTTGCCATACATTGACATGAATCAGCCACGGGTATACATGTGTTCCCCATCCTGAACCCCCCTCCCACCTCCCTCCCCATCCCATCTGATCCCTCAGTGTCAACCCAGTGCACCAGCCCCGAGCACCCTGTCTCATGCATCAAACCTGGATTGGCGATTTATTTCACATATGATAATATACAGCAGTACTTTCAAGGTTTAGACCTGGAGCTGGCACTAAGCAGCAAAACTATTGTCTTATGTAGTAATAGAAATTACAGTCTTGTGCTGACATGGCTTAATTATCATTCGTAAAAAACCCACAGTTCTACAAGCCAGTATCTCCTTCTGCCCACACTGAAGACAACCAAACCTTGAGTGCATTTCCATGAGATTCAGGGGAACAGACATTTTAATTATCTTCCTTTTTGCCTTAGATTTTTCTCAGGGTCTATACCTATACGTTCTTCCTTTAGCCCTGTCTCAGAGGAAAGATTACTTTGTCTTTTTGTAAAATCATCATTCCACTTGTTATCTTGATGCCTTTCATCCTTCTGTCCTCTGGGACTTTACTCCATCAACCATCTCTGCTCCTTCATCTTGAATCCTTCACCTTCCTCTTGTTTCTTCCTCCTGATTACAAACGTGTTTCTCTGTATCCTCCCCCAAAACAAATCCCTCCTTTGATCTTGCTTCTGCATTAAACTACTGTCTAATCTCTTCCCGTTAAGAGGGAACTTCTAAAAATAAGAGGCTATGCTCAAAGATAACACCCTCCACTCCCTCTTCAGTTTATTTTCCAACACTTTGAAAATAGGATCTTTACCTAACAATCCATTTTATTTTGTTTTGTTTTGTTTTAGAATGACTTCAATAAACTAATTATCCAAGTCAATTGCTTTTCTACATTTTTATGTTCCTCTTTATGCCACCTCACATGACTGATCACTCTGTGCTTTTGAAATTTTCTTCACCCTTGGTGTCAATAATGACACTCTATTCTTCTGTTCTTACTGTAACTTCTATTCATTCCTGACAACTTTTAACAGTTTTCTTCTCAGAGAAATTTGCTGCTTCCCCATCTACTAGTATGTGTGTGAGCATGCTCAACCGCTCAGTCATGCCTGACTCTTATCAATCCCATGGATTGTAGCCTGCCAGCATCCTCTGTCTATGGTAAGAATACTGGAGTTGGTTGCCATTTCCTCCTCCAGGGTACCTTGCCAACCTGGGATCGAATTCACATTTCCTGCATTGCCGGCAGATTCTTTGCCACTAAGCCACCTGGAATCACACACACACACACACACACACACACATTCATATGCATGTGTGCAAAAAGGCTGCTGTGGAAGAATGATGCCACGTCCACTCTCATCCTCATCTGAAAATGACTAGTCACCAGTGTCATGCTAAGTTAGGGGAGTAAAGTGGGGTGATCAAAACTTGGAAAGTTAGCTCTCCTTGGAATATAGGCAATCTTAATACCCTAATTCTGTTCCTGGGCCCTTTCCCATCTCATTATGATGATATGTTGTTATTCAGTCTCTAAGTTGTGTCCCAGTCTGCAATCCCAACAGACTACAGCATGTCAGGCTTCCTTATCCTTCATTATCTCCCAGAGGGTGGTCAAATTAACCTCCACTAAGTATGTGATGCTATCTAACCATCTCATCCTCTTCTGCCCTCTTCTCCTTTTGCCTTCAATCTTTCCCAGCATCAGGGTCATTTCCAATGAGCTGGCTGTTTGCATCAGGTAGCCAAAGGACTGAAGCTTCAGCATCAGTCCTTCCAATGAATATTCAGGGTTGATTTCCTCTAGGATTGACTGGTTTAATCTCCTTGCAGTTCAAGGGGCTCTCAAGAGCCTTCTCCAGCACCACAATTCAAAAGCATCAATTCTTTGGTGCTCAACTTTCTTTATGGTCCACCTCTCACATCCATATATGACTACTGGAAAAACCATAGCTTTGACTATAAGGATATTTTTTGATGATTACATTAATCATAATTTCTCTCTAATGACATTCACATTTATTCACACTCAGCCTCAATCTTTCAATTCCAATTCAGGTCAGTATATCTAATTGCCTGTTATTCTTATGACTAAACTGACAACCTCTCTAACACTTTATATTCAAAGCTAAGTCACAACACCCAGAACTAAGCACAATGCATTGTTAAATAGCAAAACAAATATCTGTTTAATTGTTTATCTATATTTCAGAAAGTTTAAACAATTATATATTATTTCAATAAAACTAGATTTTAAAGCATATTGTACATGAAAGTTATGTCTAGTGACCAGTACACTTTTTAAAGCTGTGAGGAGGTTTCACCATTGAGATACCTTGAATGACAAAGGCTTAATGTATTCATGGCTCTTTGCATTATTTTGCACATACATAATTTTTAGACCCTTTAACAGCAGGAGTAAGGGTTAGAGGTTGTTCCTCTCTGGTCAAAGTCTGTTTTGTAAATATTCTTTTTAGAAACATGACTTCTGGAATTGTCAAAATGAATTTAGAACTATTGTACAACTATGTAAGTTTTGTAGACACAGCTAATCTAATAACCAATTCAGCTTGCTATTAGGCTGCTTGCTTCAGTTTCAAGTAATAACTAGGGTAGCATGGACTTTCTGTGTGTGTGTGTATAATAAGTATGTAGATGAAAAGGAAAGTGATGTTGAACAAGGGTTGGGATTTGCCTCTTATAGGTAGGCTATCCCATGGTGCCATTCCATCAGCAAATATAATATTTAAAAATGGATCCACTATTTCATGAAAATAGATGTGGAAGTAGAAGTTGGTCTTTCTTTAAGCTCCATGGATGCTCCAGTATGATTCAATGATTAAACAACAGATGGACAAACACATAAACACTAAATAAGAAATACGTGCCAAATTCATGTCCCAGGATTTATTCATGAGCCTATGAAAACTTGAAGACTTATGTGTGGCTATGCATATTTATGAAGCTGAAAACAATGGTATATTATTATTTCCTAACCTGCAGGGCTCTTGATTTTATGTGTGCATAAAATGACTATAATTTTGAGATGCAACATTTTTCACCTGCATCTGTCTTCTTACATGATAAGTGAGGGAGAAGGGCTCCAATGTCATATAGATTCATCTAGAATCATAAAGTTAAAATTGAATTCAAGACCTAGTCTGACTATTAGATATCGTCAATTCTTTGCTATTTGCTTTATTGAGGAGTATGATGACTTTGAGAGGTCTGTTAAGTTCCCACTAAAGGCAGCCAAAGCCAGTATTAGCCATAGAAAGAGCTGAGTCCGATTATGCAGCAAAAATTGGGCCCTGTATTATTGTTACAGTGAGGTGAGATAAAAGTGGAACTGATTTCTCATGCTGAATATAAAAAAAAAAATAGCAAGAGTAATTAACATTTTTGAGGGTTCCTATGTGCCAGGCACTGCTAAAAGCACTTTCCATGTATATTAATTCATTTTAATATCATCATAACCCATCAGAATGGGTAATACTGTTAGTTTCCATTATACAGATAGTAAATATATATGCAGGGGCAGTCTCATTGCTAGTAAGAGTAGAGTCAGATTTCAAATTTAGGCAAAACATTTCCAGAGTCAACATTTAACTTTTCTGTTATGTTAGAAGTTTTTCAGCTAAATCCAAGTCACATTTTAATTTAGTGGTAATGCTGTACATATTTACTTCTGCTGTTATTCACTCAATTATCCACAAAACTCTTGAAAACTCTAATAATGAGGCATTCACTATCTGAAAGTTGAAAGAACAAGATGCCAATATTTGGGGTTTGCCACCAACTCATCTGCCTTATAAAACTTTTCAAGGAAAATACCTCAAAGTTTTGGGGAGCCAAACCCACCATCTCAAAGCATTGATATGAAACTTTGTAGAACGACTGAGTCACCCCAGCCACAGTTCATCCCTGGGATAGGTGCATGACTAGACTGAGCCAAATGACCCCTGCCTTGGGAATCTGGGAGAGGGGGCGCCTCAGCTGTGACATGTTCAACATGAACACCTTTTGAAAGTAACATTCCCCTTTGTGGAGCAGCACAAGGTAAGAAAAAAATACATTCATGAGGGAAAAAAACAAGATAAAAGGCACACAATAAAGGTTTCCTACCAGAGGACCAATCCTGTGGCCCATTTTTAAGCCCAGTGGAATCATGCCTTTGGGTTCCATCACATTCTTTGGTTCCCATACACTTTGGGATATGTTTCTGGTATCTTTTCTCTTTTGGCTTTTAGTTCAGTTCAGTTCAGTCACTCAGTCGTGTCCGACTCTTTGCGACCCCATGAGTCGCAGCACGCCAGGCCTCCCTGTCCATCACCAACTCCCGGAGTTTACTCAAACTCACGTCCATCAAGTCGGTGATGCCATCCAGCCATCTCATCCTCTGACGTCCCCTTCTTCTCCTGCCCCCAGTCCCTCCCAGCATTTTTCCAAATGGGTCTTTTCCAATGAGTCAACTCTTCGCATGAGGTGGCCTAAGTATTGGAGTTTCAGCCTCAACATCAGTCCTTCCAATGAACACTCAGGACTGATCTCCTTTAGGATGGACTGTTGGATCTCCTTGCAGTCCAACAGACTCTCAAGAGTCTTCTCCAACACCACAGTTCAAAAGCATCAATTTTTCGGTGCTCAGCTTTCCTCACAGTCCAACTCTCACATCCATACATGACCACTGGAAAAACCACAGCCTTGACTAGACGGACCTTTGTTGGCAAAGTAATGTCTCTACTTTTTAACATGATTTTGGCTTTAGCTGGCTCTAATTATGTTTCTATTACTTGCAACCATAGAACCCTAACTAGTTTACAGTGAGACACATTATATTTGAAGAAGTTATACATATTTTATATTCATTATGTTTAATTAAATACATTTAGAAAGTATTTTAAAATATTTGCTGAAATGTATATTAAATATTCTTACCAGCTACACCAATCTGAAGGTTAACCCTTTGATGGTAGAACTGAGAAGATAGTTAGGTTTTACTAGGTAAGATTCATCAATAAAACTGAGTCATTTACATCTCTGCTTCCTCAAGGGCATATGGTTTTTTTTCCATGTCTATTATGTAAGGTCATGAAATTAAGTCTCCAGCATGTCAAGAGAATGCTGAATGCATCATATTTCTTTTGACTTCTATTTCAAGCTCCTGAGTCAAAATGTTACCTGACTTGGGCATCTTTCCAGCCAGGCTGTGGGCCTCTCAAGAGCCAGAGGCTCTGGGACATTGGATATGAGCCAGGTGTACATGTGGGCAGAGCAATGGAACTTGAAGAATAATGATGGCCCTACCCACCTCTGAATATTTCCCTCAGATGCCTTTCCCAGTGAGAATGCATTCTTGGGAAAAGGGAAAGAATAAAATCTCAAAACCATTCCACCACTGTCCAGCTATTTTGGTCAAATGCCAAGTCAGGAGTAGAGACGGTCATAGAATGAAAATGCTGTCAGTCAAAGGAGCAGTGACCAGTATGGTCCATTGACTAGAGAGTAAAATATTAGATCAGAGCCAACTTTGTGGCATTAGTAGAGCCTGCATTTTATTCAACTGAACTGTTCCCAAGTTTAGGTGGTACTTTTATTATCAGGAACCAGGTGGCTAGAATGTAATAGTGCTGTTTCATTTAGTGAGAGTATTTACTCTGCAATAGTTAATGGGTTTTCAGTGTTTGAGAGAAAGAAAGAATTTGAAAAAATTATCACGGGTAATCTGAGTTAATGTTCAAAAGAAATCATTGGCATTTTAGTTTGGCTGAACGGTAAATGGTTCTCTCAAATATTTGAGAAAAGTGTGCTCAGTGTTTGAGAGGTAAAAAGAATAGGAAAAAACTATCACAGGTAATCTGAGTTAATGTTCAAAAGAAATCATCGCAGTTATAGCTTGGCTGAATGGTAAATAGTTCTCTCAAATATTTGAGAAAAGTCATTCGCCTCTTAATTTAATAGGTCGTTCTTATTTTGCCCAGGGCTCTTTGCAGTTATGTCCATATTTGACTGCAAATACACATTCAGCCTCTGCGGTCAGAATGACTTTGTATGGGACAGAGAAATAAAAGTAGCCACATCCTGGAAGCAAAGGCCAGATTCCTGGAGCCTTGGAGTACTGAGTGTTTGCTGAAACAGTCATGTGGGTCAAGAGAGCGGCAGGACAGAGGTGGAGAACCTGTCTAAGAACCCAGGAAAGTTCTCCCAAGAGAATCAGCTGTCCACTGGCCCCAAGAGCCCCAGGTGTGTCTACAAGTTCAAGCAACATCTTTTCTATGTACTCACCACTTCTTTCTTCTCAGCTCCTACAGAAGAAGCATCAGAAAACTAGGTGGTAGACCAGGAGAAGGAAGACACTGCAAAATAGAACAATAGAAAAGGTATCATTATTTCTGGGCTTCCCTGGTGGCTCACTGGTAAAGAATTCATTTGCCAAAGAAGGAGACATAGGTTTGATTCTGGGGTCAAGAAGATCATTTAGAGAAGGAAATGGTAACCTATACCAGTATTCTTGCTTTCGAAATTCCATGGACAGAGGAGCCTGGTGGGCTACAGTCCACGGGGTCACAAAGAGTTGGACATGAATTAGTGACCACAAAACAACATCATTATAACTTCATTTTCCATTGAAAATTGAAGTGTAGCCTAAAGCAAGGGTTGGGGGGAACTTGATATTATATCAAGTTGAGAATTGTGGTTACAGTCTAAGACTAGGAACCTGGTTTCTAAATGAGAATACACTCATTTGCAACTTAGAGAAATCCAAGACACTGTTACCTAAAAATGAACAGAAAAGCCAAGGAGACTGAGCAATTTTAGGTAGGGATCAGTGATGAATACATTTTATCAGGAGCAATGGGAGACAAAAACAAAGCATTCATTTAAATTATGTCCTGAGTTTTCCTTGTTCATTAATTTGCTAGAATTATTATTTTATTTTCCAGGCACTATACTAAGTGATTTATATGTATTATCTCATTTTATTTTAACTCTCACATCAAATATATGAATTAGACATAATCATTTCTCTTAGGAAAAAAATGAAAATTTGAGAAGTTCCATACTTTGCCCAAGGTCACATATTTAGTAAGTGGAAGAGCTGGGATATTAACTAGATCTGTCTGATTAATAAGTTCATGCTCTTAACAACTATGCTTCCAACCACTACCATGTACTACTGGCACGAATAAATCATCCATAGTTCAGTAGAAGGGTTTGAGGGAAAGATCTTTCATGAAACAGCAAGTAAAACATCCCGGTTTTGTAAGATAAAAGATGGATAACTGGTGAGAAGTTGCTATTTGGCGTGGGGAGACTTGTCTGGTGCTTGGTGATGGCCTGGGATGGGGGCTGTGGAATGGGGAGGGAAGGAAGGATCAGGAGGGAGGGGATATATGTGTGATAGTGGCTGATTTGTGTTGTTGTGTGGCAGAGGCCGATGCAGCTTTGTAAAAATTTAAAAATAAAGAAAGTATTTCTATGTGTGTATGACTATGTGTGAAATGTTTTTAAAGTCTAGAAAGATATACCATTATTTTTTTCCAGTTGTTTGGTGGTTTTTCCATCTATTTGTTTAGCTGTCTTTCTTTCTTCTTCTTCTTTTTTTTTTTTTTTTTTTACTGTTATTGCTTTTATAAAAGGAAAAGTACTTACTTTTTTGGCAGTAATTGAAAGTATGTTGCTTCTGTCTTGTGTTTTATTTCCTTGAGTTTAGTTATGTGACTGTTCCTTTTAAAAATTGATTTCAATATTTCTATCACTGTTTGGTTTAAATTGGTAAATTCTGCCCTCTTGAGTGGCTTCTCCTGGTCCCCATGTTGATTGCCAGTTGCCTGAAGCTCCGCAAGAAGTGCTTCATGGTTAGGGAGAGAGCTTGCTTTTTCAGACAAGGATGCTTGATCATTTCAGAACTTACTGCACAGAATCTACACATTAATTATTTTCTATCAAAACATAAATATTTAAAATACAATGAAATTGTATGGCATCACTTACATAACTCAGCAAAGGGAAAATGAGAGGAATAGAAAGCATATCAGTGGTTTCCAGAGTCTGGAAGAAGGAGCAGGGTTTGACTACACATAGACAGAGGGTAATTTGGGGCAGGGGGTAATAAAATTGTCCAATAAGGTGGTTATACAACTGCATATATTTGTCAAAATGTGGAGAACTGTACACTAAAAATAGTGGCTCTTATAGTAGGTATATTCAATCTTAATTTTAAAAAATGAGAAGAAGTACAACATAAATCCTGATGTCCCATTGTCAGTTTTTCTTTTTTGGCATCTGAGAAAAATAATATTCAAGAAAAGTGCTTATTACTCAAACTCTCTTCTTTTTGTCAACATCACTGTGCTTAATTTTTCTTCTCCTCTAGGTCTCTCTTCTTTTCTCATGGTTAACAAGCTCACTAAAGAAAACCCTCACAACCACACGTCATAAAGGCATCATCTCACTCCCTCTCTAGCCTCCATATATCATGGATCAAAAATTAACTTATTTTAATTCTTTGTTTTAAAAAATTAACTCAATCTTTAAATTTCATTATGAGGAAAAGGCTGCTTCTTTAAGAAAAAATGCTTAAGATCATTATTTTATTCATTCTGGAAAACATCTGGAGCAGAGGCTTGAGATTTTGGCTGCACAGTGGAATCACTCAGGGAGCTTTACAAAAATCATTGGATCTGGGATCGTACCTCTAGGGATTCAAACATATTGTTGGGATACAGACCGAACAGAAGCATTTTAAAATTTCCCCAGATCATTCTAAAGTGCAGCCAAAGTTCAGAGACACAATCCAAAGTTTTAAGAATAAACTTATTCTCTTATAGGAACTTCTTTTGTAGCTATTTTTAAAGAAGGAAATGCTTATTTTTAGAAAGGAAAGTGTGTGTGTACATAGAAAACCATCACACTGTGATGTCCTCACTGATAAACTGATGTGAGACTGTGTTAACGACTAATGATGGTCCATTACATTTCCTTTCCAGGTGACAATTGTAGCTGCACCAAGGTCTCAGTGACACCTCACCCTGGATGCAATTTACATCTATAATCATTTGACTTTAAATAAAGCAGGGTAACCTCAAAAGTGTGGGTGAGACTCATGCAGTCGAAGATCTTAGGAGCAAATATCTGAGTTTTCCCAGATAAGAAGGAATTTTACCTTGAAGCTGGAATGCAGAAATTCTGACTGAATTTCCAGCTTGCTGAACTAGCCTATGGATTTTGGACTTGTCAGCCTCATCCATGTGAGCCAATTCCTTAAAATAAATCTTAATCTCTGTTTCTTTATGTATATATATATATATATACTCTCTCACTCCATATATATAAATATATATATTATATAAATATCATCTTTTTTATATATATACACACAATATTTTATATATAATAATATATTCTATGTTCAATAATTTTTAATATTATATTAAATAATAATATTAATACTTTCTGCATGTGCACCTTGGTGGATATGTTATTATGTTTATTATAGAAGGAGGAGAGTGAAAAAGTTGGCTTAAAGCTCAACATTCAGAAAACTAAGATCATGGCATCTGGTCCCATCACTTCATGGCAAATAGATGGGGAAACAGTGGAAACAGTGTCAGACTTTATTTTTCTGGGCTCCAAAATCACTGCAGATGGTGATTGCAGCCATGAAATTAAAAGATGCTTACTCCTTGGAAGGAAAGTTATGGCCAACCTAAACAGCATATTAAAAAGCAGAGACATTACTTTGTCATCAAAGGTCCGTCTAGTCAAGGCTATGGTTTTTCCAGTGGTCATATACGGATGTGAGAGTTGGACTGTGAAGAAGGCTGAGTGCCAAAGAATTGATGCTTTTGAACTGTGGCGTTGGAGAAGACTCTTGAGAATCCCTTGGACTGCAAGGAGATCCAACAAGTCCATCCTAAAGGATATCAGTCCTGGGTGTTCATTGAAAGGACTGATGCTCAAGCTGAAACTCCAATACTTTGGCCACCTCATGTGAAGAGTTGACTCATTGGAAAAGACCCTGATGATGGGAGGGATTGGGGGCAGGAGGAGAAGGGGACGACAGAGGATGAGATGGCTGGATGGCATCACCGACTTGATGGACGTGAGTTTGAGTAAGCTCTGGGAGTTGGTGGTGGACAGGGAGGCCTGGCATGCTGCGATTCATGGGGCCGCAAAGAGTCGGACACGACTGAGCAACTGAACTGAAGTGAACTGAATATATTATTAAATGATAATATACTGCCTGCCTGTGCATCTTGTGGATGTCTATGAATGGTGGTTGTACTGGGCAGAAATTGCTAATTCAAAAAAATTCTCAAACATGTTTGTCACTTAAATTCTTAAACAATGGTTAAGAAAAGTTCAGACAGACATTGCAATGTCATTAATAAAAATTTAAAATACAACAAAGTATTGTCGTTTTCTCTGAGCTCTATGGAAAATTAAAAAATCTATACTGGAACTATGAACAGCCATCAAGAAAGCCCAGTAAAATAAAATACTCCCTGAAACATAATATTGATTCTCCACATTATTTAGTAATGCAAAAGGAGAGCTATTCACTAGCTTCCTGGTCACCTTAAAGTGCTTCTTTGAAAATGGTCTAGGTGGACGCAAGCTCCCAAGATGTCCTGAGTCAAAAATCTTGTGCAAAACAGTCACCTCCTTCCTTCCTAAGCACCCCTCCTCTTACACCATCAGCCAGGTGGGGCCACAGACAGAGAAAGCCAAGACCTGGAAAGATGATTTACAGCCAGTGGTGGCTGTAGGAATAAAACGCTAAGAATTCCTTCTGAATCTCCCACCAGGTTGATCCTTTATTACAAACACAGAGGGGGTAAACCAGCAGCATCTTTACAACCAGGGTGCACACCACCAGGTCTGGCCAGGAGAACAGGTTAAGAAAGCATCTGCAGGTTCCAGCAGAAAATCCTGGGCTCAAGAATTGCATCTATGCATGTACTCCTGCATTGGGCTACCCTGGTGGTTCAGACAGTAAAGTGTCTGCCTACAACACGGGAGACCTGGGTTCGATCCCTGGGTCGAGAAGACCCCCTGAAAAAGGAAATGACAACCCACTCCAGTACCCTTACCTGGGAAATTCCATGGACAGAGGAGCCTGGTAGGCAACAGTCCATGGGATCACAAAAAGTAGGACACAACTGAGCAACTTTACTTACTTACATGTGCTCCTACCAGGAATCTCATTTCTGCTACTAGGAAGACAGAAGTCTCATGCACCATCAAATTGGAGAGTTATTTCACTATAATCACAGGCAAAGGGAACAACTCATTTTTTTTTTCCCTGAAAGGTCTACCTATACTTAAAACTGTAAATGAGTGTGGTCATTTATTGTTGTCACTCACTAAGTCACGTCTGACTCTTGGTTGACTCCATGGACTGCAACACTCCAGGCTTCCCTGTCCTTCACTATCTCCCAGAGTTTGCTCAAACTCATGTCCATAGAGTCGGTGATGCCATCCAACCATCTCATCCTCTGTCGTCCCCTTCTCCTCCTGCCCTCAGTCTTTCTCAGCATCAGGGTCTTTTCCAGTGAGTCAGTTCTCCACAGCAGGTGACCAAAGGATTGGAGCTTCAGCTTCAGCACCAGTCTTTCCAATGAGTATTCAGGGTTGATTTCCATTAGGATTGACTGGTTTGATCTCCTTGGAGTCCAAGGAGTTCTCAAGAGTCTTCTCCAGCACCACAATTTGAAAGCATAAATTCTTCGGCTCTCAGCCTTCTTTACGGTTCAGCTCTCACATCCATACATGACCACTGGAAAAACCATCACTTTGACTATAAGGACATTTGTTGGCAAAGTGATATCTCTGCCTTTTAATACACTGTCTAGGTTTGTCATAGCTTTCCTTCCAAGGTAATAATGATAGAGTCTAACTTTCAATTTCACTCCAGGGTCTCCTGCTGATTTCTCCTTTTCGCTTATTTCCTGAAATCTTTTTAAAAAGTAAACTTTAGCATCCCCCTGAATATTTTTTTATTTGAGCTTTGTTATGTGTTCTTGTTTTGACTGCTCAGCAGCTACTGGAAGCATCCTCAGTTGAAGAGTGCTAGGATCTGTTTCCTAGAAGTTTACTTCTGCCAGTGGAAAGGGTTATTTATTATTTTAATGAGCAGAGGTTTTCATTCTTGACTTCTTAAAAAACAAACAAAATAGAATGTCCAAGGATACTAGGCTTAGAAAGGTAAAGTTTATAGTGGGGACTAGCTGTCGGTTTCCTTGACCCCTCCTTGATTCCCAACTTTCTTCTTTTTTTCCCCATTTTAATTTTGTATGCACTTTTTTCCCTTCCCCTTGACCTTCATAGCTTGTCCCACAGGACTGGAGCCATTTGCTGACCAATCTCAGAACTGTTGCTATTTAGTCACAGAGTCATGTCCAACTCTTTGTGACCCCATGGATTGCAGCACACCAGGCTCCCCGTCCTCCATTATCTCCCAGAACTGGCTCAAATTCATGTGCATTGAGTCAGTGATGCTATCAAACCAACTCATCCTCTGTTGCCCCCTTCTCCTTTTGCCTTCAGTATTTCCCAGCATCAGGGTCTTTTCCAATGAATTGGCACTTCGCATCAGATGGCCAAAGTATTAGAGTTTCAGCTTTAGCATCAGTCCTTCCAGTGAACATTCAGGGTTGATTTCCTTTAGGATTGACTGACTTGATTTCCTTGCAGTCCAAGGGAAGCCTAAATAGAACAATGGTGTCAAAGACAAACCCAAACAGCTCAAATTTACCTTTTCCTTTCCTAGAGCTTCAAGATTCAATGGAGAACATATATTTAAACCAGTATTTAAACTCCCTACCACCATACTAACAGCTAAAAATAACTATGGAAGTTCAAAACCAGAAGTTGTGAATTACTAAGAAAGGCCCACATCTGGGACATTATATTGTGAGGACACCAGCTTCCTTGCCTCTGCCGCACTCAGATCCTTCTAGTAGTCTCTCTCTCAGACGCTTGTGAGACTGGACTCAGGCATAACACCAGTCAAAGGGACACATTTAAGATATGCTTATGCTACTCCACAAATTCTTTCAGTGTTTTCAGTAACTTATAGTAGAAAAGTATTTAGAATCCTCAAAACCCTATTTTCTCCAGTGCTTCACTCCGTTGCATGTTCCACAAACACCAGACCCCCAGTGCTTACTGACCTAAGGAGCCACTTTCCCTTCAACCCCCATTGACCAAGAAGAGGCACAGGAGGAAAGAAAACTCAACTCCTTTATTCTTTTCCACTGATCTCATTATTTCCTCTTATCCCTCTGAAGAGTCCTCTTATATTTTCCCTGATTGTTCCCCCACTAAGGGTGTCATATATTGGCAGAAACTGTTTTCAAATAGTTCCTATTCCTAAGATCATAGGATTAATGCCCAGCCAAGTAGTTTGGGGTGTGTCAGTTTATACCCCCATCTTGTTCCAATCATCCAGCTGTATCACCACAGAGAAAGTGCTAGAAGGAATAGGTTCTTTATCTTGCCTCTTTGTCTTGACGTAAGCATGAATTATTTTTTAATCAGGAAGCTCAGCCTCCATGAACTTAGAGGTTTCAATCCATTTCCTTCATTCTAAGGAAAATATTATATTGATACTATTCTAACCCAGGGCAAGCAGGAAAATAAAATGAGAGTGGGAGGAAAAGTATTGAGCATAGATTTCCTTTAAATTTTGCCATTCACCTTCCAATAGGGTATCTCACTAATCTAAAAACTATCCTGTAAATCAGGTATTATTCTTCCCAATTTTATTTGAGTAAATAGGCTAAAAGTTTAAGTAACTGCCTAAATTTAACTCAGAGTCGTCTAAATCATAGAATTTACTCACAAATGACCAATTTTTCGTAACCAAAACACACTATCTTTCAAAAACAAGACAAAACAAAGAAGCGTGGGAAATTCACAAAAGAAGGGGAAATTAACCAAATCATTTTATTAGCAAGTAGGCGAGTCTACAAGGGATTCTTAGGTGGTGCTAATGGTAAAGAACCCTCCTGCCAATGCAGGTGACCTGTTTTCTAGATAGGAGAAGGATATAGCAACCGACTCCAGGATTTTTGCCTGGAGAATCCCATGGACAGAGGAGCCTGGTGGGCTACAGTCCATAGGGTCTCTAACAGTCAGACACGACTGAAGTGATTTAGCACGCACCAGGGAAGTCTGCAAGTACTTTCATTGACTCTGGCAACACCCAGGCCACAGCTGCTGGCAAAATCCCTCCATTTTGATATAACCTCTTTAGCTTAAAAATGATTCCTGTTAAAGAAATAATGCAGAAAAAAGTATATTTTTAACAATTTTTTTTTTTTATCAATTGTACTTTTAGTGAAGGAACTCAATCCTCTTGGGAAGAAGAGTCACTTTTAATTTCCCCCAAAGCATTGAAAACCCTGAGCATTTGGAACTTCTCTGCTGGAACTGTGTTCCGGGCCGTTTTATCAACCACATAAGGATATCTGTTTCATTGCACATATTCACATATTTTTATAAACCCAGCTTGTTTATCTGCCTTTTTTTATTGGGCTCTAAATAGCTTTTAGCTATCTCCAAAATGAAATTCAGTATTATAGGATAAAGACTGGCTGCTGCCAAAGAAAGTCCAAAAAATGTATCTTGGATTCTGAAAAGAATTCCAAGGGCATTTTGAGCAAGAGCAAAAAAGGTAAATATATGACTTTCAAGGAGCTACTTTTTGATGGGGCTCAAATTCCTCTGAATGTAAAACTTGGGGTATGTTTGTCATCATTTTCATTACCTGCGGAGTAGCATTTCTACTTAGAGCATGCAAATTAAAGAAATATGTAAAGCCCTCCTATTTTCTAGATTCAGGAATCCAGGCAGAGCATTTGACAAGAACCTGTATGATTCATAGAGGTTCTCAGAGCACTGCTTTTTGGCAATATGATCTTTTGTCAGTGTGAAACTTGTAAGATAAAGGGATATAGATAGACCAACAGGATCGTGAAGGAGTAGGAGGCAGCACTGCACGATGTGCAAAAAGCCCAAGGATAAAACTCTCAGATGCTGCTAGAAGCCCCACTTCCTGAGATCTTCTCAAAAGCATGGACAACTTGACACGTCAGTTGGAACAGATACTGGCAACAAATAAACACTGAATCTAGAATGTTCAGCCAAGTAGTATAGGAAAAAGAAAGAAAAAAGATAGAAAAGATGGAAAAATTGTCCGTATGTGACACATATTGGAAAACCTGTCCATGATGTTAAGGACAAGGCACAGAAGCTCAAGACTGAGGCCTCTTTGCCAGGATTAATGGAAGGAGGGAAAGAAGGAAGGGGAGAGGGAGAATAAAGGAGAGAGAAAGAAAGAAAAATAGAGCTTCTTGTCTAACAAGAGAACTTTGTGGAAACCAACAGGAAAACTCTTTCTTGGGTGAAATACTGATCTGAACATTAGGAACATCTCTGCTCAGAACTATTGAAGCAAGTCTCCACTGGGAGAAAATTCTCAGTGGGTCTCTCCTATTTGTGCTGGAGGTACTGACACTGTTTTCTCCTGGACTATCTTTTCAAGGGTCTTCGTTAAGCAAACAACTCTGGAAGACAGAAAGAGTGTCTCCCTCTGGGGCAAAGGCAGACTTTTACATTCATTTTCTATTTTTTTGTTGTTGTTGTCCAGGGCAATAAAGATAAGATCTCTCTCTGGGGCAAAGGTTGAATGTTGTCTGCTGATAGTCCCTTTAAAAGAATATTTCCTCAGCTCCAGTTCCTTACCTGGGACAAAGCCACACTGTGGGTGTAACATCTACCTGGGCTGCCCACTTGGGACTAGGGAGCAAGGGAAATAAATGTGGACATGACACCTAGAAGGCCTTCTGTGCCATAAGTAATCAAGTTCTTTTTTTCAGATGCAAGAGTTCTGTCTTCTGCTAGCATCATCCATGAAACCATTGCAGGTTACCTTTTTAACTTGCAATTAGGGTAATACTTCAGACCTTTCACAGTTTGTGACATTCTGCAACTTCCAGAGAGAGACTCACATAGGATGTTTTAATGATCTCTCTCAAAGCAACAACATTTTATCTCCTAGGAGACAATTAATGTAGACATAGATGTCAAGCATCTAGGCCAAGCATGGAGGAAACACGCATACATACATACACACACACACAAACCAGTATTAAGCACAGGAGGAAAATAATATTCTAATATTTTGAATAACATAAATAGAAATGATAAATACAGATAGATGGATAGACATCGATATATAGAGAGATAGGTAAGTATAGAAATAAGAGAGAGATGACCAAGACAGACAAAGACAGGGACACAGACAAAGAGAGAATAAAGTGCATATTTGGGGGTGTGAGTGTGTATCTGTATTTTCATGTGTGTCTGTCAATACTGAGCATTAATATACAAGTTAAGAACACACTATATAAGAATAAAATACATTTGCAGATTTTGCAGCTTAGAATTTGTATTTTTAAAAGTATTTCATAAGATACTGAGCCCCCCAACAATGAGATGAGTGGAGGATAAAGTTGATTTTCTCTTTATTTTTCTCTTTGATTTCTATCTTTGGTGAACCTTCAGGAGAAATGATGCTGTATGAAAATTAGGTTTAAAATTGGATCATTCATTTCAATTTTATTGCTTGTTCTCTAAAAGAAAAGTGGAAGAGCAATAAACGATCTCTCGCCTCAGCGTTATCAATTTGTATTCACTGTGCTTTATATCTCCCATTTAGACATGGCTGTGTCCTGACCTTCCTTTTAATTTAGTTCCAACATATTTTTAGCATTTCATCTCATGGTCAGTCTCAAAAACTTCTGGAGCATTTCGCAGCTTGCTGAGGTTACATTTCATGAAGGTCTCAAACAGTTTTTTTTTTTTTTTAATACGTGTCACTTAAATGCAATGAAAACTTTTGTTTCAGAGAACTCAGATAGCCTTAGCATATTCCCTTGGACTTTGTTTCTTTAGGAAAGTTGGTGTATCAGCACTAATCTGGGCAAGAAAAAGAACTGAGGCAAACTGTAGGTTTTATCTAATCCCTGGAAGACATTTTAGCAGCATGCACGAAGTAAGAAAATCTTTCATCTCCCCTAAACCACTGAGTTCGTATAAAAGACTTCACTTCATAGGGCGAAATGAATAACATGAGTGAATAGGATGAACTGACATGGGGTCAGAACCTCAGAGGGGAGCTTCCCAAGTTGCGTGTGTGCTAAGTCGTTTCAGTCGGGTCCAGCTCTTTGCGACCCTATGGCCTGTAGCCCACATGGCTCCTTTGTCCATAAGATTCTCCAGGCAAGAATACTGGACTGGGTAGCCATATCCTTCTCCAGGGGATCTTCCTGACCCAGGGATCAAACCAGCGTCTCTTATATCTCTTGCATTCGCAGGCAGGTTCTTTACATTAGCACCACCTGGGAAGCCCAAGGGAGGTGGGAAGCCTAATGTGAGGTCTCTTCAAAAAAATGGTTTGGTCTCTCACTTTTGACCTCATTACTTTTCCTGCAGTAATGAGCATAGTTACATTTTCCAGAAGAGCATATATTTCTATGAAAGTAACTGAAAGAATTATTTTTGCTCACTTGCTTTTAAGAAATAAAATTAAAATAAAAATTGTTTACAACGAAGACTCTGAGGTGGGAGGGTTTATTGCACTGGCTGGTCCTGACTCTTTCCCAAGAGTTCGTTATTTCTTCTCCTCAGAGTCGTCAGCTTTGGACGCAAAACAAAACCACAGAGTATCTTGTCCAGACCTCATGAAGGTCTAGCCAAGCGTCACTAGCATCATACCTCCACTTAGAAAGTTTCCAGTCCTCTGTAGTCTTTCTTGGCTTTAACCCAATCTTTTTCCACTTTGGATCTCTACTTTTTTCCCAGGTCCTCTGAGTTCATTTTCTGTTCACAGCACATTTGTGGAGCAGTTACACTTAAAGATTCCTGGTTTTCCTAAAAGTTGAAACCTTTCCTGAGCTGCCAGCTCTGTCACTTTCCTGAGTTCCTCTTGGATGACGTGTCCTATGTTAATTTCTTGGAAACTTGTCATTGTAACTTTATGTAGCAGAGATATTTGAAGCATACAGTAAGAACATGCTTTTTATTCCTTCTAACTCTTCACCACCAGAATGTTTTCTTTAGTCATTCAACAAACATTCCAAGTGTCTACGATATGCTGGTTAAGTTGCTAGGCACCAGGAACATAAGATACTTTAGACATGGTTTCTGCTTTTTTTTTTTTTTTTGAGGTTTCAGCTCTTAGAAATATTAGCAGGTGTCTTCTTTTATTGTACTGAATCAATCACTAACACTCCAGCTATGAGATATCAAATGCATTCATCTCTGATTTCCTTCTCAATTCTATATCATACTTTTCATTGACTAATTTACTTAAACAACTCTCCAAGAATAAAACTTAAAAAGGAAAAAGCCTAGCTAGAAAGACACAGACTTTAACATAGATTTCACACTGTAAGCTATTTAAGAAAGAATTGTCTGTAAGTGAAAATTAAAAAGCCCTCAACCAATATTGAGAAAATCTGGGCTCAGTCACCAAAAAATAGCTAGATGGCTACAGAAAAGCCACTTAACCTTTTGAATTTCAGTGTCTGCATCTGTTAAATGTTGGGTAGGAGTAAATGTCCCCTTAGTTCTCAGATCTAAAATTCAATGAATCTAAATGTAAAAGTATTTCAGTTATGAAATGCTGTTTGAAACACATTTCTCATGGAAATTCAGAGAAATGTAAAAATTCAGGCAGCAGACACGGGAGGATTCACTAGATAAATAGATGAGGAGTTGCACTGAAACTCCCCATCTTGAGCACTCTAGGAGGAGGGCCAATTCTGCTCAAAGGTATGAGGCATATTTGGCTCTGAATCTGCTACACAGCTGAACTTCCTCTCTCAGCAAAGTCAGACACAGGGCCATCAAAAGATTTGGGGTTGACTGTGACTTTTCTTCTGTATCTGGTGATGATCTTTCCAAATTTGTCAGCAAAATTTGACTGAAAAAAAGCTATTTGTTATTGGATATGCAGGCTGATCAGATCAAGACAGAGAGGAAATCATATAATAATATGTACATGTGATGAAAATGGGTCTTTTCTGATCCTGTAGGGTTCTGCCATTTCCAATACTATAGTCTAAAGAGAACCAGAAAGTTAAATGTGGCTTATAAAATTGTATTAGCAATTGCTGTGGAAAATCCTTCAAGAAATGGGAATACCAGATCACCTGACCTACCTCCTGAGAAATTTGGGTGCAGGTCAAGAAGCAACAGTTAGAACTGGACATGGAACAACAATCTGGTTCCAAATAGGAAAAGGAGTACGTCAAGGCTGTATATTGTCACCCTGCTTATTTAACTAGCATGCAGAGTACATTATGCGAAATGCCGGGCTGGATGAAACACAAGCTGGGATCAAAATGTCCAGGAGAAATATCAATAACCTCAGATATGCAGATGACACCACCCTTATGGCAGAAAGTGAAGAAGAACTAAAGAGCCTCTCGTTGAAAGTGAAAGAGGAGAGTGAAAAGGCTGGCTTAAAACTCAACATTCAAAAACTAAGATCTTGGCATCCAGTCCCATCACTTCATGGCAATTAGGTGGGGAAACAATGGAAACAGTGACAGACTTTATTTTGGGGGGGCTCTGAAATCACTGCAAGATGGTGACTGCAGCCATGAAATTAAAAGACACTTGCCCCTTTTAAGAAAAGCTTAAAGAAAAGCTATGACCAACCTAGACAGCATATAGAAAGCAGAGACATTACTTTGCCAAAAAAGGTCTGTCTAGTCAAATCTATGATTTTTCCAGTAGTCATGTACGGATGTGAGAGTTGGACTATGAAGAAAGCTGAGTTCTGAAGAATTGATGCTTTTGAACTGTGATGTTGGAGAAGACTTTTGAGAGTCCCTTGGACTGCAAGGAGATCCAACCAGTTAATCCTAAAGGAAATCAGTCCTGAATATTCATTGGAAGGCTTGATGCTGATGTTGAAACTCCAACACTTTGGCCACCTGATGCAAAGAACTGACTCCTTGGAAAAGACCCTGATGTTTGGAAAGATTGAAGGCAGGAGGAGAAGGGGACAACAGGGGATGAGATGGTTGGATGGCATCACCAACTCAATGGACATGAGCTTGAGCAAGTTCCAGGAGTTGGTGATGGACAGGGAAGCCTGGTGTGCTGCAGTCCATGGGGTCACAAAGAGTCGGACACAACTGAGCAACTGAACTGAACTGAATAGCAATTGCAATGATGATGATGGTGGTTGTGCCTTTCCCAAGGACAACAAAATAGGGAAAAGAATAGACATATTCTTTATGCAATTTTATGGACTTAAAGAAAGAAATGTTTGTAAAAAGAACCAATTTTTATGCAAAATAGTCTTAGAGATGAATATCCACTACTCACTTAATGATTAATTTATATTTTGGGATATTGATTCTGAAGAAAAAATGTGATTTTTTTTTCCTTTTAATGATCATTTCTGATTCTGCTATTCTTTTTGTTAAAGATAGATTTTTAAGACTGCCTCTTCTGAGCCTTTGTTTCTGTGTCTGCATATCATGAAAAAGTTATTTGACTTTTTCCATTATTTTATAATGGATGGTGTCATAAACTAATACAAGCCTTAGTATCTACTGGCTTAAAAGACATAAAGTCAATGACAGATCTCCAGTTTCCTGTTTTAATGGACAACACAAGGCATTCTAAATCAATATGCTTACCTTTATTAGACCTTGGCCAAATATGAAATTACATAGCAAATTATCCATAGGCATACATTGGATTGGCCAAAATGTTTGCTGGGGTTTTTCCATAATATCTTACAAAAAAACCTGAATGAACCTTTTGGCCAACCCAGCAAATACTACCGTAAAATCAATTTCACGGTGCAAGAATTACACTCATTTTCTACATTCCCCATGTTATATTTTGAAAACATATAATATTCATCACTATAGAAACCTGATTTGGCTCACGGCATTCGTAAACCTGTGCTGTGAGAAGGAGATCTCCAATGGCTTCACTATGCTGCTGCTGCTGCTGAGTCGCTTCAGTCGTGTCCGGCTCGGTGCGACCCCACAGACGGCAGCCCACCAGGCTCCCCCGTCCCTGGGATTCTCCAGGCAAGAACACTGGAGTGAGTTACCATTTCCTTCTCCTGTGTATGAAAGTGAAAAGTGAAAGTGAAGTCGCTCAGTCATGTCCAACTCTTCTAGACCCCATGGACTGCAGCCTACCAGGCTCCTCCATCCATGGGATTTACTATGGATGTATATATAAATATTGCTTGTGTTTAATATGTGTATTATTACCCTCTATTTTTATCTCAGTCTATCAGAAGCAGAAGACTTTATTTTTTTTTCCTTTTTTTTTTTTTTTTAAATTTTTTATTAGTTGGAGGCTAATTACTTCACAACATTTCAGTGGGTTTTGTCATACATTGATATGAATCAGCCATAGATTTACACGTATTCCCCATCCCGATCCCCCCTCCCACCTCCCTCTCCACCCGATTCCTCTGGGTCTTCCCAGTGCACCAGGCCCGAGCACTTGTCTCATGCATCCCACCTGGGCTGGGGATCTGTTTCACCATAGATAGTATACATGCTGTTCTTCAGAAGCAGAAGACTTTAAAATGTCTAGAAATGTACAGATTATATACAATCTGAACAAAAACAACCATTTTCCTTGATGCTATACAAAGTTAAAGACTATATTGGATAGAAACAAATTTTATTGTTTTCTTTTTAGTTTTCAAATGTAAAAATTAGTATCATATATATGCATAAATAAATCACTTTACTGTATACTTGAAACTAACTTAACATTGTAAATTAACTATACTCCAATTAAAAAAAAAAGAATTGTTAAAAAAATGTTGTATCAGGTCATGGTTATTAGGTGTCTGATAACTTGTGTGCCATAGTAAAGATCTGAAGAGATGAGAAATATTTCTGGTGTGTGTGTTGATGGGTATGTTGAATGTTTTCAAATTTCATGTGTTATGCAAACTAACTATGATATTACTTTAGAGTCACTAAAAGTTGTCTTAAAATTTTGTTATCTATGATTTCTTTTTTTTTTTTTTGCCAAAGCTATCTTTTTTTACTCCAAATCTCACCTTCTCATAAATATTCTACCGGAAATTGCTGTGTGCTTACATAACTCATTTTATGGATTGAGGCTGTAAGTATTAAAAAATTAACTGCAAGAGAATTTGGCAGCTTAAAACTGTATCTGTCTTCTTCAGAGCTTGCTAAGTCAGTTTATCAAGTCATAAAGGTCAGTTCAGTAGATATGAACTAAACTGTAAATCTCAGATTAAGGGAAAATCATGTATGAATTTTCAATACATAATACCTGAAGCCTGGGGCTTCTGAGACATATTTTTTTTTTTTAATTTTAAACTTTTTGTTTTAATTTGGGGTATAGCCAATTAACAATGTTATGATAGTTTCAGGTGGATAGCAAAGGGACTCAGCCATACATATTCATGTATCCATTCTCCTGTAGACTACCCTCCCATCCAGGCTGCCACATAACATTGAGCAGAGTTCCATGTGCTGTTACAGTAGGATCTTGTTGGTTATCCATTTTAAATCTGGCATTGTGTACATGTGTATCCCAAAGTCCCTGACTATCCCTTCCTCCCAGCAACCATAAGTTCATTTTCTAAGTCTGTGACTCTCTTTCTCTTTTGGAAGTTCAAGTGTATTATTTCTTTTTAGATTCCTGCAGTGTGGGAGACCTGGGTTTGATCCCTGGGTTGGGAAGATCCCCTGCAGCAGGGAAGGCTACCCACTCCAGTATTCTGGCCTGGAGAATTCCATGGACCGTATAGTCCATGGGGTCACAAAGAGTCGGACACGACTAAGCAACTTTCACTTTCAATTGTATCATTTCTTTTTAGATTCTATATATAAGGGATATCATATGATATTTCTTCTCTGCTAAGACATATGTGCTTCCCAGGTGGCAGAGTGGTAAGGAATCTGCCTGCCAATGCAGAAAACTCAAATGATGCAGATTTGATCCCTGAATCCGGAAGATTCCCCTGGAGGAGAAAATGGCAACCTGCACCAGTTTTCTTGCCTGGAAAATTGCATGGACAGAGGAGCCTGGCAGGCTACAGTCCATGGGGTTGCAAAGAGTCAAGCATGACTGAGCATGCATGCATGCTAAGACATATACTTTTCATTCCACCCATCTTCTCCATCAATAATGGAGGTATAACTAGCATATTCTCCTCTTTTGTAAGTCAGCCCAAATGGAAATTCAGTGGAAACTTTCTGAGTGATTTTCTGATATTTCTGATAGTGATATTAAAGTAGAAAGCATATCTTGTAGTATCAAGCATGCTATAACATAAATGTCACATAACATCATATAATTATGTCATAACATTTGTCAATAACATCTTTCCCAAGAATATTGAATTATCCTGGAACATAATGGCAGGATAAACTTGGAGGAAGGGTCCATCTTTCTCCGTCAGAAATGAAGATCACTGGAGTAATTTGTTGGGGAGCTTTGGCAGGAATTTGACATTCTCACTAATCTTTATCCTCCTATGACCTCAAAAATGCACTGTAATTTTCTTCCCTCAACAAGGCTAGTGAATTTAAGATATTCTGATTTGGTTATGTGTGTCAGGGCTTCCCTCGTAGCTCAGTCGGTAAAGGGTCTGACTGCAATGCAGGAGACCTGGGTTCGATCCCTGGGTTGGGAAGATCCCCCAGAGAAGGAAATGGCAACCCACTCCAGTATTCTTGCCTGGAGAATCCCATGGACAGAGGAGCCTGGCAGGCTACAGACCCCAGTCTATGGGGTCGCAAGAGTCGGACACAACTGAGCAACTAAGTGTGCATATGTGTCAAATAAAATAATGCATTTATTAAAATACAAACAGACACAAGATGTTAGTCTAAATTTACTAAATTATTTGATTGAAAGAAAACATTTATTTAAGTGAAGAAGTCTGAATACTTGAGCTGCTATATGCTACCTATGAATTACATGAAATCTATAGGTGGAGAAAATTGAAGAAATTATAGGAGTTATATCATTAAACTGAAAAATTGAATTATAGGGAATTAAAGCATTAGATAAACGGAATCCACAAGTGGAACATTGCATACATAAAGGAAAAGCAGACATGTAAGAATTATGATAATCCATATTCCTCAGCAGGTTTATCAAGGGTTTTGGGGGGATCAGGTTAAATTTTGCATTGCAAAAAAATTTTAGTAATGTCATATATATTCTTATAGTTTTATGCTTCCACTATCCATAATATTTTGGTGATTCTTTCCCGAGTACCCAACTTCAAATAATTTGACCTATATCAGCAATCTACTTAAATTAAGCTTTTCATTGGAAGTAGTCATACCAATCATAGAAGTTGTCTGGGGATTTCTATATATAAAGTAGATTAAATTATGAGCAATATAAATTCAGGGATATGCTAAAATGACATGTTTTTAAACAATTTCAATCATTTTTTAAAATCCATTCTTCTTTGTGCTTAAAACTTTGATGGGCATTAGATTTGTTTTCACATTTTTCAGAAACTATGCTTGATGTGCACATTTTCCAAAGTGAGTTCCTCATAAATATAGTTCTACTTAAGTTATTCTCCATTAGCATAATGAGCAACAAGGGAAATAAAAGGCAAGTGGGAAGAACTTCTCCTTCACTCTCAAAGGCAGTATGGACATATAAATGTATAATATACAATTTTGTTCTTTGTTGAGAGATTCAGACTTATCTTTGGAATTAATATTCATCCTAATTAGAAAGGTATGGATGACAGAGAATTCTTAGTTCTGGAAAAATTATGAACTTGATTATTATGCCTTTTTAAAAAAGTAGGACCTACATTTGTTGCTATTGCATTTATAGAATATCTATTCCTTCAAAAACATAAAAGACTTCAGATCACAGCCATTTTGGATAAATCAAATGGGGAATTTTGAACTTATGTAATCAATAGGGCAGAATACAGTTTTTGAATAAAGCCTTGTACTTAAAGGATTTTCAGCCCAATTGCAGTTAGTGCCTACAGACATCTTTAGGATTCTCCTTCAAGCAAGAATAAGTACAAAATTATGAATGACAGAAGCTTAGAGTAAAAGTGGGTTCCCAGGCAGTGGACAAATTGCTCTGGTTGAGAGAGATATTTGAGGTGCCCTGAACAAAAGGAAAGACTTGAAAAGCTCTATGAAAAAGTAACTCCTTGGGTTTTAATTCAAACATCCAACAGGTCTGTTCAGGTGGGTACACGGTCACTTTTCTGTGGAGCTGATCAGCATCCTAAGCTCTTAATGGTTGAAGTGTTCATTTCACTCTGAGCAATTTTCCCTCTTGGGCATCTCTCCAATTGGAAAAGTTAGTAGAAAACAAAATACTCTTCAAAAATTGCTCCTTGCACCTATTTTGCAATTCGAATGATATGGAAATTAATACCTGTGTCAAAAGGGTTTTCATCAGGCTTGAGTGGAGGCTGGACAGAGTGTCTTCCTAAAGCTCTGCTTTCTTGGGAAGTACAGTGTTAAGATAAATCTGGAATGTTGTATAAGTTTTGTTGTATTTATGCCTAATCTGTAGGACTATGCTTGGGCTGTGGAGCTGGAAGCAAGCCTTGGACCTATGTGGGGGCTTCCCAGGTGGCTTAGTGGTAAAGAATCCGCCTGCCAATGCAGGAGACCCGGATTGGGTCCCTGGATCAGGAAGATCCCCTGGAGAAGGAAATGACAACCCACTCCAGTGTTCTTGCCTAGAAAATCCCATGGACAGAGGAGCCTGGAGGGGGTCACTCCATGGGGTCGCAGAGAGTCAGACATGACTGAGCACACTTGCACACTCGGGACTTATGTGACTATACAAGTATAAAAGATCTGTGGTAAGTCTGACTCCTATCTGCAGTGACTGCACTGGTCTTGAATGGGAAAGAGAAAAGAGGAGGTATGTACCTGAGTAACTGCCGTTCCCCCATGAGGTGATGCTGAAGCTCTTGCCCTGTAACCTTCTATAAAGCTAAGAAAATGTGGCCTCAAAGCTTATTTTTACCTTGTGAGTCTCATTGCCAATTTTAACCTCTACTTATGACTACGTTGATCATTCAAGGCTTTCCTTTCATCACCCCTTCTGCCCTGCTTTCCAATCCTGCAGATGTGGGGAATACCAACATAAAACACAAATTAAGAATGTGATTCAGTGAATATGTATTGAGTGCCTGCTATGTGGGAGGAGAAATGGGATTTTCAACAAAATCTCTGGAGAAAGTTATTTTTCTTCATAAAAAGATGCGCACACAGCTGCATCCTCACAGACATACACACAGCCTACATGTCATCTCTCTGCACCCAGGCATAGTAATATATGGGAAGAAAAGTCATCTATTACTACAGGCTGTGACAATCACTGAGAAAATTTACTGTGGAAAATTAGTAGACAGTAATTCAGCAGGAGGTTCAGAAATGATCTATCAAAGATTCAGAGACTTGAGGCAACATTTCACCTCATTTATTCAAATGCTTCGGGCAAATAAAATTATGATAAAGCCTCTGGCAACCTGTGTGTCCTGTGCATTTTGGCAAGATTACTGCTAATTGATTCTTTGGGTCCAGTTCGAACACGCACACAAAAAAAATTACTATTAATTTTAGTTGACATTTCATATAAGGGCATGTAATTTATTTCTATTTAATTTTATGAAACTGAAATTCAATTCTAACTCCTCAGGAGGAAATATAGGGGTCATGATTTGTCTCCATCCCGTGGTTTTCAAAAGCAAGCGGCAAAGTAGCCATCCAATTAACAACACTATGAAAAAACAATTAGTCAAGCATTTGTAAAGCATGGATGTTAATCCCACACCATTTAAACAAGCCAATCAAACTTGGCACGGGGAGAATGTTACACAAATAAGAACACAAACAGATTTCCAAAAGTGGTCTTCAAGTTTTGTCGCTGTTGTTCAGTTGCTAAGTTGTGTCTGACTCTTCGTGACCTCATGGACTGTAGCACACCAGGCTCCTCTGTCCTCTATTGTCTCTTAGAGTTTGCTCAATTCATGTCCATTGAGTTGGTGATGCTATCTAACCATCTCATCCTCAAGCTTAGCCACTTTCAAGTAACCCCCATCAGTGTCTTAACCCTTTTTGGTCCTGGTAAAACCTAAATACATTTTAGGAGATGTGGCAGCCATGTTAACAAAAGGTTTAAAAGCTTCCTACTTGGAATCTGCTTTTAATGTACTGATAAAGCTGTAATTTGGATGACATAAATATATCAGCATTAGCAATTAACCAGCCGTGGGATTCACCAAACATGTGTTGAAAGGCTTTTGTTAACCCTTGTGCAAACAATTCTAAATAAGAAATAGACTCATACTCAGGAAATCCAAGTCTACTGGAGGATGCCAGATGGCTAAAGAGCTAACAGCAATAAAACACAGTGAGGGCAACAAAAAAAAAGTGTGCATGGGCTATTTGGAAGTTCCTAAAAGGTATGCTAAGCCAGCCTGCTCAGACTAGGTTTCCTAAATGTGGTAACTGGACAACAGGATCACTGAATAACTGAGAATCAGCACAGAAAGTCAATTTGAAGGTCTTCTAGTACCATGAGTCTCAAGGTCAAACTAGGGGTAGGCAAGAATATACATGAGAAGACATGTGTACTTTTAGAAAGTATAGAACGGGCTTTCTTAGGCTAGAGAACAGGGGTGGAGTTGCACTAGAACTAGAAAAGCAAAGTACTCCTAACCAGAAGGCGGGCTATCTTGGAAGCCAGTTGTGAGCTAAGAAGCACGGAAACGCTGATCTTTTTGGTTGGTTTTGAGGAGAATTAAGGTCTTGTCAGAAGGCATTGTCAATGAAAATTTATTAAAATCCTATTGCACACAAGGTGATGTCTTAAGATTGAAATTAAAATATGTGGTAAAATCTCTTCTGTCCAAGGTCAGGGAAAGGAAAAACAACTTGCCTTTCTTTTTTAAAGGAAGTTAAAGTGTGGGTGAGAATATGAAAAATTAGACCAAGAGAAAGAAAGTAGGGACATAAAAGTTGATCAGGTTATCTTGTGCAAAGGAGGAAGTCAAAGAGGAGGGAACATGAAATGATGTGTAAACAGCATCGCAGAGAATGTGTGCTCCAGCCACATGTTTTTGTGCAAGGCAGGCTGGGGACAAACATTGCAAAACTCAACAGACATAAACAGCTGAGACCCAAAGAAAAGAAGTGTTCATGTTCACATCCTCTCCCCAGCCAAGGCCTTCCACTCACCAATTGCTTTTTGGTGTCATCAGTTACCTCTGCATATTTTAAGTTTACTTTCAGTTGAAGAGTTTCCACCCCATTTAGCATTTATTCCAATAAGAAATTTTTACCTAGCTTCTTGAAAAAAGGCAAACACTTTAACATCGTGAAACAGATCACATTTTCCTTGTAAATGTTTTGTAATAAATGAGAAACTGTACAGCAGTTAGTTCAATATTACCCATGCAGGATGAAGCCTCTGAGCAATTACCTTGTTTCCATGGCAACAGCATATCTGCCCATCCTTCAGTGTGATACAGGAAAGCCACCAAATTGAGCCTGTTCAGTAAAGCTAAGGAAAGCTCACTGAATTGGGCAGAGGGAGGGGTAAGGGGAATTGGAAATGTGATACTAACAGGGTTAACAAACAAACAAATTGCTATTTATATTATTTATCAAGTGGTTCATTTAACCAACTGCAAGGAAATTTCCAACTGCCATGTTGGAAAATGGAAACCAAAAAAAAAGTTTGTTAAAAAAGAAAAGAGGAAAATGACAACTAAACTTTCTAGTACCTTTGCCAACACCTAATCCCTTAAGAGAAGACCTCTGAAGAATTTCAGGACCTTGAGTGCAGAATGGAAACAGATATCCATAGACGGTCACCTCAGGACATTTGCCTGGACCTTTCACTCCACGCAGAGCCTGCCTGGGCCAGAAGCTAAACCTTTTATTTTTAAGCATATTCTGGAAAAGGAGGCCAGCAAGTGTGCCTTTGACACTGATGAGAAAGCATACTATTACTCTAGCTGTTACACTCCAAGTAAGTGCAAGAAAAATCAGAAAAATTGTATCAACGGACACTGAGCTATATAGGGCAAATAGAAAAGCTGCTTCAGACTGAGACTCTCTCATCAACTACCTGTTTGGAGGAGGTTTTAAATAGAGATTTAAAGTTGGAAATTAAAGATATACTCCTCAGGGGAAAGTGGACATTATTACAATGTTGTGTCTGGTTATCACACTTGATTACAGGTTCTCGAGGGAGCTGCTTCTCAAACAGTTTTAGAAATAGGATATAATTTGGAGCCATTTTCTTGGTGGGATGATAAGGGAGGCTCTGAGCGGGAGGTGGGAAGGGAGTGTGGAAAAGGTACTGGGAGTATGCTGGCAGAACTGTAAACTGATATGGCACACTGCTTGAGCAACATGACATGTAATTACCTCTAATTACAGGCGTCGCTTGGAACTTCGACCACAGAGTTGCAGATAAATATAAATGCTTTGGAGAAATACCTGGGCTGATATACTCAAGGACTTTCTTCTATTAATTTTTTAAAATTAATTTTTATTGGAGTAGAGTTGCTTTCTAATGTTGTGTTAGTTTCTACCGTATAGCAAAATGAATCACATATAAATATATATATGTATATATACCCCCTGCCTTTTGGATTTCCCTCCCATTGAGGTCATCACAATACATGAAGTAGAGCTGCCTGTGCTATATGGTATGTTCTAGCTAGTTATCTCTTTTATACATAGCACCAATAATGTATAAATGTCAATTCCAATCTCCCAATTCCTCACCCCTGCATTTTTTCCCCTTGGTATCCATACATTTGCTCTCCGCACCGAAGTTTTTATTTTTGCTTTGCAAACAAGATCATCTCTACCATTTTTCTGGGTTTCCTTAGTGGCTCAGTGGTAAAGAATTCACCTGCCAATGCAGGAGATGTGGGTTTGATCCCTGGGTCGGGAAGATCCTCTGGAGAAGGAAATGGCAACCCATTCCAGTATTCTTGCCTAGGAAATCCCATGGACAGAAGGAGCCCAGCAGGCTACAGTCCATGGAGTCGCAAAAAAGAGTTGGATATAACTTAGCAAATAAACAATAACAGCATATTCTTTTGATTTCACATATATGCATTAATATACAATATTTGTCCTTCTCTCTCTGACTTCATTCTGTATGATGTTCTCTAGGAAGGACTTTCTTCTATTTAGATGAATAAGCGTATTAATACAGAATCTCTAAGTCAAGTGTTTATACATCTGAGAAATTTATAGTGAGGACTAAAATTATAGTAAGGACTAAAGAAATATTTTTCTGGGAGACTAAAGGCATAGAGAAACCAAAAAGTGGAACACAAAAGTATTCAAGGGATTATTCTAGTTTAAAAATTACTCTGCCTTTAAAGCGTTTACCTTTTAAAAAGTGAAAAGTTAAACATGAAGGTAAAAACACTGATAAGTGAAAAGATAGACATACTTTAAAAATTATCTTAAAAATAGGATTTTTGAAATAACAACTTTGTGAATCTTTTTTCTATATAGGGACTTGGGAACACATTATTTGTATTTTATAAACTATATGTTTGCATTGCCATATCAAAATTCCTCAAGATTGTCAGGAAAAGTATTTCTAAAAGTAATATTCAAAGAAAATGTTTTGAGAAAATACCATTTTCCTTCTACTTGTAAAAGCATATATATATTGAAATTTTTATTGCTTAATTTAATGACACAAAATTGAATGTGTACAAAAACAAATATATTAGATAACCTATGTTAGTTAAATATTTAATATGCTAAATATTTAATGTAGAAAACTACAATATAAGAGATCTATGCCTCAGTGCTCTACATTAAAATCACCCATAGATATAGCTGGATCAAACATCAATATTCAGTCTGTCCAAAATTAATATATTCAGTTCAGAGATTTTTACCAGTATCTAATACTAGCCTAAGACATAACATCAGCAATCGTAAACAGTAAATAAACATTTGTTCAATTATTTAGTTAATGGAAGTCCAAATAATCAGTTTATTTTAATTCACCAGAGTTCACCACATTGTTTGGGATTATAGGTGTAACTACAGGTATCTCTAAATTATCCATCATTAAAGGACTCTTTAATGGCATTGTCTCTTCTTCATTCCAAGTTCCTTCTGCAGGTTTCTTTAACTTTCTTGCCATTATGGAGTTCATTTTCATTGTCTTTTTTGTTACGTGCAACCTCCTTGGTTTTTCCAGTTAATTACACAAACTTAACAGACTTACTAACATGACCTTTGTGTTCATTGCTTCTTGTCACTGTGAGTTTCAGCATAGTTTCTACACTAATCTATTGGGAGAGGTAAGACAGACACACATAAGGAACAAATCTACAGTGAGTTATTAGACTAATAAATATAGATGGTGCAGAAACAAAATCCTATGGTAGCTTACAAAGAGCATTGGAATAGAATGAGTAGAAACTCAATAGATGGAAAGATACAGGAAAGTAACCACTGAGCAGATGTTTTTCATCAGACCCAATGCAAGGGGATTTCATTTCATAATATTTCATTTATTTCTCACATCCAAAGGTTGAGATGTACTTTTTCATAATTACATAAGATATTAAGCCCAGCAGGGTTTCAAGCCTTGCCTTGGACAATATTGATTGTAGGTCTCTAAGCAGACATTCTAATTCAAGTTGATACTATTTCCATTCCAAGCAGGAGGAACATGAGTGTGAACTAAGTCACCAAGGTAACATTATGCACAGGTGTGTTGGACAAACTTGATGGCAGAATCATCTAGAGCAGAGAGAGGGGGGAGACACACGCTTGGAAACAGCAGGTTTGGAGATGCACAGACTCTTATCTCTAGCCTTTCTTTTTGTTTTCATTTTCCTTAGCATTTCCCGTAGATGACTATTGAAATAATTCAAAAAATTAATGAGTGAATCTCTGTTTTTAAAATTCTTACATTGCCCATATTTTATTGCATGTTATCTACTTTATCCATTAGTGTCCTTAGTATATTAATCTTTTGTTGTTCAGTCACTAAGTCATGTCTGACTCTTTGTGACTCACGGACTGCAGCATGCCAGGCTCCTCTATGCGCCACTGTCTCTTGGAGTTTGCTCATATTCATGTCAATCGAATCAGTGATGCTATCTAACCGTCTCATCCTCTGCCGTCCCCTTTTCCTTGTGTCTTCAATCTTTCCCAGCATCAGGGTCTTTTCCAATGAGCTGGCTCTTCGCATCAGATGGCCAAAGTAATAGAGCTTCAGCATCAGTCTTTCCAATGAATACTCAGGGCTAATTTCCTTTAGGATTGACTGATTTGATCTCCTCGCAGTCCAAGGGACTCTCAAGGGTCTTCTCCAGCACCACAGTTTGAAAGCATCAATTCTTCAGCACTCAGCTTTCTTTATGGTCCAACTCTGACACTCCTTTTAAATTCTTGGTCTGGTTAATTGCAACATCCCTGCCATATCTGGCTCTGATGCTTGCCCTTTCTTCAAATAGGCTTTTGTGGGGGGGATTATTTTTGCTTTATTGCCTTTTTTATAATTTTTTTTCTTGATAGGTGGACATGGTGTACTGGGTAAAAGCAACTGCTATAAGTAGACCTTTAGTACAATAATACAGTGGTGAGTGTGGAGGGCAGGGAGCATTCTGTAGTCCTGTGATTAGGCCTTAGTCTCTGAGTAAGTCTGGTCTCTGAACTGTGGAATTCACCACTGCTTCTGTGTTTTTTCTCTCCCCATAGGTGGGACAGGATGGTTGGAACTGGCTGGACGGTTTTCTTTCCCTAGGTTGATTAGACTTTGATAAGACCCCAGCAGGTTAGGATCCAGTTACACTCAAACTCTTTAACACAGCCAGTGAGGCCCTGCATGACCAGATCTGGCCTCTGTCCTCATCTGGTCCCCTCACCCCATTGCTCACCTCCTACTCCAGCTACACTGATCTTTCAGCACCCCCAGGGACCAAGCACTTCCTAGCCATCAGCCAGAGGCCTCTTCTCCCAACTTGCTACCCAGCTGGCCCTTATATCCCGTTAGGTCTCAGCTGAAATACTACCTCTTCAGGGAGGTCTTCCCTCACTATTGGAAGGTAATCCCCTACCCCATTCTCTCTAGCCCTAATATTCTATTTCAGTGATGTGTGTTCCTAAATTCTACATTTATTTTATTATGTCCTTGTTTACTATCAGTTCCTTGGCTGTGTTGGAGCATCTTGAAGACATTACCCATGTCAGGTTTATTCATCACAGTTTAACTGCAGTCAAGGACTAGGCCTAGAATATAAAGGTCAGGCAATAAATAGGTAACTGTTAATTAATTAAAGAATAAATAAATGAATGAATCTTTTTTTAATTTTAATCTTAGCATGAATCAATAAAATAATGTCCACCACTATTGTTTAAAATCTTTTAAATAAATGGTGACTTTTGACAAAACTATTTAACAGTGACAGGTATTCATGGCCAGAAGGCAACAACATTTGGCCATTGGTAAAACAATAAATATAATGCAGTGAGAAATCATAAGAAAACAAATTATTTTTAAAGTTAGATGTTACTGATAATCCTTATGAGCTGAGCAAGTACAGCAGCACCCCTCCCGCCCCGCCCCTTATCCACAGTTTTGTTTTCCAATGTTTCAATTATTTGCAGTCAACCATGGTCTGAAAATATTAAATGGGAAGTTTCAGAAATAAACAACTCCTAAGTTTTAAATTAAGCACCATTCTAAGTAGCATAATAAAATCTCATGCTCCCTGGCTCCAGTCAGCCTGGGAGGTGAATCACCCTTGTCCAACTTACCCTTCCTGTTAGTCTCTTAGTCACTGGCCCAGTTATCTGATCCACTGTGGTGGTGTCACAGTGCTTGTGTTCAAGGAGCCCTTATTTTACTTAATAATGGCCTCAAAATGCAAGGACAGTGATGCTGGCAGTTCAGATATGTCGAAGAAAAGCCATAAAGTGCTTCATTTACATGAAAAGGTGAAAGTTCTCGACTGAATAAGAAAAGAAAAAAATCCTATGCTGAGGTTGCTAAGATTTATGGTTAGGATGAAACTTCTATCCATCAAATTGTGAAGAAGGAAAAGAAATTTGTGATAGTTCTGCTGTGACATTTCACACTGTAAAAGTTATGACCACAGTTCATGATAAGTGCTTAGTTAAGATGGAAGAGGCATTACATCTGTACAATAAGATATTTTGAGTCAGAGAGACCACATTCACATAACTTTTATTACAGTATACTGTTCCATTAATATTTTATTATCAATCATTTTGTTAATCTCTTACTGTACCTAATTTATAAATTAAACTTTATCATAGGTATGTGTGTGTATATATATATTCTACTCATGGTTTCAGGGACCTAATGGTCTTGGAACATACCCCCTCCAGATTATGGAGAGTTGGCAAAGTTATCATTTTTATTTATAGACATCATCAAACCTAAGTCTTGGAGTTTTCAAAAAAAAAAAAAACGTTTTTTTCTGTGACCCCTGCAGGATTTGACAGTCATAGATGGTCCCACTTTTGCCTTCATTTGCAGCTTTTTCCAGCTCCAGACTCAGGTTACACCTTGCAGATCTTTTAAGTCTGCACTTTCTCAGAACTTGTGATCCTTGCATTAGGTAGCAGGTTTAATGTCAGGACTAACTCCATCACTAACAACCTTCAACCATGTGTTCATAGGAAGGGACTCTCAGGAGAGAAATACATATACCAACAGTGGTTGTATTTGGATAGTGGGGTTAACAAGCAAATTTTAACTGTTCCTTGCATTTTGTTTTTCAATTGGGAAAATAAAGTAAAATAGCTTTGTAATTAAAAAATAGTAATAAAACCAGCATGATCCTTGAGCTTACTTACTGAGGAAATGAGCCACCTTAAGGCCAATTTCCTCACTGTTAAAGCTAATAATAGAACTGGTGAAAAGAATAGACTTCACGTCTTGCTCTCCTGATGACATTTAACCAAATGTAATAGCAGAAATATGGTAGAAATAATAGAGCTGATTGTCAGTATCATATTGAAATATTTAGTGAGCAATTACCATGTCAGGCACTATGCCAAGTGTTTTACATAATATTACCTCATTTAATCCTCACAAAAATTACATAAAATAATCACTATTATTTTCCCCATTGTACACTAGGGATAATAACAAAGAGAATTGAAAAGATGATATTGGCCCAGTGTTCAGTTCAACTCTGAGATACCGATTTCATGTTTTATTTTAAACCATTCTTTCATATCTTTATTCAATAACAAGATTAAGCATAAACTATGTGCTAAGGTCTATCTTAGTCATTAGAAATATGTAGATAAACCTTCAAGTACTCAAATCTAGTGGAGAGACAGTTGTATAAACAGACAACCATAATGAAGTGTGTTAAGACAAAAAGAGGCAAGTTCAAGGTTTCAGATGGACACAAGAAAGGATCCCCTAAACTAGACATGGGTGGGAAGGACAGATCAGAGAGAGTGTCCTGGAGATGGTGATATCAGATTTGAATTTAAAAAACAAGCAGCAGTTGAATCTTCCTGGGTAGCTCACTAATTGGGAAACGATGAGTCAGAAAGCATTTAATGCCATTGAGTCTGAACCAAACGCCTGAAACCAGAGACCTCACAGCACATAAGAGGAGGTACAAGCATCGAACTTGGACTAGTGATCTATTTCACATATGGTAATATACATGTTTCAATGCTATTCTCTCAAATCATCCCACCCTTGCCTTCTCCCACAAAGTCTAGAAGTCTGTTTTTTACATCTGTGTCTCTTTTGCTGTCTCATGTATATAGGGTCATCGTTACCATCTTTCTAAATTCCATATATATGCATTAATATACTGTATTAGTGTTTTTCTTTCTGACTTATTTCACTCTGTATAATAGGCTCCAGTTTCAACCATCTCATTAGAACTGATTCAAATGTGTTCTTTTTAATAGCTGAGAAATATTCCATTGTGTATATGTACCACAGCTTTCTTATCGTCTGCCAATGGAATCTAGGTTGCTTCCATGTCCTGGCTATTGTAAACAGTGCTGCGATAAACATTGGAGTACATGTGTCTCTTTCAATTCTGGTTTCCTCGGTGTGTATGCCCAGGAGTGGGATTGCTGGGTCATATGGCAGTTCTAATTCCAGTTTTTTAAGGAATCTCCACACTGTTCTCCATAGCGGCTGTACTAGTTTGCATTCCCACCAGCAGTGTAAGAGGGTTCCGTTTTCTCCACACCCTCTCCAGCATTTATTGTTTGTAGACTTTTGGATAGCAGCCATCCTGACTGGCGTGACATGGTACCTCATTGTGCTTTAGATTTGCATTTCTCTGATAATGAGTGATGTTGAGCATCTTTTCATGTGTTTGTTAGCCATCTGTATGTCTTCTTTGGAGAAATGCCTGTTTAGTTCTTCGGCCCATTTTTTGACTGGGTCGTTTAGTTTTCTGGTATTGAGCTGCTTGTATATTTTTGAGATTAATTCTTTGTCAGTTGCTTCATTTGCTATTATTTTCTCCCATTCTGAATGCTGTCATTTCACAGGGCACTCAAAGCCAGTGCACTGGGACAACCCTGAGGGCTGGGATGGGGAGGGGTTTCAGGACGGGGGCACATGTACGCCCATGGCTGATTCGTGTCTGTGCATGGCAAACACTACTACAATATAGTAAATTAATTAGCTTCCAATTAAAGAAAATAAATTAATTTTTTTTAAATAGAGGAGGAATAACACATGAGATGAAGAGGCACTGAGGATTAAAAGATAAATGAAATGCCAGGCTTACATTGTAGAAACATGACTTCAGCATATACTGAATAACCTAAGAAAGACTTAAAAGGCTAGAAATTTTGTTGGGAAACTGCTGAAACATAACAGTCAAGAGAGAAAAAGGGCCTTCACTGGGGCAGTGGTGGCTGAGTTGCCGGGAAAAGGGAAGATTTGTGATTTGTGAAATATTTATGAAATAAAGCTTGCAACATTAATTTGCAATGAATGAGAGGTTCAGAAAAAAATTAAAAATAACTCTCGGAATGTCAGCATGCAATATTAGGGCAGTGAATCCCTGTGTTCTTGTTCTCAGTGGAGACAAAGAAGCCAAGAAGAGAAGTGGATCTGGGAGAAGATTCAGACAGCCCAAATAGAAGTGACTGTGGAATATTGAGTGGCTATCCTTAAAATTTTGGAGCTTGTAAGAGATTTGAGCTGGACAGAGATTTGAAGATCTCATATTAGCAGTTCAGTTCAGTTCAGTCGCTCAGTCATGTCCGACTCTTTGCGACCCCATGAGTCGCAGCACGCCAGGCCTCCCTGTCCATCACCAACTCCCGGAGTTTACTCAGACTCATGCCCATCGAGTCGGTGATGCCATCCAGCCATCTCATCCTCTGTCGTCCCCTTCTCCTCCTGCCCCCAATCCCTGCCAGCATCAGGGTCTTTTCCAATGAGTCAACTCTTCACATGAGGTGGCCAAAGTACTGGAGTTTCAGCTTCAACATCAGTCCTTCCAATGAACACCCAGGACTGATTTCCTTTAGGATGGACTGGTTGGATCTCCTTGCAGTCCAAGGGACTCTCAAGAGTCTTCTCCAACACCACAGTTCAAAAGCATCAATTTTTCGGCACTCAGCTTTCTTCACCGTCCAACTCTCACATCCATACATGACCACTGGAAAAACCATAGTCTTGTCTAGACGGACCTTTGTTGGCAAAGTAATGTCTCTGCTTTTTAATATGCTATCTAGATTGGTCATAACTTTCCTTCCAAGGAGTAAGCATCTTTTAATTTCATGGCTGCAGTCACCATCCGCAGTGATTTTGGAGCCCAAAAAAATAAAGTCTGACACTGTTTCCACTGTCTCCCCCACACATTAGCAGTAGGTGAAATCAAACCTCTCGTGAGATATTTCAAGGAGGGGAGGAAAGATAGAACCTTGCAAAGAAATACAAGATTGGACTTTTGAAGCATAGAAGCAGCAGAAGGATGAGATGGGTCGTGAGCAAGGACAGAGTCTGGGAGAAGGGACATTTTAGGGATGGTTCAAGACAGAGGAGCACACAAACCCATACAAGTTAGGACTGATATCAGAAGTGCAGAAAACCAAATGAGGATAGTCATTTATATGCATTCATGCCCAAATTCTGATGGTGGTCCATACACATGACATCAGTATAAAATCCTATACTCTCAGATTCTGTCAAACTTTCTATAAAGATCTGCATCCTTTGGAAAAGAAGTCCTGGCATTAGCAACTTATTTTTTTCTTTAAATTTTATCAGACTTCCCACTGGATTGCTATTCCTTGATATGTTTATGACCCATTTAGTAAATGACCTTCTTTCTACCTTCCTGAGAAAATTGAAGTTGCTGCACATAATGTATCTTATTCAACTTTCTCTATTACCAGATCTATCTGCAGCCATTCACTCTTCCCTCCATTCCAGCAAGCTTAGTGGAAACAGTGTTTTTAAGGTCAACTCAGTCCTCTACACCCTTAACTCCAGCCGCAACCATCTCCTCCTACACAACCAGTAGATGCATCACTACTCTAGATATTCCTCCTCATCTCCTTTCAACATCATTATATGCATTAAATCATAAATTATTCCCCGCCCAACCAAAACTACAATATCACTCCACAACTCTTTTTTAAAAAATATTTTGGGGTATAAATAGTGAAGGACAAGGAAGCCTGGCATGCTGCAGTTCATGGGGTCACAAAGAGCTGGGCATGACTTAGCAACTGAACCACAACATCACCTAATGCAAGAATCACAGGTACTGAGGAAACACAGATTCAAAAGATCTGCTGAGGGGATGAGGATAAAGTGAAGGGTAGAAACCAACATCACCCAAAGATATTGGAGGCTGAGTAAGGCCATGAGAGTATAGGATTTCTCCCAACTCCTGAATACAATGAGAATTTGGGGAAGAGGGTAGGCTTTGGACGTGTACAGACTACAGATCTGAAGATCTAAGCTAAGTCTGAAGCACTGTCCTGGGACACTCCTGCTCCCACTTTAGCCCCCTGGCCTACATCTGCAATGCACAAACATTCACTGAGCAAAGTTCAGGCAAATATTTAGGTGGAGCTGTTTGATAGATAAGCAGCAGGATGAGAGAGGCTATAGCATCATTTAATCCCAGAACATAATGGGAAGAAATATTAACTAGAACAGTTTTGACTCCAAACATCTGACAATTAAACAGCATCCAAAATAGACTCCAATATGAACAGATTGCTCCTTGAGAAAGAAGTACAAATATCTAATAAACATATGAAAAGATGGTCAACCTTACTCATAATCAGAGAGTTGCAAATTAAAACTCTAGTGAGATGTTATTTCTACTTAGTAGAGAAACAGGCACCTCATAGGCAACTGTTGGCCAAAGTGTAAATGGGTACAACATGTGTGGAGGGTAATTTGGCAATATTTGTCTCAATGTAATGAGCTTCCCTGGTGGCTCAGTGGTAGAGAGCCCACCTGCCAATGCAGGAGACATGAGTTCAATCCCTGAGTCAGGAAGATTCCCCTGGAGAAGGAAATGGCAACCCACTCCAATATTTTTGCCTGGGAAATCCCATGGACAAAGGAGCCTAGCAGGTTACAATCCATGGGGTCTCAAAGAGTCAGATACAACTCAGCAACTAAACAACAACATTCTAAATGCAAGATATTTCTCAAAATGTAAAATGTTCATGCACTTTAAGTCAGCAATTCAGCTTCTAGAAATATCCTATAGCTATTACAACTAGTACTTGTAAGAAATGGCACATATAGAAAGTTTATCATGGCAGAATTATCTGTTAATTATCTGTTAAGTTATCTATTTAGCCAAAGGTTAAAGCAATCTGAACATCCATTGGTTTGACATTGATTAAAAATAAAAAGGATGATGCAAGTGTACAAAGAATATTATGCAGCTATGGAAAATAATCAGCAGATTCACATGCACAGTTGTAGCAGAATCTCTAAAATATAGTGTGAAGTGAAAAGATGTAAGATACTGTCTATAATGTTCTACCAAATATGTATACACACAAACACACACACTTGTGTGTTTATAAGTGGTGTTTACAGGCACACAAACAAATGTTTTAACTTGTGTATTTTAGAGCACATATCTAGACAGATGTATAATATATTTGAAATAATCATCATCTTCTTAAAAGGAAACTGCATATTGAAGTGGCAGGACCATAGCAAACTTGCTTTTTACTATAATACCCTTGGCTGAGTGGTAAAGAATCTGCCTGCCAATGCAGGAGATATGTGTTCAGTTCGTGGACTGAGAAGATCCCTTGGAGAAGGAAATGGTAACTCCCTCCAGTATTCTTGTCTAGGAAACACCATGGACAGAGGAGGAGGGTGCTACAGTCCATGGGATTGCAAAAGAGTTGGACATGACTTAGTGACTAAACAACAACAACAACTATTTTTTAACCTTTTGAATTTTGATGTTGTACATGCATTGACTACTTGAAAACAGGTTAATTAAAGTAACTACACAAAGCAGAATAGCCTCCCTGTTGTTTTGGTTGAAGATTAGCCTCAGCAATTGGCAGTGAGAATGGAGGGAGGAAAAACAAGAATTAAAAAAAGCCCAATGGACAGATTTAATGATCCACTCAAGTTGAGGGACCATAATTTGAAAGGGTAGATCTTGGCATGGTTATAGTGCTTTTTTGTTTTCCAGAAAAACTGATTAATTTTGTCATTAATAATGAGGCAGGTGAAGGAATTCCCTGGTGATCCAGTGGTTAAGACTTTGCCTTCCAATGCAGGGGGTGAGGGTTCAATCCCTGGTCAGGGAACTAAGATCCCATATGCCTCTCAGCCAAAAAACCCAAACATAAGCAAAAGAAGCAATACTGTAACAAAGTCAATAAAGACTTTAAAAATAGTCCACGTCAGGAAAAAGAAAAGAATGAACAGGTGGATTTTCAGCGTTTAGCACAGGATTGGAATTTTGAAGGATAGAAGCAGCAGCAAGATTGAGTGCCAATAAACTGAGAATGGAAGTATGAGAAGAATTCAGCTGATCAAGTTTGGGTCTGGCCTAACAGACCAGAAAGACGTGCCTGAGGTACAGATGGAATGAGAGAAAGTGGCAGCTTCAACTGCCCAGAGGTCTGCAAGATACCAAAGACAGCTCCAGTGGAGATAATGGGAAAGGTGGTATATTGGACAGGAAAAATGTTTAACTAGGTGTTTTCCCAGTGATGACACGGTCCAGGTTGAGGGTAGCTGATTGGAGAAGAGGTAAAAGTCACCTGAGGAGAGAGGACCTGAAATTGTGTTGTTGCATCATTGAATGTTTTGTCTACCTGTGTGTTGAAAACATCCAGAACTCAAGTTCAAAAGTGGGGAGGAGATGCATACTGTGAAATGTACCCCAGTGTTTTTTTGCTTTTTTTTTTTATGGAGAGGAAGAGACTGATGTTGAGGGCGACCTGTGATGGGGTGAGAATAGGGGAGAGAATTATAGTTTGCAATACTTCAACTGACTTTAAGGATAAGTGTAGATGTTTGATCTCTGTTACTAAAGTTGAGATTTGAAGAGTCCAAGCAAAATGAACCAATTCAGAATAGTTAATATTTTAATATAAGTTGGAGTTAAAAAAAAATTAACTCTTACAGTCAACCAGCATGAACCCCACAGGCTCTACAAGCTTCAGCTCCAGTCACGTCTGCCCTGAGTCCTACCATTCCCTCCTGGGATCACTCTGTTCCGGCTCACAGGTCTCACTGCTGGTCCTTAAACTCTCCAGGCCAGCTTTACGTCATAGCTTGGCACTGCCCGCTCCCTCTGCCTGGGAAGCTCTTCCTCTGTGCTGCAAGCTTCCCTCGGGTCTTTGTTCATGTGTCACCCTCTCAGTGAGGTCTACCTGGACCACCCGTGTGTAAAGCAGCACTCTTTCATCTGCCTTTCTTCCCTGCTTTCTTTTTACCCATAGCACTTATCATCTTCTTAATCTTGTTTCTTAACTATTTCCATCCACTAGAACAGAAGCTCCTTAAGGACTGGAGAATTTTTTAAAATTGTCTTTTAAACTATGTCTTCAATTGTTGTCTCCCCAGTTCCTAGAACAGTGACTGGCAATAGTTAACACACAATAAATATTTGTCAAATGAATGATGTTAGTTTTTACATACGGTAAATAAGTAGTGGGCTTCCCCGGTGGTGCTAGTGGTAAAAAATCCACCTGCCACTGCAGGAGACATAAGAGACGCAGGTTCAATACCTGGATGGAGACGATCCCCTGCAGGAGGGCATGGCAACCCACTCCAGTATTCCTGCCGTGAGAATCCCATGGACAGAGGAGCCTGGCAGGCTACAGTCCGTAAGGTCGCAAAGAGTCAGACATGACTGAAGTGACATAGCATAGTAGTCTCAAAACAGATTATTTTCCTGGATATGTGCACTCAAACATAAAGTGCATTGAACATCTCACAGATCATTCTTCTGCTTTGCCAACTGTTTTAATGAGCATTTTCCAGGTGCAAACCACTTTGCTGGCATAGTAGATGGAAGGATGATCTCAAAGGATTTCACCAACTGGTAGGGATTCGAAGACCTCACTACACCTCAAGGTGCAACAAAGTAGGGACAGCCAAAGTGCTGCAGGAATCCAGAAAAATCAGCAGTTTATTTGTTGGTTTCCAAAGTGGTAAATAAAGGAACGGTTTGCAGCAGGGTAAGTCTGATACCCTGATGTCACTGACAGCGGATCGCCAGCAACAAAGTGAAAGGCGACAGTGGTGACTAACACGCTTGGTTTAAACACATTGCACGTATTCTCTCGTGTCAGATTCTTGATAACTGCACCAGGCAGGTTCTATCACTACTTGTTTCACAGATGAGGAAATTGAGATGCAGAGAAGTGATGTAACTTACTCAAGGTCACCAAGTTCACAGTAGAGCTAGCTTCTTAAAAAATTTTTATTGGAGTATAGCCACTTTACAATATCGTGTTAGATTCTGCAGTATAGCAAAGTGGATCAGATATATGTATATATCCCTTCTTTTTCGGATTTCCTTCCCATCTAGGTCACCATAGAGCACGGAGTGGAGTTCCCTGAACGGTACAGCAGGTTCTCACTAGTTTTCTGTTTCATCCATGGAGCTGTAGTCCATGGGGTCGCAAAGAGCCAGACATGACTTAGTAACTGAACAACAATGAAACATAATACTAAGTCACTTCAGTTCTGTCTGACTCTTTGCAACCCCATGGACTGTAGCCTGCCAGACTCCTCCGTCCATGGGGTTCTCCAGGCAAGAATATCTGAGTGGGTTGCCATTTCCTTCTCCACAATACATGATAGGAATCTAGAAAACTGGGACAAATAAACTTATTTGCAAAGAGCTAGCTTTTGAATTCAAGCAGTGTGCCTCCAGAGCTCTTTTGTTGAGGGGAGGTGGGGAGAGGTTGGTGTTGTTATTATATAATTCTTTAATAATTCCATAATAATAATAATTAATTATATTATAATGTTATAATTATCACATAATCAAATAATTATTAATAATAATTACAGAATTAAATAATTCTATAGTAATTATAATTAATAACTATTTTATATGTTAAAATGATAATTCTATAATAATAATTATTTTATTGAGGTATATAGTTGGTGTACACTACTGTGTAACATTTAGGTGTACAACATAGGGATTCGCAATTTTTAAAGGTTGTATTCCATTTATTAGAGCTTCCTCTTCTTAACAGCTATATGTTACTTTCTCATTTATCAGCTGAAGAGGGACCTTGAGTAGCTGAGCGAGGCTGAAACAGTTTGCATGGAGGGAGGTGGCAAGAGAGAAATTTGAATGGAGCAGTCAGAGCAAGGTTGTGGAGGACCCTGAGCTCTTTGCTCTTAGGTGAGGACATCCCTCTGTCCAGTGGGGAGGTATTTTAGGGTTTTAAGAAAGGGCATAATCTGTCCTGTGTTGCAAAATGAGAGCTAACAGCAGCCTGAGAGAGAAGGAGAGAGATGGTGAGAATGTAAATTCGGCAAAAGGAAATGTATCAGAGGAAGGGTGTTGGGAGATATGTCAGAGGGTAACCAGTAGAACAAATGATGCCTTGAGAGCCTGAGGCCTGAGAGGTCTGTTAATTGAGAGACAGCACACAGGAGATAAGCTCAGAGAATTATTAGAACTACACCCATTTTTATATTCACTAGTGTCAAAAAACCCCTTATTATCTAGCCATAAGGATAAACATTCTAAGCTTAAATAGTTTCCTGAGCAGGTATGGAAATTAAATATTCCTCCTTCCAGTCTAAGAGAGATTTTACCACCTGCTGGTGAACCCAATTTATCAAGTTAATTAAACTATCTGTAGTAAAAAGTGTACATATGTTTCCCGGAAATAGCTTTAATGGGGTTTGGAGCTTTTATGGGAATCTTTACCTGAGTCTGGGATTATATATTTAGTTTTCTATCGGATTTTTCTCTTACACTTTCCCCCAGAGGCAGGGTGTTGGGGAAGGGGTGGTGGCGGGGGGGTGGAAATGACCTTCCAAAGAAATTATTTTTAATTTCCACTTATGTTAAAATATTTACTATCCTGAATATGGCTCACTCTTCCTTAGACACTTCAAATCTCAGTTTTAATAGCAGAGAGCAAGCATCTATACTTATCAGTCATGGTCAGCAGGGTTCTGACAGTGGTGACGACTGTCCTGCAAGGCAAGAGACACATTCTCAGCTGCTACAATAGCAAGAAAACCTCAAAGACATCACCACACTCACCTGAGCCTACTTCCTTGATACTCTGTAATATTTACTCATGTTTTCATTCCATTGTGCATATATCCAGCAAATACCCCTCCAGGGTCCACCTGTGCAAGTCTTGGAGAGAGAGAGAAATGAATTAGCCACTTTCTATTATCAAGGAGTTTTCAGTTTGAGTATTACACAATAAACACTTATGATTTTAAAGATTAATATACTTCCCTGGTGGTCCAGTGGTTAAGAATCTGCCTGCCAATGCAGGGAATGCAGGTTTGATCCTGGTCTGGGAAGATCTCATCAGCCATAAGGCAACCAAACCCACATGCTCAACTACTGAGTCCCTGTGTCTAGGGCCCATGCTCTGCAACAAGAAAGCAGTCCCTGTTGGCCGCAACTAGAGAAAGCCTGTACACAGCAATGAAGGAAAAAAATTCTCAAAGACTTCTCAAGGAAATGATCTGTATTTTGATGCCAAAGTAACCAATCCACTTAAACACATTCAATACTTTTGATAAGTGTTCCCTGGGTAATAGTTTACTTTTTAGCCTTTGTAAAAATGGCTAGACTCAAAACACGAAGAGGGAAAAAAGCCAGACTGGATCAAGTGCCTTTTGTCATTAGTATCATTGTGCCATGTTTGTACAAAGAGGTCTGACTCAAGAAAGCCAACGGAGAGCTTCCAGGAGACTCTCAGTTCTCCTCCAGCCCTGGCTCTCACATTTAAAAAATGAATTGCTTGTCTCCGGGTATTATATGGGGCAGCCTCTGTAACTTTAGAAATATTTGTGCTTCTGATCCCTCATGCCCTCTGTTACCCATTGTCTGCAAACACAGAGAAGGCCAGGTCTCCTGGGTTGGGGGAGGCTGGTAGCATGTTTTCTAGGAAATGGCAGGAAGACTGCATGGGGGCAGCTCTTGACAGCCTGTCTCACATGCATTTATCTTCACTGACCAAGCTCCATTTCTAGAAAAAGTGTCGGGGGTCCTGCTGTCAGGCACTGTGGTGACCTTGGGAAGTTTAGCTGCTTGTGACAGGAAAGTCTTCCCCACTGGGCTGGCAGGACCATAGCTCTCAGCACTGTTTAGACAGAAAGGCTTCCCCCTTCCCCACTTCAGGGATCTGAGTAGAACATCATTCCCACAGGATAGCACAACAGAACACCTCTCTTGTGCTCTCTTTTTTTTTTTTTTTAACCCAGGAAGCACCAGTATATTCTCAGCCATCTTCAGAATATGAAAGATAGCAGAGAAGCTGAGTGTTCTGAGCTCCTGATTCATTGGAGGCTGAGATCTGTCTCTTATTAGCAACTAGTCCATGGCTTGGATAATGGTAGATGCCCCCAAAATATGTGTTGAATTAATTAATTAATGGTTTAGTAATATAATCAATTTATGGTCCTATGCCTGGCTGAATACTGAAAAATTGATGCTTTTGAAAACTGGTGTTGGAGAAGACTCTTGACAGTCCCTTGGACAGCAAGGAGATCATACCAGTCAATCCTAAAAGAAATCAACCCTGACTGTTCATTGGAAGGACTGATGATGAAGCTGAAGCTGCAATCCTTTGGCCATCTGATACAAAAAGCCACCTGATACGAAAAGCCAACTCATTGGAAAAGACCCTGATGTTGGGAAAGGTTGAGGGCAGGAGGAGAAGGAGACGACAGAGGATGAGATGGTTGGAAGGTGTCACCTACTCAATGGACATGAGTTTGAGCAAAGTCGGGGAGATGGTGAAGGAAGCCTGGCATGCTGCAGTCCATGGGGTCACAAAGAGTTGGACATGACCGAACAACTGAACAGCAGCAACAAAATACCTGGCATTTTGCCTGGCACATGGCAAATGTCAATAATTATTTGATGAGTGGATAAACCAGCTGCAAAGTCTGCAACTCAGTTAAGCTCAAGCTCCAGCACCAGATCCACAGTCGTGACTTTATGGAGCAAATGAAGTTGTTCCAGCCTCTCCCATCCTCACTGTCTGCTCCAGTGTACTCTTACCAGGGCCTCTTCAGCTCCTTCCAAACAACCTGTCTGCATGCGGTGTGGTCCCTGGACCAGCAGCATCAGTATCACCTGGGAATATGTTAGAAAAGCAAATTCGTGGTCTCCACCCAGATCTACTAAATCAGAAGCTCTGTGGATGAGGTGTTATAAGAAGCCTTCCATGTGATTTTGTTGCATACTAAAAGTTTGACAACTAATGCTTAGGTTTCTGGTTTTGTTTATTTCTAAAAAAAAAACAAAACAACAACAAAAACTACCCACATGAGGCTCACCCAGGAGTGTTTGCTGGACAGGTGGTTTGGCCTCTCCCCCAGATGCTAAGAATCTGAATCTCTAGGGCTGCAGCCAGGAGGATCTGCATTTTGAACAAGTGATTTTTTTTTTAACACAGTAGAACCTTCCCCAAAGATTTGCTTTCTTACCATCATCCATTAGTTTATCAATTTCAGCAAAATTTTCTAGTGGATTAGATTCATCTTATTATATCAAGTAAGGTGATAACCAGAAATATTTTCATGTTTAACATGGAACTAACATTCCCTCTGTCCTAAAAAAATAATGTGCCAATATAACAATGGAAATTTAGATCCTGTCGCAGGCAGTAAAGGATGCTCTGGGTAAGGGTGGGAGTGTTGCCCTCAAATTAAAAGGCATCATTGGATTCCTAACTGACACAGTGAGAGGGATGAAGGTCACATTGTGTTATACCAATATATTGGCTATTATGTCTTTAGAATTCAGCTCTTAAAAAAGATGTGGCTCACATGTGAAGCTTAACTTGCAGATGTGTGAGTTATTTTTTGACCTTTAAAATGTGCTTTATGCATAGAAAACTACCATGTAAAAATCTGAATTGCCATCATGACTTGAAACATTGAGACTCTGACACATTGGACATGTATTCCTGTGTGGTGGCCATCAACTAGATCTGAGTAGAAGCTGCTCCTTCTAATTCAGGGGTTATCACTCCCTCCTGCTCCCCATAATCTTACTCTGACCCATGTCATCATCATCTTACATTAAAATCCTGTTCTCTGTGGGCATTTGAGTGTGTAACTTCTGCTTTACATAATCCATGTAATATACATGTTTTAATGCTATTCTCTCAAATCATCCCACCCTTGCTTTCTCCCACAGAGTCCAAGAGTCTGTTCTTTATAGCTGTGTCTCTTTCGCTGTCTCACATATAGGGTCATCATTACCATCTTTCTAAATTCCATATATATGTGTTAATACACTGTATTGTTGTTTTTCTTTCTGACTTACTTCACTCTGTATAATAGGCTCCAGTTTCATTCACCTCATTAGAACTGATTCAAATGAATTATTTTTAATGGCTGAGTAATATTCCATGGTGTATATGTACCACAGCTTCCTTATCCATTCATCTGCTGATGGGCATCTAGGTTGCTTCCATGTCCTGGTTATTATAAACAGTGCTGCAATGAACACTGGGGTACACGTATCTCTTTCAATTCTGGTTTCCTTGGTGTGTATGCCCAGCAGTGGGATTGCTGGGTCATATGGCAGGTCTATTTATCTGCTTTACACCACCATGACCTCAGAGTGATCCAGATGCCTTTGGGGAAGAGGAGGGGTCCTTATAGGGTTAAGAGAAGGGATGCACAGGTATCCTAGGCAGTCCTGCTCTCTCTATATCCCTTCAAACAATGGAGATGCTGTGGCTGTCCTCTGACCCCCGTTACTCAGGTGTGTGTTCAGGTAGTACTTTCTAACCATTTGGGTTTTAATATGTTTTCTTGTTTCCTCAGCCAGGGCAGGAGGGTTTTATACACTTCCATTTCTTGACAACTGACTTTCTTTCTAGAATTCTGCTTAGCATTTTAATGCATTTTGTCGGGTTGCAATATTTTTTCCCCAAAAAAATTAAATAAGTATTTTATTAGAAACATTTTTCATGTGTTAAAATTGAATCACAACATTCACTTCAGCTAGTATTCATTTGATTATGATAATGGCCATTTTTAACTAAGCATATAATAAGACAATACAAATTATTGCTGGTCCACTTAATAGCATTTCCCCACATACCTATCAGAAATATTATACTGCTTACACTACCACTGTACTGTGCATAATGCATTAATAAATAACTTTATAAATTTATGTTATCTATTCCCACTACAAATAATTTCCCCCACCAAATATTTCCAGAATTCCCTAAGCACATGAATTAAATAAGTAAATGTAGCATCTGCCACTCCACACACACCCCCCACCACCACCACACACACACCATTTCCTGCTCTGGAATCCATTTGGTGCTTTATATTTATTTCATGAGAAATCTGGGAGTGAGAGGATTTAAATTTACAGCTCTAATAGCCACTCTGAAGTAGAGGTTAAGGAATAAGTCTTGCTCATGATAGAGTAGGTCGGTTGAAAGATATCATAGCCCTTTCCTACTGATGATTTTCACAACTCTGTGCCAAGGTAGCCATTATTTCCCCAGTGCTCCTCTGAGGAATTTCCATTTGCTAAAACAGAAGAATATGGTAAAGCAAGAAGAGTATAGAGACCTGAAACCATCCCCACATCCCTGTAGGTCACCATCCACGTTTAACTGTACCTAACTATTCCACTGCCTTTGTCAACAGGACTTTACCATTCCAGAAACTCCTGCCCAGGAACATAAAAGTCACAGCTAATGTCATAGTTTACTTTGGAAAAGTCTCCAAAATCCCATTTCACCTAGTATCAGGCTGTCCAGCTTTCTAAGAGGTAGAAGCAAGTGACTGTTGACTCTCCAAGGCTCTTGAAAACCTCATCATAAAACCCTTGCCTGGCTGTACCCACTAATTTTATTTTAATTTTTCACTTTACTTAGGTATTATTGATAAATAAAATAGTAAGCTACTTAAAGTGTACAATGTGGTTATTTGATATGCATATACATTTTGGAAGGATTTCTTCATCAAGTTAATTAACACGTCTATCACTTCATATATTTACCCTCCACTTTTTTTGGGCTTCCCTAGTGGCTCAGCTGGTAAAGAATCTGCCTGCAATGCAAGAGACCTGGGTTTGATCTCTGGGTTGGGAAGATCCCCTGGAGAAAGGAACAGCTACCCACTCCAGTATTCTGTCCTGGAGAATTCCATGAACTGTATAGTTCATGTGGTCACAAAGAGTCAGATATGACTGAGCAACTTTCACTTTCACTTTTTTAGTGAGAACATTTATTCTCCTCTCCTAGCAAATTTTGATTATAGAATAGTATTATCAAGAATGGTCACCATGGTATACATTAGATCTTCAGGCCATTTTTATCTTATAATTGAAAGTTTGCATCCTTACATCCATTCCTATTTTTCTCTCCCTATAGTTTCACTCCTGGAAAAAAACTTTGTTACTCTGAGTTCAACTTGAAAAAAAAAAAAATTCCACACATGTGATTCCAGCAGTATTTAACTTTGTCTGGATTGTTTCACTTAATGCTTTCAAGCTTCATCCCTATTGTCCAAATGGCAAGATTTTCTTCTTTTTAAGGGCTGAATACTAATCCATTATATATAAGTATATGTAATTTTATACACACACATACCACATTTTCTTGGTCCATTTATCCACTGACAGATGATTAGATTGTTTTCATACTTTAGATGTCTGTCTTCTGATGTTCATTACACCATCATTCATTATCATGTCATGGTTTCTGTGTGTGATCGAACCCAGATCTCCAGGATTGCAAGCAGATTCTTTACCATCTGAGCCACCAGGGAAGCCCATCGTGGTTCTTACCCAGTCTTAACCCATAATTACAATAGATGCCAAAGACTCAAAGATATCCTGAATTTGCCCTCCTTTCTCCTTGATTTTGTGAACAGTAAACTCAGATTTGCCTGGTCATCCAGGTTTTTCAGGGGCATTTGAAGAAAGCCAGCATCCAATACCCCAAATGACCAGACTCATCAATGACTTAGTTGGTATGTTTACCAACAATCTCTTTTCCAAACACTCTTCACAAAAGTTCCTGAGTCTATTTCTAACTGATTAGGTTCTGCTCCCACTGAGACAGGAAACTGATCAGGACTGGATTCCAGCTCTGCAGCTTCCTATGACCACTCGAGCTGGTTGGCAAACTCCATCTCCTGCTCTCATCTTCATGGAAGACAGTGTTTTATTGTCCTCAGTTTTTATCATTTGCAACACATCTTCTGTTGGAAGAAGAACTGGCTTAGTCACAGAGTAAGCCTAATTCTGGCCTCATCACACAAATACTTTAGCCACACGTTACTCACTGTTTTTATTTCCAAAATATACAAATACAAAGGAACAGATTCCTGGGTCCTTGACAGAATCCAGTGTTGTGATGTGCTGAGCCAGCTTAGTACGGATACCCGAAAGCCAATTCCCTTCAGAAGGAGGGATTCCTTTATCTTTGTGCAAATATTAAGTGCTTTAAAATACATTAAAAATGATTGTAAAAATCATAACTCATTAATTCAAAGTGTTTTTTCAACAAATACAGTATATATAGCAGAGAGGTCTTATGTTCAGCCCCGGGTGTACAGTGAGGAAGAGAACTGATACAGTGTCTCCATGATGGAGATTAGTCTAATTTTGAGTGGCCAAAATAATTTGAGTAGGCAAAATAATTGCCTACACTGCAATTGTATGAAATTCTATGAGGGAAATAAAGAAGGCTGCAAAAGTACATGCCAGGAGAACCTAGCCAAACAGGAACTTGGGGAAGCTTGTGCCAAGAAAGTGATCTTTATTTATTTATTTTTTTCTATTTTTTGACCGTGGATCTTGGTTCCTCAACCAGGGGTTGAATCCATGTCCCCTGAAGTGGAAGTGCAGTTTCTTAACCACTGGTCTGCCAGCAGAATCCCAGAAAGTGATCTTTAAACTAAGACTTAAAACTATGTGATCCAATCTGGCTTCACTGGGAGATCCTGAATCTTATGACATTAGTTAGCAGCATAAAACCTTAAAAGGATACGTTATTTCTTCACTTGTTTGAGATATGTTATGTGGTAAAATTTTACAGGATATCTAAGAAAAAGAAAAGATTTGGCACATTGAAAGTTCATGGGTGAAGTTCCTGATACAAATTTCTCTGGTTGAATGTGTCCAGTTATTACTGATGAATGTCTTTTGGTTTTGGTGGCTTGTTGGTCAACACAGATATTCATTTGCATATGAGAGATATATTGTGATAATCCTCAAGCTTCTGGTCAAACTTCTTGTTTCATCTTCTGATGTCGATAAAGTTAAGAACTAAAATCTCACCTAGTGATTTCTTTTAATTTTCATTTATTTGAAAAATATTTTATTCAGTTTCATTTGTAATATTTTTAGCTGTCATATACTATTTTTCCTCCTGCTTATATTGGACAGAAAATGTCACAAAATGACAGTGCTATAGAACATCCTGGAGAGGTTAGACAGATTGTATTATATCTGTTTAGAAAACACAAATGAGAACTTCATGAATATAAATTAGTGTTTTATTTTTTCTAGTGTCACATACGATAAATCAGTTCTCTGGCAAGTGACAGTGAAATGAACAGTAAAACATCTCCTCATCTCTATGCAAAATAAAGGATTTAATAGATAAATGAAAGGAAAACCTGGGTATGAAAAGAAAAGCATTCTTGTCTTAGAGAGATAATAGCAAGGGATGGGTAACAGAGAAGGAGGAGGTTTTCATAATCGGGTGATTCCCACCTCACCATGGAAATCAGGCAGCAATCTTAGTCAAGCCTGGCTTAAAGATTTCACAAATATCTTGAAAATCAATATACTAAAATAGCATCTTTTCTCAGCCAATCCTTCTGTAATTTCCACCTACGTCCAGAAAGCAATATGATAAGAAGGAAGAAGAGAAGGAAGGAAAAAAGGAAGGAAGGAACCGAGGGAAGGAGGGAGGAATTAGTTGAGGGAGGAAGGAAGAAGAGAGAGGACTTGCCTCGTTTGCCACATAGACAAACAGGCTTGGTGTTCTGTTTAAATAAAGAAAACTACCTAAAACTAACATTTTAGAGGGCCTAATTCATACCTAATGAAAATGAGTTTACTTACAAATATCCTAAAGAAATTGGGGAAATAAGTGAAAAACCATTCTGTAAATATATAGACATGCAAAATCATACATGCTGAAGGTCCTTTAGAATTCAGGGAGAAAAAGAACACGGAGGGTTTTATGCTTATATAAGTGTATTTTCAATTGCATTAAGGTATTAGAGTCCTTGTGTTATTAAATTATCTCTCAACTCATCCCAGTTCCTATTTCCTGTTTGCTCTACACATTTACATCTCCAGAGCTGTCCCATGAGATAGGAAGGTAAATTATACTAATTCCAGATTGAGCTGTCTTTAATTAAAGCTTTTCTGTGCAAGAATTTCCTGATGACCACAGAAACATATGGAACTCAGAAGTCCTAACATCTTAAAGTTTAATCAAATTGATTAAAGTTCTTCATAAAGTTGCTCATCTTTGCACAGCATAGGAAAATCTTGTACCCTAGGCCTTACGATGGAAGCACTCCCTAGAGTCAACAGTATGTCTCTCTGCTTAGCTGCTCTCTTTTTCTTTGCTTTCTTTGAATTTCCAGTTCAGGAGCAAGATAATCTTCCAATCAGATACATTACCCCAACTTTGACATCTTCTATTTTAAAGTCTGAATAACATTTTGCACTTGAATGCTAATGAGGCAATTTATCTGAAGAAAACACTAAATTGGACTCAGAGAAATTAAAAGAGACAATTTCAAAATGCCAAGATAATTCCTTAATCTGTCTGTTAAGCTGCAATAGCTTAAAATGAGAGCCAAACAATTTGATCAAGTGGCTGAGATACTCAACAGGAAAGTCTTGGTCCTCTGATTCTCTGGGATCTCATCAGGCTTCTGGGAAATTTAGCTGAATATGCTTCAAAATTTTTCACCCTTTGTCAGATTTTCTATAGGTCTTAAAGTATGCTTGGAACTAGAAAGATGGGCCTATCAGCCTCCAACACAACATAAATGATGATGAACCTTAGTCATATTGCCCAGGAGTGATTTGATTATACTCTGATATCCAAGTTTTCATCACCTTATTTTCTTTTTCCTTTTTTTGCTTTTCTTTTTATGATCCTATAAAGTTTTTACCATAACAAATAAATTCAATATGATCATTTGTTTCTGAATGTTTAACTGTGGTTTTGCCACAGGATATAAAGGATTGGAGTTGGCCTGTGCTGTTCAATCCAGTAATCACTAACCACATATAGCTATTTAAATTTAAACACACACATTAATTAACATTTAATAAAATTAGAAACTTGGCTCTTCAGCTCACAGCTACACTTCAAGTAGTCCATAATCATATATGGCTCATAACTACTGAATTGGCCAGTAAAGAAATAGAACATTCCCATCTTCACACAAAGTTATATTAGACAGTGCTGAGCTCAATGATTAAGGAAACTCTGTGTGTGTGTGTGTGTGTGTGTGTTCAGTCACTCAGTCATGTCCAACTCTCTGTGACCCTTTGTATTGTAGCCCACCAGGCTCCACTGTCCATGGGATTTCCCAGCCAAGAATACTGAAGTGGGTTGCCATTTCCTCCTCCAAGGAACAGTCTCCACTCAGGGATTAAACATGCATCTCCTGTGTCTCCTGCATTGCAGGCAGATTCTTCACATGCTGAGCCATCAGGGAAGCCCCTAAGGAAATTAATTCCTTAATTCAACTGGGCTAAGATTTTTTTCAGCATGTTCTTTAACTTCTCCACTCCTTTAGAATATAGACATGCCTCTCAGAAGCCTATAGTTAGGCTAGCATCCAACTTGAGAGGTTAATTCAGTATCCAGGGAAGAGTTTATCAGGCTGCGTGAGCAGATGTGGAAAGAGGGTGCCTTGCCAAAAGGAACCATTTGAATTGGGCTGTCTACCTGGAAAAGGCAGGATTTCAGGAAATCAATGAAATTCTTTTTTTATGGAGCGGCAGTTATGGACTAAATCAGAGGACAGAACAGCAGAGCAGGATGCAAATGAGAAGGAAAGTTAAAGCCCAAATGTAATTGCTGGCAAAGGAGCCCAGAAGGGCCAGGGGTTCCCCAAGAGGGAGTCAGAGCACAGTGTCAGAGGGAAGTGGGTCCTGTTTAAACAGAAAGGCAGGCTGTGTGTCCAGACCACATGGGCGGGCTCACCTTCCTTTGAAATAGCCACTGGGATTGCCAGGCAATGCACTTCCTGGTTCAGAGGACTGGTCTCACGCAAAACTAAGAGTAACCCGCTCTAAGGACATTAAAAAAAACCTACTCTCTGTGAAGAGAAGGTTCTCTCTCACTTTATCTCTCCTCTAGTTTGTTCCCACTGTCTCCTCATAGATGCTTCTAATCACTAGTTGTGATATTCAATATTTCAATTTGTACTTGGGGAAAGCATCAGGGGGAAATACAGTGTGTGTGTGTGTGTGTGTGTGTGTGTGTGTGTAGAATCAAAGACCTAAGTAATGGAAGTGTGAGCCTGAACCCACACCACTAGTGAGTGCAGTACTCCACACGGTGGGGCAGTGGGAGGCAGGGGGGTGGGCTGGGGAAGGGGACAAGCACCAAATTATCCAGGGTTGGAAGGCTACGATTTTGGAGATGTTGGGATGGGATGACTGCATTTTGCTTGTGGGAAGGATATGAATTTGGGGAGACCAGAGGTTGGACTGTAATGGATTGAATTGTGTCTCCGCAAAAGATGTGTTAAGTTCTAATCCCTGGTACCTGTAAATTTGATCTTATTTGGAAATAAGGTCTTTGCAATATAATTGAGTTAATGTGAATCCATGCGGTGTTGCAGAAGACTCTTGAGAGTTCCTTGGACTGCAAGGAGATCCAACAAGTCCATCCCAAAGGAGATCAGTCCTGGGTGTTCATCGGAAGGACTGATGTTGAAGCTGAAACTCCAATACTTTGGCCACCTGATGTGAAGAGCTGACTCATTTGAAAAGACCCTGATGCAGGGAAAGATTGAGGGCAGGAGGAGAAGAGGATGACAGAGGATGAGATGGTTGGATGGCATCACCAACTCAATGGACATGAGTTTGGGTAAACTCCAGGAGTTGGTGATGGACAGGGAGGCCTGACGTGCTACAGTTCGTGGGGTCGCAAAGAGTCGGACACGACTGAGTGACTGAACTTAACTGAATACCAGATTAAGTGAAAGTGAAAGTGCTCAGTCGTGTCCAACTCTTTGCCACTCCATGGACTATACAGTCCATGAAATTCTCCAGGCCAGAATACTGGAGTGGATAGCCTTTCCCTTCTCCAGGGGATCTTCCCAACCTAGGGATCAAACCCAGGTCTCCCACATTGCAGGCAGATTCTTTATCAGCTGAGCCACAACGGAGCCCATACTGGATTAAAGTGGGCCTTGATTCAGATAGCAATGTTGCTGTAAAATAAGGGAAATCTGAACATGGACACATTTATGGGAGAACACGGTGTGATGATGGAGGCAGAGACTGGAGTGACGCATCTACAAGTCAAAAATGCCAAAGATTGTCAGCAACACCTGAAGCTGGGAAAAGACAAAGGATGACCCTTCCCTAGAGGCTTGGAGAGCATGGCTCTGCCAATACATTGATTTCAAATTTCTAGTCTCTAGAACTGTGAGATGGTAAATGTATTTTATTCTGAGCTACAGTTTGCTATCATTTGTTACAGAGGCCCTAAGGTAATAACCCACCCCAGTACATGTTATACCCTATTCCTATGGTTGAACGTACCTCAGCAGAGAATGTACCTCAGGAGAGTCCAGGAATTGCCCCATTTTACAGGGTTACCAGGTCAGTGTTGAGGTGCTCGCTCTGTTCAAGGCAGATTGCTCTTCAGTAGACAAGGTGGATATTAGGATGGCAGGACCATTTGAGTTTTGGTGACCTTACATGGCAGTAATATAGTAAAAATTAGAACAGTGAATGGCCGGACTATTAAATTAAATAGACTATAATGCATTCCTGAGATTGTCGCAGTTGTCAAAAAAGAGATTTTTAGGAAGAGAGAAAAGATACTCTTGCAACAGGTGGGATAAGGGTTTAACATCATATAGTTTGAATATGGGACTTCCTTGGTGGATCAGATGGTAAAGAATCTGCCTGCAATGCAGGAGACCTGAGTTTGATCCCTGGCTTGGGAAGATTCCCTGGAGAAGGGAATGGCAACCCACTCTAGTATTCTTGCCTCGAGAATTCCATGGACAGAGGAGCCTGGTGGACTACAGTCCATGAGGTCACAAAGAGTCAGACACAACTGAATGACTAACACACACACACACAGTTTGAATAAGAGAAAAAATATGATCTATTTGATGTATTGGTTGCAATAAAAATTCCTTCCTACCTGACAAATTGCACAATTAGGTTTTAAGAAATCTATTCCAAGGACAGGAGGAAGAGAACATACTCTCTACTTTTCTTTAGGACCAAAAGTAGTAAAAACAAAAAACTCATATAAAGATGCCCTTTGTGATACCATGGACTGCAGCATGCCAGTCTTCCCTGTCCATTACCAACTCCTGGACTCAAACTCATGTCTATCAAGTCAGTGATGCCATCCAACCATCTCATCCTCTGTCATCCCCTTCTCCTCCTGCCTTCAATCTTTCTCAGCATCAGGGTCTCTTCTAGTGAGTCAGATCTTCTCATCAGGTGGCCAAAGGACTGCAGCTTCAGCTTCAGCATCAGTCCTTCCAATGAATAGTCAAGACTGGTTTCCTCTAGGATTAACTGCTTTGATCTCCTTTAAGTCCAAGGGACTCCCAAGAGTCTTCTCCAACACCACAATCTGGACCTAGATGCCTGTTCTAAAATCTGCCACTCAGGCACTAGGTCACTGGGAGGCAGGCCCTTGGTGTAAATGAGAACCATGGGTCTGGAAATATTCCTGGAGATTCAGAAAGGAATTTTATTCTATGGGCATCAGTCTATGCCTCCCCATCTACCCAGCTTCATATATGGAACCAACCTCAGTGGTCCTTCTACTGAGATCCTTTGCTTTCTCTGACTATCTAGCTTTCTGTAGGATTAGAGACCAGTCCTGTGGGTTTAGCTAGCTGATTTGAGGAGCTAAGACCTTTAGGTCTTTCTTCGTCCTTCCCATCTCTATTGGAAATCTTCTCATAGTTCTCAGTATCAACTTGTAACATCCTTCCTTGTTAAGAACCTGGCAGGCTCCACACGACCCTGAGAAGACCTCTTCCCCAAAGGACTGAGGGCTGTGCAATACCTATAATCATGACACCTGAGCAGGGATTCCAGATTGTCACATATTCACTAACTTAGGCTCCTGGTCCCTTCCCAAGAGGGAGGAATGAAGGAAGAAAGCTTGCTCCACTAGTCAGGTATCCCCTATCCTGCTTCAGCCCACAGTCTCATCCTATAGTGTTCATTTCTCCCCAAGAATAATGCAGTATAACTGGAGCCCCACCATTAGCATAAATAGCAGAGGATCTACTGCACACATGGAAACTATTTTTTATATTAAGCTATGCATTTTGAAGCTATTTTATTATTACTGATATTTCTTTATTGCTTTAGGAATTGAAGTGGGAAAGGTATGCATGATTAAGCATGTTAATCCACCAATAGACTAACGTACCACCAAGTAATTAATAGCTTCTTCTATTTAATGTGCTGGATCTTAAAAAAAAAAAAGATGCACAATTTTTTTGGCCAGTGAATGTCTCATTCAAACTACAGTGATGACGAGAAAGAATTGCTTTTACCTTGGTTCATTGGCAGCAGCAAATTATTGGGACACGCTTGAGCAGTTTTCAGTTTTATATTTATCTTTTTTTGTGTGATGCTGCATTAACTTTCTCTATCCCCTAGAGGAGGGCATGGCAACCCGCTTCAGTATTTTTGCTGGAGAATCCTCATGGGCAGAGTAGCATGGTGGGCTACGGTCCAGTGGGTTGCAAAGAGTCAGACACGACTAAGTGAGTAAGCACAGCACATACAAGTCGCCCAACTCCAGGGAACACTAGTGCAAAACTAGATGCAAATTCCTTGAGACATTTGAAATCACCAAAACGATCTCTGAGTATGAACCAGAGATCTACAAAAATTCAGTCTTATCCTTAAACTTTGAAGTATGATATACTCTACTTTTGTTCTAACCTACTGGCCAGGTTACTTATTCCTTACCTTCTTTTCTGAGTTTCCAAAACCTTGATATTAATTCAGGTATAAAATATTTCTGTTGTCAATGTCGTCAAATAGGTAACTCTTATTCTAACAAATATGTTTGGTCATCATCACATTGGAACATATAAAAATGAACTTACTTGTTGGATAGAGACAGACTATTTTTGGCAGAGTCATACCAGAAACCTTGGTTAAACTTCATCACCGTTTTCTGTACAACAAAATCGTAAGTGACACCTCTGAATGCCTGTCATCTGTGCTTCCATTAATACTGACAACAGTAATTAATTTGATCCAAAGTTATCACCAAAACACTTCTTGGAAACCATGGCCAAGAAACAGGGAGTCACCAATTTGATGTAAGGACCATCTTCAGCATCAAGGGAGAAGGTTAAAAGGTTATTCTCAGAAACTGACTCCAACAAAGAACAAGATTAAAGCTACTCTATGAATTTCTTTCTGAAAAAAAATCTTATTTCAATATGTATTTTGTTAAACGTATTGCTTCCATCACACAGCAGGAATTGGAATGGAATGTTAGGACTTGGAGCAGAGGCACCAGGGCTCTCCGCCCCTAATAAGGGATGGCTCAGTGCACAGAAGTCCACCTGAAATTGCCCTGGCCACCCTGAATCAGATTACCACTCTTCCTTTATTAGTGGGGTCAGATCCTGAAACCAATGCCACTTGATCAGAGGCATGATTTAATATCTTGACAATTCCAGACTTTGGGGTAAAAGATATCATATTCTATGATTTTCTACAATGGAGAGGTCCTTCAAGTCTCGTGGCTCAGTTGGTATAGAATCTGCCTGCGATGCAAGAGTCTTGATCTCTGGGTCAGAAAAATCCCCCAGAGAAGCGAATGGCAACCTACTTCAGTGTTCTTGCCTGGAGAATTCCATGGACACAGAAGCCTGGTGGTCTGCACTCCATGGGGTTGCAAAGAGTCAGACATGACTGAGTGCCTAACTTTCACACTTTCACTTTTGAAACTAATAGGGCCCAGTCTCCAAATTGAGACTCTTGGTAACAAGCTAGTCTAACCCACTCCTGGAAAGCTTTTTTGGGGGGATTCTGTGTGTTGGATCATCCAGCTGTGATTGCTGGGGTCAGCCTGAGTAGCCTGCAATATTTCTTCTAACCAGTGCCCTTTGCCTTTGAGCTGAGTATTCTAGAACCAAACTAACTTTATGATGTAACATCATTTCTATTTCTCAGAGGCAACCACAACTCAGAGCTGTTAAGATGTTGTTCAAGGTCATGTAGCTAAACTAGGTTCTCTGAAGTCATTTTGTCTAATTCTAGACCATCTGTTCTCTCCATGTTACCACTCAGTCTCCCATTATTTCTATTCTGAATAATTCCAAAAAGGATTTAGAACTTTAAAATTAATAACTGAAACCTGGTTTATAAATCAGCCTCCTGTGCATTTGGGTAGCATGAAGAGATTCAGTGAAATTGAACCTAATGATAAACTGGTCCTCAGTATCATAGATCCAGAAACTGGACCGATGATTTCACTTACATGCAGACACCCCATGCATGTGCCTGTGTTAGTCACTCAGTCATGTCTGACTCTTTGTGACCCCCTGGACTGTAGCCTGCCATGCTCCTCTGTCCACGGAATTCTCCAGGCAAGAATACTACAGTGAGTTGCGGTGCCCTTCTCCAGGGGATCTTCTCAAGTCAAGGGATCAAACCTGGGGCTCCTGCATTAGCAGGCAGATTCTCTACCATATGAGCCACCAAGGAAGCCCTAGATGCCTGAAACAAATGCTCTGATCAATTGCAGGTATGGGAACTAAATGGGAACAGTTTGGTCTCCATGTAACCACAGACACTCTGGATAATGCCACTTAAGAGACTATTATACACTGAGACTTGTGATCAGTTGCAATTATCCTCGCCTCCCAACCAGTCACCTTAACAGTAAATTGAGTTTAATGATTCAACCTTATCTTCAAGCTCAGAATAGCTGCACTGGGGAGCAGAATGAGTCAGTCCCTTCAATACTTCTCACCTTATCTTGTCACATTGTAGCACCACCCAGCTGCTGGCACAGAGATCTCTCCATAATTCTCCCCAGCTCTTTCAGCTGGATCTCAATCTAGGAAGCCAGCGGGTATAATAATCTTGGATATCAGTGGTTATTTGCTGTGCTTCACTGGTACATTTATCCCCACTTCTTTTCACAGTGATTCTTACTGGATCTCCTTTAAATAGAACTTTAAAGGCTTCTTCCTTCTTAGTGGGCCGGTCTCATTGGCTATCTACCTAAAGAGTTATCGCCAACAGTCTGACTAATGTTACACACGCTCTTAACATTATGTTAGCTCATTTACTATCCAAGCCTCAAAAGCCAATTTTTCAATCTCTAAAAGAGAAATGAAGTTTTTCTCAAAAATGGCAGGGCATTTCTTTACTTGGTCTGTTCTTTAGCACCACAGTGGCTGAGAACAAAGTCTCTGGATCCACAGATGAGTACAAATACCAGCACTAGCACCAGTTATATGGTCGTGGGCATCTGCCTTAACCTGTCTAAACCTCAGTTTCTATATCTATCAAATAAGACTAACAAGGTACCTTTATGTACATCGAAAGACATGTAGATAAGGCACTCATAGCTATTGTTATTCATTAAAATATTATCATAAATCAAAATAAATGAATATCTCTGAAAATGAAAAAATGAAAATTGGTGCTTGAGAGGTAGAGTAGAGAAAAGCATGTGTGTAACCAATGTATTCATATATGTCCCTGGATTAGGGTTCCATTTAGCTCTAACATGTCTCCTTTCAACTTTCCCCCCATAGGATTAATGTATTTAACAAAGGACTGATGGAGTAATCTCTCTAATACCTGTCACTAATTTGGTTCCATTCTGTTCAAAACACTTCAGCGGATCTTCATCATCAAATAATTCAAACACAATACAATCTCTTTGTCTTGACACCCTTCACCCCTATCCAAAGGGCCTTGAAATGTTAATTATGAAGAATCTAGCAGAGGGCTTGTGACATACTTAGCACACATCAAGTCTGGCTTTACCTTCCTTTCTTTGAAAATTATTGCCCAACTCAGTTACAACTCCCTCTGCACTTCCGTGGGTAGGGACAGCTCAATGTCTCCTGAGCAAATCCAATATTCCCATCTGCCTCCACTCCTCATCCCATCTGTCAAGACTCCTTTTCCTTCTAGCTCAACTCAAATGCTAACCCATCTATAATTCTTTGCCTCATATTTCTCTAAACACTCTACTTTTGTATAGTTTATTACCTACTTCTGGAATTCTCCAAAAGTTTTATACTTTGTTGGAGATGCTAGGGAATCCCATTTTAGCCAAAGGCAGTGCTATATGAAAAATGGCCTGTTAGGAACCCAGCACCCCTCCAAGTTTAGGAGTTGACTAAGGCCTGAGAATATGAAAAATATTCATATTTTTGAAGCCTGGTTTTGAAGTCTGGTGATCTGGGTTTGAGTATCATCTCTGAGATCTAACAAGTGCCTGGCCACAGGCCATTCCTTTACCTCCATGAGAACTGATTTCCTAGAAAGTGAAGAGGAACTAAAAAGCCTCTTGATGAAAGTGAAAGAGGAGAGTGAAAAAGTTGGCTTAAAACTCAACATTCAGAAAACTAAGATCATGGCATCTGGTCCCATCACTTCATGGCAAATAGATGGGGAAACAGTGGAAACAGTGTCAGACTTTATTTTTCTGGGCTCCAAAATCACTGCAGATGGTGATTGCAGCCATGAAATTAAAAGATGCTTACTCCTTGGAAGGAAAGTTATGACCAATCTAGATAGCATATTAAAAAGCAAAGACATTACTTTGCCAACAAAGGTCCGTCTAGCCAAGGTTATGGTTTTTCCAGTGGTCAGGTATGGATGTGAGAGTTGGACTGTGAAGAAAGCTGAGCGCCGAAAAACTGATGCTTTTGAACTGTGGTGTTGGAGAAGACTCTTGAGAGTCCCTTGGACTGCAAGGAGATCCAACCAGTCCATCCTAAAGGAGATCAGTCCTGGGTGTTCATTGGAAGGACTGATGCTCAAGCTGAAACTCCAGTACTTTGGCCACCTGATGTGAAGAGCTGACTCATTGGAAAAGACCCTGATGCTGGGAGGGATTGGGGGCAGGAGGAGAAGGGGACAACAGAGGATGAGATGGCTGGATGACATCACCGACTCGATGGGCATGAGTTTGAGTAAACTCCGGGAGTTGGTGATGGACAGGGAGGCCTGGCGTGCTGTGATTCATGGGGTCGCAAAGAGTCAGACATGACTGAGCGACTGAACTGAACTGAACTGAATAAAAGTGTTGGTTGCTCAGTCGTGTCTAACTCTTTGAGACCCCACAGACTCTAGTCTGCCAGGTTCCTCTGTCCATGGGATTCTTCAGGCAAGAATACTGGAGTGGGTTGCCGTTTCCTCCTCCAGGGGATCTTCCCAACCCAGGGATCAAACTCAGGTCTCCCGCATTGCCAGCAGACTTTTTACCATCTGAACTACCCAACTAATACCTATTTTTGAGGATTTGTCCTGCAGATTTGCAATAATACATGAAAATCTCAGAGTCCAGCCAAAGAATATCTGCTGAGTAAATAGCAAATATAATTATTATTTAATCAACTGGCAAAACTATTGGTCTACTGGGTCAACTAGTCAATCCTTAAGCCTATACTTAAGCCTCATAGGAGTTCATGAAATTTTTCTAGGGGTTAGGGTTTAGGTGAAAGTGTCAGTCAAAAAGTTCAGCTCAGCTATGAAACCCCAAGTGATACCTTGCTTTGAGAGGCTCAGTTAGATTCTTCCTGAAGAATATGAATCATGTTCATGAATACACTAGGTCACAAAAGAGGTTATTTTGACTCAGCATTATATCCATGTTTCCCTTTGAGAAAGCAGACTCACTGGAAAATGCACTGATCCTTTATCTTTTAATGTAGGTATCAGGATTGCATCTTCATGTGTAACTAAGAAATATGAGTCCCAGGCATAGATGTGTGTTTGTCCAGCATTTCAAACTTGTCTAATGATAGAACTAGCTCTTAAAACTAGATTTTCTGACTCCTAAATCAGCCTTCCCTATATGAGGTACCTTAAAGAGTCTAGCATATCACTAGCATACTCAATAAGTATTCATCTTATTTCCCTTTGTTTTTCTTTTCACTGATTCCAGGTTGAACCTCTTTAATTACAACTGCTCCAAGCTTGTTTCAGTTGGGAAGTTGCTTTTGTTTTTGCACAGGAAGTGAAGTGGTCTAAAATGATGGCAATATAATCCCTTTTCCCATGGTGAGGTTGTATATTGTTCATGCAATGGAATCAATTTGGCTAAAGAATTCAAACTTTAAAGGAAAATCTCTTCATCTCTTCACAGTGGGTAAGAAACAAGCACTTCTTTTCTCAGTATGGAGAAAATTGAAGTGCAGATAGATGAAAGCTATGTCTAAAAGATATCAAAACCCTTTTTCATTCTGCATCTGGATGTTTTTGACATTATGTAGAGTCAAAGCAAATTTTTGCAAGTCTTATAAAATCAGAGTAGAGGAATAAAGAATAAAATCGAGATTTTCTAGGCTTCTTTTTTATCATCACTTTATACAGTTGGCAGCAATGCTTCTGTACTCCTCATTGTTTCTAAATGTATCTATGTTTTTCTCAAAATCAAAGTTGCTTTTGAAAATGTTTATCACCCTTAAAGCAAAGGAATTACTTCACAACCCATTGGCTGACAAATTAAATTAATTCTTTTTGGAGACAGAGTAAGCAATCATGTTAGATTAAAATTCTCATTGATGAGCATTCCAGGATGCTGTTTACCAAGTACTCTTATGTTTGTTTTTTAAAGAGTAATATTAGATAAATTGGTGTTTGTACAGTTTTTTGGGTGCATTAGCTTTTTGAGAAGGCACAATTCGGACATATATTTAAAATAGTTCAGGAGGGGTAACCTGATCCATCCAAGAAAAGAAAACCTTCTTCTTTACTGTTTTATAGGTCAAGATAAGGAGTATCTGAAGGAATACAATCTTTATCTGAAGGAATACAATCTTTATACTAGACAGAGAGAGGCCTCAGCCATTCCACAGCTGAGGAAAGAATTCTCTCAATTTTTCTTCAAAATTTACACCAAAGGAAAGCAGAAATCATTGTAGAAAATAGATTATTCACCAGATCTATAAAGATCCAAAACCTAATTGGGTTAAAATTGTGTATACAGATAGAATATCTTCAGTATGAGACAGCCGGTCAATAAAAGCTGTCCATTGATTGCAGCAAAGAAATCCCGTAACAGACACTTTGTTACCTATTAACTATCCATTGCCTTTTATTCTACATCATCACAACCCCAATGGTTTCCATGATATCAATTTTTCTTCATTAAAAAAAGATTCCCAGCCTCCTTTGCAAGTATGTGTGACCAGTGACATTTCCTGGCTAATGAGATGTAAGCAGAAGTCATGTGTGCTTCTCAGAAAACTCTTTAAAAGCAGGTTGACAAAGACCTTTGACTCTTTGCACTTTCAATTCCTCCCACACGGAACACTGATGTGATGGTATAGACAGCCAGCCATGGGTTAACCCTGAGGATACAAACGAAGACTCTGAATACAGGGCCTCAAGTGGCATCATGGAAAGTCTTTACCAGTCTTGGAATTCTAACTTTATGCATTCCTTATTCTAGGGGACAAATAAAAACAATTTAAAGAGCTATAACTGAATAATTGGGGAAGGAAATGGCAACCCACTCCAATATTCTTACCTGGAAAATCCCATAGGCAGAGGAACCTGGTGGACTACCATCCATGGGGTCACAAGATTGGGACACAAACTGGCAAACTGAATAATACATAATATAGTGAGTTTTCTGTTATGTGCCTCAAGTATTTCTTTTTCTCTTAAATAGCAGGCTTATTTATCCTTTGAAAAGGAAAAGTTAAAATTAACATTGCTTCCTTGTGGCATTATTTTGTGGTAGAATGGACATTTTATCAGCAGCATAAGGATTTCTGTATTTATCATGCTCACCTTGGAAATGTCCACAACCCCAATTATAATAAGAATACTTCACTTAAGTCAGAACCAGTAACAGAACTGATTAAACCATCAAGGAAGATAGGAGGACTTATTTTATATGGACCCAAAGTACTCTTAGACAGTGTACCAAAAGGCAGAGACATCACTTTGCTGACAAAGGCCCATAGAGTCACAACTAAGGTTTCGCCCAGTAGTCATGTATAGAGGTAAGTGTTGGATCATAAAGAAGGCTGAGCACTGAATAATTTATGTTCTTGAATTGTGGTGCTGGAGAAGACTCTTGAGAATTCCTTGGACAGCCAATCCTAAAGGAAATCAACCCTGAATATTCACTGAAAAGACTGATGCTGAAGCTGAAGCTCCAATATTTTGGCCACCTGATGCGAAGTGCCAACTCATTGGAAAAGACCCTGATGCTAGGGAAAGACTGAGGGCAGGAGGAGAAGTGGGTGACAGAATTGAGATAACTGGATGACATCATCGACCCAATGGACATGAGTTTGAGCAAACTCCGGGAGTTGGTGAAAGACAGGGAAGCCTGACATGCTGCAGTCGTGGGGCGGCAAAGAGTCAGACACCACGCTGAGCAACAACGCACTCTCTCTTTGCTACTGTGCTGCTACTGCTGCTCCACTCCACTGCTGTTACCATTAACAGCGCATGGAAACACTGAAATGCATTGAAATGGGAAGAGTTCTCTTCTTAGACATAAATGGCCAACGCAGCTTTTTTCAACTCAGTTCAGTTCAGTTCAGTCGCTCAGTCATGTCCGACTCTTTGCGACCCCATGAACCGAAGCACGCCAGGCCTCCCTGTCCATCACCAACCCCTGAAGTTTACTCAAAATCATATCCATTGAGTCGGTGATGACATCCAACCATCTCATCCTCTGTCATCCTCTTCTCCTGCCCTCAATATTTCCCAGCATCAGGGTCTTTCCCAATGAGTCAGCTCTTTGCATCAGGTGGCCAAAGTACTGGAGTTTCAACTTCAGCATCAGTCCTTCCAATGAACACTCAAGACTGATCTCCTTTAGGATGGATGGGTTGGATCTCCTTGCAGTCCAAGGGACTCTCAAAAGTCTTCTCCAACACCACAGTTCAAAAGCATCAATTCTTTGGCGCTCAGCTTTCTTTATACTCCAACTCTTACATCCCTACTTGACTACTGGAAAAACCATAGCCTTGACTAGATGGACCTTTGTTGACAAAGTAATGTCTCTGCTTTTTAATATGCTATCTAGGTTGCCCACAATTTTCCTTCCAAGGAGTAAGCGTCTTTTAATTTCATGGCTGCAGTCACCATCTGCAGTGATTTTGGAGCCCAGAAAAATAAAGTCAGCCACTGCTTCCACTGTTTCCTCATCTATTTGCCATGAAGTGATGGGACCACATGCCATGATCTTAGTTTTCTGAATGTTGAGCTTTAAGCCAACTTTTTTACTCTCCTCTTTCACTTTCATCAAGAGGCTCTTTAGTTCTTCTTCACTCTGCCATAAGGGTGGCGTCATCTGCATATCTGAGGTTACTGATATTTCTCCCGGCAATCTTGATTCCAGCTTGTGCTTCCTCCAGCCCAGCATTTCTCATGATGTACTCTGTATATAAGTTAAATAAGCAGGGTGACAATATACAGCCTTGACGGACTCCTTTTCCTATTTGGAACCAGTCTGTTGTTCCATGTCCAGTTCTAACTGTTGCTTCCTGATCTGTATACAGGTTTATCTCTCTATTACTTTTTATATATAGCTATCTGATTTTTTCCACATCATTTGTTGAAAAGATCTTTTCCTTCTCTGAATTACCTTGCTACCTTTGTTGAAAATCAGTTGGCACTTTTGTTGGATATCAGTTAGACTTATACATGTACCCCACTTTGTCACATCAATGCATGTCTTTATTTATCCAAAAAGCATACTGTCTTGATTACTAGAGCTTTAGGGTTAGGTCCTAAAACCAGGTAGTGCGAGTTCTTCAACTTTGTGTGGTTTTTTTTTTTGTATGCATTTTTTGTATGCATTTTTAATTGCTTTGACTATTTGCAATTGTTTGCAATTCAATATAAAGTTTCCATTAAGTTTGATGTTAGCGTTAGGGTTTTTGTCGATGCCCTTTATCAGGTTGAAAAAATTTCTTTCTTGTCCTAAATTTGCTAAACATCCTTTCTCTAAATGGGTGCTGAATTTTGTCAAATGATTTTCTGCACCTATTGAGATGATCATATTATTTCTAATTTTTAGTCTGTTAACATGGCACATTACAATGATTTTCTTTCTGTTTCTTATTAATTATTGAGAATAGAATGTTATTATATCCAAATATAATTGTGGCTAATTCTCTTTTTTGTTCTACTAGGTTTTTTCTTATTTTAAAATTTATGTACTTTAAAACTCTTTATTAGAGTAGATAGGGCTTTCCAGATGGAGCTAGTGGTAAAGAACCCATCTGCCAGTAGATGTAAGAGGTATGGGTTCCATCCCTGTGTTGGGAAGATCCCGTGGAGGAGGGCATGGCAACCCACTCCAGTATTCTTGCCTGGAGAACCCCATGGATGGAGGAGGCTGGCAAGCTACAGTCCATAGGGTCACAAAGAGTCAAGACATGACTGAAGCAACTTAGCACATTAGGGTAGACAAAACTAAGACTGCTATATTTCAATAATTTGATACCTTTATCACTAGGAAATGACCTTCTTTTGATGTTGCTGTTGTTCAGTCACTCTTTAGTGTCCAACTCTATGCAACCCCCTGGATGGCAGCACGCCAGGCTTCCCTGTCCATCATCACCCAGAGTTTGCTCAAAATTCATGTCCATTGAATCAGTGTTGCTACCTAAGCATCTCATCCCCTGCTGCCCTCTTCTCCTTTTGCCTTCAGTCTTTCCCAGCATGACAGTCTTTTTCAATGAGTCAGTTCTTCACATCAGAAGGCCAAAGTATTAGAGCTTCAGCTTCAGGATCAGTACTTCCAATAAATATTCAGGGTTGATTTCCTATAGAATTGACTGGTTTGGTCTCCTTGCAGTCCAAAGGACTCTCAAGAGTCTTCTCCAGCACCACAGTTCAAAGGCAGAAATTATTTGGTGCTCAGTCTTCTTTGTGGTCCAACACTCACATCTGTAATGACTACTGGAAAAACCAACGTGTTGACTCTACAGACTTTTGTTGGCAAGTGATGTCTTTGTTTTTTGATTATGCTGTTTAGATTTGTCATAGCTTTCCTTCCAAGAAACAGACATCTTTTAATTTCATGGCTGCAGTTGCCATCCACTGTGATTTTGGAGCCCAAGAAAATAAAGTCTGGCACTACTTGCATTGTTTCCGCATCTATTTGCCATGAAATAATGGGGCTGGATGCCAAGATCATTGCTTTTTAAATATTGAATTTTAAGCCAGCTTTCTCACTCTCCTCTTTCACCCTCATTAAGAGACTCTTTATTTCCTCTTTATTTTCTGCTATTAGAGTGGTATTATCTGCATATCTGAGGTTGCTGATATTTCTCCCAGCAATCTTGATTCCAGCTTGTGCTTCATCCAGCCTGGCATTTCACATGATGTACTCTGTAAATAAGTTAAGTAAATAGGATGACAATATACAGCCTTGTCATACTCCTTTCCCAGTTTTGAACCAATCAGTTGTTCCATATCAGATTCTGACTGTTGCTTCTTGACCTGTACACAGTTTTCTCAGGAGACAGGTAAAGTGGTCTGGTATTCCCATCTCTTTAATAATTTTCCACAGTTTGTTGTGATCCACACAGTCAAAGACACTAGCATAGTCAATAAAGCAGATATCTTTCTGGAATTCCCTTGCTTTCTCCATTATCCAACAAATGTTGGCAATTTGATCTATTTTCTTTAATAGAAAAATTATGCTTTTTCTAAACCTAGCTTATACATCTGGAAGTTTCATTTCACATACTACTGAAGACTAGCTTGCTGGATTTTGAGCATAATCTTACTGCCATGTGAAAAGAGTGCAACTGTGAGAGTTGGACCATAAAGAAAGCTGAGTGCCAAAGAATTGATGCTTTTGAACTGTGGTGTTGGAGAAGACTCTTGAAAGTCCCTTGGACTGCAAGGAGATCCAACCAGTCCATCCTAAAGGAAATCAGTCCTAAATATTCTTTGGAAGAACTGATGCTGATGCTGAAGCTCCAATACTTTGGCCACCTGATATGAAGACGTGACTCATTGGAAAAGACCCTGATACTGGGAAAGATTGAAGGCAAGAGGTAAGTGGACGACAGAGAATGGGGTGGTTGGATGGTATCACCAACTTGATGGAAATGAGTTTGAGTAAACTCCAGGAGTTGGGGATGGACAGGGAAACCTGGTGTGCTGCAGTCCATGGGGTCACAAAGAGTCAGACACAAGTTAATGACTGAACTGAACTGTACAGTAGTTCGACCATTCTTTGGCACTGTCCTTCTTTGAGATTGGAATGAAAACTGACCTATTCCAGTCCTGTGGTCTCTTCTGAGTTTTCCAAATTTGCTGACATATTGAGAGCAGCACTTTCACAGCATCATCTTTTAGGATTTGAAATAGCTCAGCTGGAATTCCATCACCTCCACTAGCTTTGTTTGTAGTAATGCTTCCTAAGGCCCACTTGACTTCAGACTCCAGGATGTCTGACTCTAGGAGAGTGACCACACCATCGTGGTTATCCAGGTCATTAACACCTTTTTTGTATAATTCTTCTGTGTATTCTTGCCACCTCTTCTTAATCTTTCCTGCCTCTGTTAGATCCTTACCATTTCTGTCCTTTATGCGCCCATCCTTGCATGAAATGTTCCTTTGATAGTTCCAGTACCATGGATCTTCTTTATCCATGGTAATGTTCTTTGTTTCAAAAGTTTACTTTGTTTGATGTTAGTATTAAAGTATTAGAGCTTTCTTTTGATTAGTATTTTATGATCTCTCATTTTTGATCCTTTTACAATGAACAACCTGGTCTTTTATAATTAAACCACATTTTTCTAGATAGTTTATGATTGAGTCTTGCTTTTATATCAGTCCTACAATCTCTGCCTTTTAATTATATTATTAATTTTTAATGAAATTTTTTAAAGTAAGGCTTAAACTTACTCTCTGGCTATTTGCTTTCTATTTGTCCTACCTAATGTTTGTAGTTGGGATTTTTTTTCCTCTTTCTTGCTGTTTTGGTTTTGATTACTCCCCTTATCTACATTGTTGACTCATTAGTTAAACTCTTTTGGGAGTTTTAATTGTATTTCTAAAGTTTTCAATATATATCTTAAACTTCTACTTTCTGGTAATATTATACAACATCATGTACAGCATAAGAAATTACAACAGTGTATTTCCACTTCTCTGCTTTTCCTGGCATTTGTGTTATTTTGTCATATTTTATTTTACATGTTATAGATTCCAGAATATACTGCTTTTAAAAGACTATTATCTTCTAAAGTCTTTAAAATACTTTCAAAAGCTTTTAAATGTTCCCATATAATTACTGTTTTCAATGTTCTTCATTCCTTTGTGTAGATCCAAACTTCTGGTAACATTTTCTTTCCTCCTGAAAGATTTATCCTAACTTTTTTTGGTAGAAAATATCTGATAGTAATAAATTATCTTAGCCTTTTTATGTCTGGGAAAAGTCTTCATTTTAATTTTATTTTTAAAACATAATGTTTCCTGGATATGGGTTCCTATGCTGACTTTTCTTTTTCTCTAAGTTCTTTAAAGATACTCAGCCATTTGCTTCTGGCTTAAGTGGTTTCTGATGACAAGCTGGCTGTCACTCCTCTGTACTTAACATGTCTTTGTTTTCCTTGGATGATTTTAACATGTTCTCTTTAGCACTGATTTCAGCAATTTTATTAGGATATACACTTTGTGGTGATTTCTTCGTGTTTATTCTGCTTGGGGTATTTTGGGGCTAATTTGTCAACTACTGAGATAGTAACTTCCTGTAAACTGTATCCAGTGCTCTGTGTTTGAAGGTATTTCTCACTCTGGTTTTGAGGAATATTAATTGTTCATGAGGCTTCTCTGGTGGCTCAGTGGTAAATAATCCACCTGCCAATGCAGGAGACATGGGTTTGATCCCTGGGTCGGGAAGATCCCCTGGAGAAGGAAATGGCAACCCACTCCAGAATTCTCGCCTGAAGAATCCCATGCACAGAGGAGCCTGGCAGGCTACAGTCCATGGGGTTGCAAAGAGCAACGGAGTGACTAAACAATAACAACAAAACAACAACAACAATCGTTCATGACCCTGTGCGCCCTCTGCAGATTGTTTTGCCTGCTCCTTTCCATGATTCTTTCCCCTGACTCAGACAGTTTCCTAATATGCAAACCTAGATCAGTATTCTGATAAAGATTTGAGAAGAAGTCTCCTTTGCAGACATCTGGAAATGTAAATATTTTATATATATCATGAATGAATATATACATATATATTCTCTGTCTCTGGTCCTCTGCCTCACAAACATGACTTCTTAGAATTTCCAAATTCTAGGTTCTCTCCTTCCATAGTAAGACTACTGGATTCTCAGCACATTTTAAAAAATAGGTTAAATTTACCCTTGCTACTTTCCTGATTCTTTTTTTTTTTTTTTTTGGTCTCTCTTAAATTTCTAGTCTCTTTTTTTTAAGCTTCTGGGCCAAAAGAGTTCCAGGACCAGTTCCTTATGTCTTTTGTACAATGTAAGGTTACTTTTAGATACAGTTGAAATCACAGTATGATGGAACCTACATCCGCCAGGAATCAAGTGTTCTATATTCCAAAATTGCCTGTCTTGCCTTCCTCTAATTACTGGAGGCCCCAAAACCTAATACAGAATTATCATGTTGATAAATAAAAGAAACAATGAATCTGTTATAAATTTTAAACAATAAGCCAAGCTGTTGCCCATGTGGTATGATTTAAGGAAAGGCTACCTGTTCAGTCTAGTATTGAAGTCTAGGAAACTCTACCAGCTTCTAGTGACTCAAGTAAATGCTAACTTATCTGTTAAACTAAACTGGTCAAACCAGTTTAATTTGTTTATGACTTAGTGGGGTTTCAGAATTGTAAGAGATCATATAATATAAATAAGCAAATTCCTGTTATTACATAGGTGTGTAATTTGAGAAAGAAAAGCACAGCTGCTTGCCTGAGATGTTTAGCAGGAAGATGATAAAATTGGGACTAGATCCTTCACAATTTATTTATGAATGAAAGAAAGGAATAATGAATACTTGGGCAGAAAAGGACTAGAAGGTGATGAAACATCAATATAAAATTTAGGTGATTTTTGACTTGCTGGAATGTTAAATAGAGCAACCTGTATAACTCAGATGAGCATTAAAAAAAAAAAATCCAGAAAAAACAAAACTCCAAATGAGGCTAATTCACAAAGTAATACAAACAATAACACACAGTATCAAAAACTAATCTAAGGTAGAAACTTTTGAGTTTAGATTATTTTGACTTTTACCTCCACATCTAAGTAGCCAAATTTGAATTATAATTGTAAGAAGTACCACACAGTTGGGATGGTAAATTAATAACTAGAAGAAGATATATAATTGAATACCATCTTTTTTTCTTTCAGATTAAAGTTTCATTTGGTCTTGGATTAATTTTACATGGCTTCAGTTAAATGAGAATACTGATTCAATGAAGAAATTTTACTTTTCTCAATATTTTTTATATTTTGACTAATCTAGTTTCTATTTTTCTTTCCTCTAAATTGCTCCACCAGATGGCAGTAACTGCACCACCTAATACTTTTAAAGATGGAAACAACCTGCTGAATCAAACCAAATTTATCTCCAAGTATTTGATAGAGTTAAATTTTCATTGGCAGGAGGAAAAAATGTGTAGGAAAAAAGTAGTTTGACTGTTTTGTATGCTAAATTAGAGATACTGTCAGAAGGCCCATGACAATGAAAAAAACATTTTTAAAAACCAAAATGGAAAATACAAAACTGACCTTTGTAAAAAATTTATGAATTGAGCCAATAAAAGTGAAAAGGCCAAATTGGTCACATTTTAAATACATTTAGTAAGTTTTAGGTTTTTTTTTAATACTGGCAAATTATGGTGTCTTTGAAATAATTTCAGATTTTTCACTTGTAAATATGCTTGTTTCTCCATAATTTAACCAAAGTACTTCAAATAGATAATTAACATGTATCTTCAATCTCTTTAAATTTACTGAAACCAGTCAAGAGAATTGAACTTTAATTCTACCAAGTATTACAGCAGAGCTTTCTTTGACTAAACTTAATCTAGGTCAACAGATTGCAGGACTGTCAAAATGGATCAGTATATACAATCATAGATTGCATTAACAGAACTGCATTAACAGCATTTGGAGCGAAGGAAGGAAGAGTCTATCTAGTCTATTTACTTTGGTTAACCCGTGTCATTAGGCTTTGAAACTTTGTCTTTAAGGTAAAGTGAAAAACAGTTTCTAAAGAGCTTTGATTTCTACCAAAATCTGGGTAAACTGGGTAATGGTGAATATTAAATCTATAGAAAGGGAATAGAATGCCATAACTATCTGCAGATATATAAAGGGCTGTTATGCAGATATACCGTTCTAATGGCAGAAAGTGAAAAGGAACTAGAGTCTTTTGATGAGGGTGAAAGAAGAGAATGAGAAAGCTAGCTTAAAACTCAACATTCAAAAAACTAAGATCATGGCATCCAGTCCCATCACTTAAGGCAAATAGATGGGGAAAAAATGGAAACAGTAACAGAGTTCACTTTCTTGTGCTCCAAAATCGTTGTGGACGATGACTACAACCATGAAATTAAAAGATGCTTGCTCCTTGGAAGAAAAGCTATGACAAACCTAGAAAGTGTATTAAAAAGCAGAGATATCACTTTGCTGATTAAGATCCATATAGTCAAAGCTATGGTTTTTCCAGTAGTCATGTATAGATGTGAGAGCTGGACTATAAAAGAAGGTTGAGCACTGAAGAATTGATGCTTTCAGACTGTGGTGCTGTAGAAGACTTTTGAAATCAAACCAGTCAATCCTAAAGGAAATCAGTCCTGAATATTCATAGGAAGGACTAATGCTGATGCTGAAGCTACAATACTTTAGCCACCTTATGCAAAGAGCCGACTCACTGGAGAAGACCCTGATGCTGGGAAAGATTGAAGCAGGAGGAGAAGAGGGTGAGAGAGGATGACATAATAGGATGGCATCACTGACCCAACGGACATGAGTTTGAGCAAACTCTGGGAGATAGTGAAGGACAGGGAAGCCTGGCATGCTGCAGCTCATGCGGTTGCAGAGTGTCGGACAGGACTTAGCAACTGAACAACAATTATGTGAAAAAGGAACAAGACCTTTTGGGTGGCATCAGCAGACAGGTGGAAACTGTAGCAAGAAATCTTACAAGAAAGGAACATTTTCATAGGACAGAAAAGAAGAAAAGAAGGGATTAATTAAGGCAGGATGAGAAGCCGGACTGCTACTGGATCCAGAAATTTACCCTAATGGACAGTGGCAAGGACAGTGGCAAGTGACTAGAGCCACTGAGGCAATGAAGGAATTTAAGATCTTGGGTACAGAGAGGCAGGCAGTTAGGAAAGAAATCCCTGCAAAAAAGCAAAAACCTGAAAGGGATACTCTGAATAAAAGGTGGTTGAAGAAAACTCTTGCCTACCAAATCAGAGAGAAGTTTGGCTATACTGTGGTGGAACAAAACTCTTTCAGAGTCCAGGCTGCCCAAGTTCCCACTGTCAGAGGGACTTTTCTCCTGGCTAACATTTCCCAGAAATGGATTTACTGCCTCAGGGACTGGTGAGCTCCTAGCCATTCATACCATGGAAATAATCAAGCAAATGCTGACTTTGGCAGAGCCCTGAAGCTCAAGTCAGCGTCTGGAAAAGGGGCTCTTTAGGTGGGATCCTTGAAACACACTCAGAAATACAAATTTTAGCTTTTGTTAAATGACACATCCCATAATATACAGAAGCTTTTCCAAATTGTATTGGACCTATACCATTGCCAGATTCAAAGCCTAACTTCTAAGAAAAGGCAACAAAGCCCGGAGTCAACTGTCTGGAACATTTGACTGTTTCCTATTTTGGAAACAGATGTTGCCCTTTGTCAAAGAAGGGAGGAGATACCTGGATTTCAGGAGGTTCACCTGCTTTTAACTAAAAACACTTTGAAGTTATGTCAACCTATATATCCTCTTTGGCTATATTTAATTAATTCTAACATACTTGTGAAAATAATAATGACAATAGCTACCAGACAGGGTGTCAGAACTCAGTATGTGCCATGAAACAAACTAGACACTTTGCTTTTTTTCTCAGTTTATCCTCAGAAAAGCAGTATGAGGAAAAGTATAATGAAGTATATGGAGAAATCAAAGTTTAGGAAGGTTAAAAAGTTTATCCAAGGCCACAAAACATGTCACACACACTGTGGGACTTAGATCTTCGGAAACTCCAGCTCTTAACATGGCTCGACTGGCTAACTGTGTGTTATTTAGGGATAGGTCAAAGGACCTATCTGGGGCTTTGTGGATGTAACAGCGGTAATAGGATGGCTAAACAGAAACCACCCGGAAACCTCAACATTCAGGCTCCAGGTCTCCATACTGGAGATGCTGATTTTGAACGAGGGCCCTAATACCTTATTTTTTTTTTTTTCCCTAATACCTTATTTTATTGACTGGTTCCTTTGGTGACTCTGAGGTACATCTACTTATTTAATTTTTTTTTTGGTAGTAAAAGTCACATAAGACATACCATTTTAACTATATGTAAATGTACATTTCAATGACACTAAATGTATTCACATTGTTGTACAACTTACACCTCCTGAATTTTTTACTTTTCCTAAACTAAAACTCTGTTCCAATTAAACACTGACTCCCCATTCCTGCTCCCCATCGCCCACCCAGCCCAGCCCCTGGCATCAACCAGTGAAGTACATCTACTTTATAACAACTATCACAGAGAATATAAATTTGTATGTCACATGAGTTGGCGTAGAATAATCTCATCTCCTTTCAACTTGCGATTATTTTAATTATGTGAGAAATGATTACAGACCCTTAAACCCAGAGAAGCTGGCCATCCAAAAGGAAGATGAATCAACAAACCCAAGCTGCCTGCAAAATAGACAAGATTTCAGGTTTAAAGATGTTTTGAAACACTGTGTCCCATGCCTTCCTATGGGAGAATGGCAATCTACCACAGTACATTAAACTGACAATTTCCAGTACATTAGATTGACAATTAAACAGTAACCCATTTAATGCTATTTAATCAAGTATTTCCTCAACATGTTTTTGAATTTTTATTTGTTTTAATATTTTTAATTTTTGGTCATGCTATGTGGCATGGGGGATCTTAGTTCCCCCACCAGGGTTCAAACTTGAATCCCCTGCATTGGAAGTGTGGAGTCTTAACCACTGGACCACCAGGGAAGACCCTCCCCAACATAGTTTAGCACTGACTTTTCTCTTGTAGCACTTTTGAATTCCACAGGAGTATTTAATGTTCAAGCACAAACATTCTGGTAACTGTACCAGCAGCTGCTGTCAGGATATCCCAGCTTTCTGTCCTATAAACCCTTTGCTACCCAAACCCTCTCTTCTTCAGACTTGAGCTTTTCTGCCCTTGCCTGGCTGCCTAATCTCACAAAAACCAAGCAGGTCTGCATAGCACTCCACACTCCTGCCTTCCACTCTGCCCTTGCTTCTCCAGAGGATCTTCCCGACCCAGCGATTGAACTCGAGTCTCCTGGATTCTTTCCCACTGAGCCAACTGGGAAGACCTGAAGAAGTCCAAATGAACAGAGTAATAAGCCAGGAGGTTGACTCCACCCCTGCATTATCGTCACATATTTAAGAAATAGTCCTGTCTCTAAATATTTAAGAAATATTCTTGAGGAAATGGAAAGCTTGTCCTTTGTTTTTTCAGGGGCTGTAATTAGTACTTGGAGAAGGAAATGGCAACCCACTCCAGTATTCTTTCCTGGAGAATCCCACGGACAGAGGAGCCTGGCGGGCTACAGTCCATGGGGTCACAAGAGACGGACATGACATAGCGGCTAAACCACCACCGCCAACTAGTACTTTTGAGAAAGGACTTTGCTCTATCCAACACTGGAGTGGGAAGTCCCATCATCCAGTATTGTGACTTACCCTTGACAAATTCAAATTAGGGCTGGATACCATCTCCCAAAGTTAGCTTTTAAAAGGATGCTTGTAGAAATCTGGGCTGGATAATCCAACTTCTAGAAGCCTACTCTTTTTTAAAGAGAGTGCACATTCTTTATAGAACATTTGCCATGGGTGAGCTGATTAAATCACATCTCCAGTGGCTTTAATGCAATTAGCAGGGCCTGGCAAACAACTGAAGCAATGACATAACCAGTCTGACTGTTTAAATATTCAAAGCCAGAGTCAGGGAGGACCCCTGAGGATGGAGGAATTGTGTGCTCCACTTAAACATATGCCCCATACTAAAATGAATCTGCAAGTTTCAATAGTTTAGCCATTTGACTAACTTAGTGAAAAGGCATTATAGGAGAATTACATGCATACTTTGGTACATGGAAAAATGTAAAATATTTAAATTGTCTATTTTAAAAGCAAGTAAAATGAAATGACTACTAATAGATTATATATTGTGTGGTACGGGCGGCATTGTCCTATTTTCTTTCCTTCTAGGAGCATATTCCTGTGCATGACAATAGGAAAAGGTGATTTGCTATAAAAAATATATCTCATTACATACAAATCAGAGAGACCCTCTGATGTAAAAATGAGAATATCTGATGTTGGGACCTTTTTGCCCATTATTTATTTGCAAATGAATTAGTTCTTGATTAGATTTTTGCAAAATGAAGTTTTTGTATCAGACAATTTGAAAGAAGATAAAAGTCACCCTACTGTAATAAACCTAGCTGTGCTGCTTTGTTCAAAAGCAGAAATTTTTTATGGCTGATCTTAGTTTTGGCAAATCTTCAAAGAGCTCTCAGCAGACTTATTAATAGAATTTTGCAGTGGAAGAAATTGATGAGGTTATACAAAGAATTGGTAGCAGAATGAGGAGGAAAATATTTAGGATTCCAGAGCCTTATTTCTGGAGATGCACTGCCTATCCGATCCTTGGAAAGTGGTATCTAAACTCTTTTCTTAAATTTTGGTTAATTTTCAGTTGAGTAAATAGCAAAGAGGTATCAAAATGTCACCAGAAGAGTCAAGGCTCATAGTGATGAAGACCAAAGAAAATCAACAGTCATGCCTTCAATCTGTGACTAGCTGACACATTCTAAATGTGCTGAGCAAGTATTTCCGGAATGATCTCAACAGGGATAATTGATAAAGGTAAATGAGGTCCGTGAGTACAGAGGTATGTCTTACTCAAGTCTATATCTTTACAAGGGAAACATATCTTTACTAGGTCTTACCTAGTAGGTAGGTAAGGTAGTAGGTAGGTCTTGCTCAAGTCTGTATCTTTACTAGGGAAACAGTAAGCACTAGATGAATGCTATTGCATAAATAGATGGAAGCTTTATTACGTTTATAATTTAAGTTTAAATATAGAAATAAAATTTTGGACAAGATGGTTAGTCAACAGAATAATTCAAGGTTTTATTAATAGAACAGAAACGGAAGGGAAGTAGTTTAAAACCTGAGAGAGCAGATTTCAACATTGTGAGACCTTGTAGGAAAGAAAGAGGACCCATCCTATGTGAAGAGAAGAGAGGAATCAGTGTCCTTATTTTTTCAGGTTATTTAAAAGGTTAGTTCAAAGTTATCACTTTTTTTTTCCTCTCAAAGTAAAGCAAGCTTAAAAGAACTTAGTCATCTTTTGAGGTGGCACAAGTCTATGACTTATTACATGAAAATTTGATTAAAATATATTTCCATTTATATTTATTTCCAAATACATTTCCATTTCAAAAATATTTTCAGAAAGAGGAATTCAGATTCTTTGATAAAGTCTAGTGATTCTGTTCTGTTTTGTTTTAAAATAATGATGCCTACCATTTTTAAACAAGCCACCTAAAAAAGATGTGAATAAAAAAGCAAAATTAGAAAAGGCAATTTATTAAAATTTGATAGATAAGGAAAATTTGCATCATCTCTAGCTTTTTTTTTTCCTAATTAGCTGTGTTTTTATATAGCACTATATCTTATCCTTAGGCCATACAGCTAATAGGAGAAATGGAGTCTTTTTATAGACTTTCTATACTTTTTCTTTGTGCCATTGTCTGATGCTGTCTGATCCCAGAAATCAGTTAGTAATAATTCAGCAATGAGAACTTTAAGGAGAAGCATTTGGAGTCAGGAAGTGTTATCTAAATTTAAATATGGTCTTTGAAGTACTGAAATTAATCAAGCTAAACATTTACTGAATCAAAACCACTTTTACTATTCACCTATAAACATGATATAAATGGTTACCATAAAGAAGACTGAGTGCCAAAGAATTGCTGCCTTTGAACTGTGGTGCTGGAGAAGACTCTTGACAGTCCCTTGGTCAGCAAGGAGATCAAACCAGTCAATCCTAAAGGAAATGAATTCTGAATATTCATTGGAAGGACTGATGCTGAAGCTGAAGCTGCAATCCTTTCGCCACCTGATGCAAAGAGCCGACTCTTTGGAAAAGACCCTGATGCTGGGAAAGACTGAGGGCAGGAGGAGAAGTGGGTGATAGAGGATGAGATGGTTGAATGACATCACCAACTCAATGGACATGAGTTTGAACAAACTCTGGGAGAACAAACTCTGTCTGTGAAGGACAGGGAAGCCTGGCGTGCTGTAGTCCACAGGGTCGCAGAGTCAGACGTGACTTAGCAATTGAACAGCAACAACAAAGGGTTAGCTTGCTTCCTGTTTGGAATAGCTCAGGTATCTCAAGCTAACACCCTGCAGAGTTACAGAATGGACCTCTGAGCGGAACTGGAGCCTGATTCATTCTTTGTGTCCCCTGATCTAAGCAGTTAACACAGCACAGATTCCCATCTGTACCCTATCCAATATAACCTGCAAATATCACTCCTTCTTTTAGTGCAAAATGAGATTTTTCTTCTCAAAATTTGTTTGTTTTGAAAAAAAAAATAGTCTTCCTTTTTCAGTACTTACTATTAAATATTAATATATGCCAGGCACTGTGCAAGGTGCACTAAATTTATTACATCTTTGGAGCCTCATTTCAGCTCTGCTAATAGGTCATTATCCTTGTTTTGAGGCCTGTTAAGACAGTTATTTAGTCAAGGTATTTTCTGACAGCAGTTTTTCCTCTAAAATAAGTCTGGGGGATCAGTTTGAATCTTCAGAAATGTTCTGTATCTTTTAAAGAGAATGGATTTGATGACAACAGGATGGATTCCATTCTTACTACTAAATTTGCAACTATTTGACGTCAATCTAGATGTCTATCCTCATTTTACTGCCTATCCACCCTAGTTTGTGGGCTTCCCAGGTGACACAGTGGTAAAGAATCCGCCTGCCAGTTCAGGAGACACAGGAGATGCAGGTTCAATCCCTGGGTCGAGGAGATCCCCTAGAGAAGGAAATGGTAACCAACTCCAGTCTTCCTGCCTAGAAAATTCCATGGGCAAAGGAGCCTGGTGGACTACAGTCCATGGGGTGGCAAAGAATCTGATATGACTGAGCGACTGAGAATACTACCCTAGTTTGTGAAGCCAAGTGTGGGTGTATTGTGAAAAGCTGGGTTTAAGATCTTCAGAATGACTATTAGAAATCTGATTCTGGGTGTCACAGGGTATTTCCCACCAGACAGGGGAAAAGAAATGAGATTCCAGTATTCTCTGCCATCCAAAGAATCATAAATGTGTCTGAGGTGGCTACAGAAAGCAAAGGCAAACTCAGAGAAGAAAAATGAGCTAAACCAATGGCTTCTGTCGGGAATCCAGGGAAGATAGGAGCCGAACAAAAATAATGGGCACTGTACCTCAACTGTACGTCGACTGTAATATTTTGTTCATGTGGCAAATATACCTTGACTTATAGGTTATGCCTCTCTTCTAACTGGTAGCATTTCACATTCACCCAGTGTACTTGTATCTAGAGTTTAAAGAGAGCATGCTGCAATGGCAGTGTTCATAACAGGATGTCGGGTGGGATGGCCGAGGGGCCAGGTCAGGGGACTTGGGGCCAGCCCCTGTCTGTGACTGACTAGCTAAGAACATTTTAAACAGACCCCACAACATCTATGAATCTTACTTTCCCATAAATTCAAACACATTACATCATCCTTAGGGCCATTTCCAGATTTATGATTCTAAAACTCCATGGATATTTTCTTTTAATTTCAGTTTCTTTTTCTCAGTTCATCCACTTAGTTCATCTACTCCATGCTCATCTGGCATATACTGTTTCTGTCTGTACCTGTCACACTGCTGGAATTAGAAATGGTCACATACAGAGTACTCATGACACATATACATATTAATATAAAATATGGAATTCTGCCTCCTTTATGTATGACTAAATTAGAACATATGGATGTATAAATTGGTAGTAAGCTAACAATTATTAGCTTTGGAATATTTATTTGGTTAATAAAACCATTTCTTATGATATACACAATCCTGTGGAATATTTTATCATTACCAAAATGAATAAACTGAGACTCAAATTAAATAAGTATGTCAAGATTAACCCATGGATGACTGTTGCATTAGTTAACCCATATTCTCCTAACTTCACAAATTAATTTCTTTCCACCGTACCATGTTTGAAGTGGCACAAACGTATTGCACTTGTTGCAATTTAGGTTCAAGAGTGAAAGAATAGCATTATGCAGTTTGTATTTCCAGGTTATATGAGGCCAGAAATTGCGTTTGCAGTCATTGATCAGTGAAGGAGGCTTATAGGCTAACATGGTCATCAAAGGGGTCTCCAAGAAACATTTTCTGAAATAATATACAACTACTAATGGGGAAAACCGGGCTTATTTCCAGCAGAGTCTAAGCGATGGACATTTCTTCTTTTTCCTGCTAGAATCGCTAAGCGAAGAGTAAGGATTAGATCTGAGGCATGAGATGCTGATGACACATTTATTAGGACCTAGGACCTCCTGGATTTCATCACGACAGTAAGACGAGGCACAGAGGAAGCAGAGGCTGAGTGAGGAGTAGACCAGATGAGGGAGGCGCTGACTGCTCCACAGCAGAAAAATAACTGGTGCTCAGGGAAAATCGCATACTGGGAGATGAGAAATTCTCATTGCCACACCTAACATCTTTCCTCCCATGAGAGATACAAACTAGCCCCTCAGACTTAAGCCGTTTAATAAGAAAGCATTTGCTTTCTCGCTAATGGTTGCAAAGAGAAGTGCATTGCCAATCTTCTTTAGGACTTTTTTTTAAGGGCTTCAAAATTTAAAGAGATTACCTTGTGAAATCTCTTTTCTAATCAAGGAGCGTGGTTCCAAGCTGCCCAGCTGTGGTTTGAAGTCTTGTAAAATATTCCCCTAAAAAGGACACCCTCAAATGAAGGTGGCCTGGCTACAGCAGACAAGTCTAATGGTATCAGCTCAACACAACCACTCTTTATTTTTTCACTGCTTCAAAAAGAATTTGGCCAGAAGATTAATTTCCCCAGGAAGAGGCAGAAGGACAACAAACTAAGTTAAGATGATGCAAGGAAAGCCTTTAAAGAGCTTCATTTATTTGAAATCAGTCCTGAGGAAGAAAATGCTGCTTTAAAAGCCTTGCAAAGGGCCTCTTACCCCCAGGCAAGCTCCTGGATGGAGGTAATCACCTCCAGCTGACCTATAATTACCTAGCTTGGACCGAATCCACTCCAGTCACCTACGGTCAAATAGATCTGACTGAAATTCAGATTTGCTAAAAATAAAATTGCTAACGACCCAGAGCAAGTTAACAGTCTCTAGATGATTCATCATAAAGCCTAAACTTAGCTAGATTATCATGTCTGCTTGCCAGAGCAGTTGCTGTCTTGCTTTCATGAACATGAAATTTCATCTTCCTCTAAAATGTTTGAAAATCAGCAATTCTGTGGAAAGCCACATGTGTCTTGGAGACTGAACTATGGCTTTGTGAATAAAAAACCGGCCCTCTAGCCAGAGGCTACTGCCATGATGACAGCAAGCCATGCAGGGAGCAGTCATGATTGCTTAGCCATGCTGCGCTGAGAAGGAAAAGCACCATTGCACTAATGCACAAAATTCTATGACCCATAAGACGGATGATGGTGGCTCTTACTGACTTATCACTGTGCACAAACGCTCAGTGTGCTGGGAGGGGAGGTCACACTGTTGAAGACACAGCCCTTGCGTTGAGGAAGCTCCTCCCATCATTAAAGAGACCAAAGAGACTGGCTATGTGTACCTGGAGGGTCTCCCGTACGATTCACCTGCTGGGTGAATTAGGGCAAGCAGTAGAAAGCGACTAGTATGAGGATAATAATATTGTTCTTTTTTAATTAAAAAAAACTTTCTGTATAAGTGATGTATAACATCATATTCAGGCTTCCCAGGTGGCTCAGTGGTAAAGTATCTGCCTGCAATGCAGGAACCGTGGGTTCCATCCCTGAGTCAGGAAGATCCCCTGGAAAAGGAAACAGCAACCTACTCCATTATTCTTGCCTGGAAAATCCTATGGATAGAGGAGCTTAGTGGGCTTAAACAGCCCACAGGATCGCAAAGAGTCTGACACAACTGAGAGACAGCAACAACGTCGTATTCAGGTGTACAACATGATTAAATATCTGTGTGTTCTGATCCCCACAAGAAGTATAGTTAACAACTGACATAGTTACAGAGTTTGTAACTATGATGTGATGAAAGCTTTTAAGAACATCATTCTTAAATGAGATGCTCTTTTGTAAACGCAAAAGCAGACAAATGCTAGTTACGCTTATCAGAAAAATTGACAGAAAGGTTTACTGAGGGCTTGAAGTCTTATACGTTTGAGTCTCTCTCCACCTCCTCCTTCCTGCCCAGTTCGCTTTGCTGGCTCTTCCTCAGCCCACACAGGGCAGCAGCAGTAATCGGGATGCTCAGCGGAGCAGTCACTCAAGTAATGTTCACTCTGGAGCCCGAGGATAGAAACCTTAGGCAAGCATCACTTTTTAAACTCACTCACAGGCGTGTTCTTCAAAAACATATACGGTTGACTGTTCCTTTGATACCGGCCCCTCATGTTGACCTTACAGAGTGGGGGGAAGTGAACAGATTTGATGAGCAGGTGCGTGGTGTTTGCACTGGAGACAAGAGAAGACAGATCTCATGCTGGTCCGCTGCCATCCTGTTAATTGAACACAGTACACCCAACCTGCACTCACAGACCCAGATCCTTCTTTCCAAGGATGGCCATCCTCCATGGAAATTTTCTGCTCTGCTTTTCAACTAAGATTGAGATTGGCCAGCCCCCAAATAACACTCACGAGTAGAGAACTGACATCTACAAAGTGGGGCAAAATGCCTCTCTAAGATTCAGGAGACAAAAGCCCAGCGTGATGGGAAAAATGAAGCAAATGTTCTCTGAAGCTGTCTGCAAATAAGCCAGGACTGTTTATATAGTATCACTTCATTATCAATTTCAGTATGTGAAAGATGATAGATGCTATTTCAAAACTGTATTGAGATGGATTTCCAAAAGAACGGGCCACCTCCTACTTGTCTTAGGCTGACAATGTCTAGGAAGATATGTTCTGAATCCAGGACAATTCTATTTTAAACAGTTTTGCATTTGGAATCCTATATAATCAATTTTTTACAAATTAACATTTCAAATCTGGTCATTTTAAAAAGTAGTGGAGGACTTCTCTGGAGGTCCACTGGTTAGGACTCCACACGTCCATTGCAGGGTGCATGGGTTCGATCCCTGGTTAGGGAACTAAGACCCCACATGCCACACAGTGCAGCCAAAAAAAAAAAGTGGTGTAAGCCTAACTTAGTGAAAAACACAGAGCTGAAAAATCAAATTGTATTTTCAGCCCTGCCAGCTATTGTATGACTAACAAATACTTATTGTGTGTGTTAATCATTCAGTCATGTCCGACTCTGTGAGCTGGTGGACTGTAGCCTGCCAGGCTCCTATGTCCACGGAATTTTCCAGGCAAGAATACTGGAGTGGGTTGCCATTTCCTTCTGCAGGGGACCTTCCCGACCCAGGGATCAAAGGCGTGTCTCCTGCATTGCAGGCAGATTCTTAACCAATGAGCTACCAAGGAAGCCATTACTTATTGAGCTGATAAATAAAACTAGGAATGACCTTGGGCAAGACATGTAATCTTCCTGAGCCTCAGTTGCCACATCTATATGAAGGGGAGAGTAATATTTGCTTCACTATTTTATCTCTCAGGGCTATTGTGAAGACAAACAGGAGGAGACAGGGGAACACAGTGTCCTTCAGAGTAAATAGTCCAACTAAGTTTCCCAATATTTTTAGTATTGAAAAATGTGCTGCTTATCACAGGTAAAGGAAGCACTTTGGTCCATCCCAGCCCGATCTTTCCCATCTGACATGCTTCTAATGCAGTGAGAGGAAAATGCTGTTAAAAGATACTGAGCTCTTCCCTGAGATTTCTGAATAATAAACCAAGGGCTATATGACCTTTCAGCCCTTACAACAGCATGAGGAAAGGCCATTTTATAAGGCAGAGGAAACACAGTGTCACAAGTGTATGAGTAATGATAGAATCCAAGGACATTTTATTTTCAATGGCAGTGTGTGCTCTCTCCACTTTAGCAAAGGCCTACCACTTATCACTCTAATAGCGTAAGTGAATCCTTTCCCAAAATGGAACTTTACATTGACATTTCTAGAAGGCTCCGAAATGCACAAAACAGGAAGACAAGGAAGAAGGAGGCTATCATCTAAGGTGTTATGTCAGCATAATTTACTGGAGGACTTACACTCTCGCCATCTCCTTGACAGTGACCAGGATCAGGGCTATGTGTTGGCCCCGTGTAGCCACCAAGTTCCCTGTTCTGTTTGGAAACACCCAGCACAGTATTAGGACACAGTAGGTATTCCACAAAAGCTCATCAATACAGAATCTAATGTCACACCTCTTTCACTGACGCTCTTGTGCTGACTGTCCCTTCGGAAAGACCAAATTTCACTTTTCATTCAAAGAAATTTTCACACACTGAAGATCTCTTGAGAATTTCATATATCCAAAGGGCATGAGCTCGATAAACTTAAACATAGACCTTATCTGTGTTACGGAAAGGAGAGCCGCAAACTGGATCTCATAATCACTTCTACTCATAAACCTCACATGAAGAACTCCTCCCCTGCTCATTCTAAAAGAATGACCAGGAAACAGTGCAGCTGTCCCCCCTTCTTAGAGCCCAGAGGTGACAGTCCCTGACCATCCAGTGCTCCGTGATGACTGAGGACCTGCTGTGCTGAGAGCCCAAATAGAGGAAGCAACCTCAATGTCCAGAGCAGCTCTATTTACAATAGCCAAGACACAGAAACAACCCACGTGTCCATCAACAGACCACTGGTTTATCCAGACTCACAGACTTAGAGAATGAGCTTATAATGGTCCGGAACTGTCTAGGGGGAGGGATAGTTAGGGAGTTTGGGATTGACATGTGTACATTGTTTGTATTTAAAGTGGATAACCAACAAGATCCTACTGCATAGCACAGGGAACTCCGCTCAATGCTATGTCACAACCTGGGTGGGAGGAGAGCTTGGGAAAAGAATGGATACATGTGTATGTATGGCTGCGTCCCTTTGCTGTGCGCCTGAAACTATCACAAGATTGTTAGTTAGCTATACTCCATATAAAATAAATAAACAAAGAAACAGACCATTGGCTTAAGAAGATATTGTGTGGGTGTGGGTGTGGGAGTAGGTGTGTGTGTATATATGTATCAGGTCAGTTCAGCTCAGTTGCTCAGTCAAAGCTGACTCTTTGCAACCCCATGGACTGTAGCATGCCAAGCTTCCCTGTCCATCACCAACTCCCCGAGCTTGCTCAAACTCATGTCCATCGAGTCAGTGATGCCATCCAACCATCTCATCCTCTGTCATCCCCTTCTCTTCTGTCTTCAATCTTTCCCAGCATCAGGGTCTTTTCCAATGAGTCAGTTCTTCACATCAGGTGGCCAAAGTATTGGAGCTTCAGCTTCAGCATCGGTCCTTTCAATGAGTGTTCAGGGTTTATTTCCTTTAGGATGGACTGGTTTGATCTCCTTGCTGTCCAAGGGACTCTCAAGAGTCCTCGCCAGCACCACAGCTCAAAAGCATAAGGTTTTGTTGTCTTGGTAGGTAGTTTCTCTCATACTGATGACTTATGAAGTGTTCATTCCTATTTATACTATCACCTTCTTTGTTATTGGCATGTACAGATTTTATTATTTTGAACTTTGAGACATTAATAATTAACATCAAAACTAGATCTTCATAGAGAAGTCCATGATAACTTCCAAGCTCTTAATCTTGACGCAGAGGGGAGTGATTCCCACAAATCCATCAAAACATCATAGATTTTGTAGAGTGAAGAAAGAATGATTCAAAACTCATGATAAATAAAGCACCAAAATGGCATTGCACTGCAGCCAGGATTCATTTGCAATGCACCATGGCTGAGCTGACATTTGACGACCTTTCTGAACTGGCCATCTACAACCCATAAGCATTTCTCAAGGTGTCAGATGAAGACTGGTAGAAAAACAAGAAACAAAACTTACCACCACTTCTCAGTGTTAGTTAGACTAAATAAATAAGGCAATGACACAGGCCAGTTTTATTGGTTGCGCTGTTTTTAGTTGCGGATCAGTGTGGGTAGTGGCACTGAACCTAGTTCTCATGAATCTGGAGGTTAAGATGGGAATTTGAACAAACCACCATCAGCATTTGACTGGCTGGGGTAGAAGGGGCTGACTTACAGACTCATGTAAAAGAAGCTTTACCTCTCCCCCACATGCCAGAACTAGCACTATATGCTTTTATCCTGTTTTTGCAGTTGCAACTTTGATGGGCTTTAGAAAAAGACAGCAGAAATCCACCCCCCAGCATGCATGAGAAGAGGGCATAGTGGTTCTGGGATGCTTCACAGTTTTTTTTTTTTTTTCCTTATTTTTAATAGTTTATTGTCTAACATTTTTAATAATATTATTGTATTTCTTTTTTTTCATTTATCTTTATTAGTTGGAGGCTAATTACTTTACAATATTGTAGTGGTTTTTTTAACCAGGAATCCTGACCAGCTTAACTGACCCCTTTTTTGTGTTTTCTATTTTTCTTCTTTTGTTTTCCTGCTTATCTTCTTGGTCTACTCATTTTATATCCTACTCTTGGGCTCCTTGTCCTTCCCTTCCTTTTGACTGTTTCCTGAGCACCTACTATGCACCAAATTAGGTATTACATTTGGGGGCACAGAAAGGTTCAAAAGACAAGTTCTCTGTCCTCAAGGAGGCATGGTCCAGGGTAAATGTTATCTCCTTTAAGCCTCACAAAAAGCTCTAAGAGGTACTTATTAATTATTTTCATATTCACAAAGGAAGAAATTGGAAGTCGGAAAGATTAAGGGGTGGGCCCAAAGTAACATAGTCAGGATGAGGCCCTGAGGAGGCTAATTCAAGGGTCAGCTCCGGAGCTTCTCCAGCAGCCCTCAGCCTCCTGAATTCCCCACCTCACTCCACCCTCATTCTTCACTTAGTGCTTCCCCAGTTTTATTCTAACTTCTAACAATTTCCCTTCTCTGTTCCCCTTATAGAAGGCAGATAGTTATTTTTAATTGATAAAAGTCCACTGGTTTTCAATCCAGTTTTTAAAAGCCCTGTGAAAAGAACAAGATTTGATGTTGGCCCAGCCTTCCACAGATGATCCTGAAAACCAGACTTCAAAGGGACTTGGAGAAAATTTGATCGATTCCTTACAGAACCCTTGCCTAATTCTCCTTTGGGCTATCTGATCTTTTTAAGGTTTATGGGTATGGGGATTGGACCCTGATTTCATAACTCAATGTCTTCAAATATTTACCCTGACCCCGTTGTTAAGAACTGAAATATGTTTCCCAAAGCAGACCTGGAATATAATAGCTCAGGAAAAGAAAGAGGGAGGGAAAGAGAGAGAAAGAGAAAGGAAGGAAAGGGGAAAGAAGAAAAAAGGAAAAAAGAAGGAAAGTCTACTTTCCAAGTAGAAAGAATAGAATGCCTTCATTCATACATTGCGCAAGTTTGCTGTTAACCAATCCCAGGGTATCATTATTAAAATAACTTTCCACAAGGAAACAATGGGAAACAAGAGGGAGACCATGAAATCTTTGGTACTACATTAATGAAGCAAAAAAATGAGTAAAAATAATACAGTAAAATAAGCTTAGTGGTGTCATTCCAGAGGAGGAAAGGGAGAAATAAGTCAATTTCTTCACGTCAAACTTCAGGAAAACAGACTTCTGGAAACAAACACTCCTAACACAGAATTGATCTCTTAGAACAAGAGAATAGAGAAGAAACCAGTAAAGCAAACAAAGTTATGAAACGGAAATGTAAGGTTAATATTCACTCATCAACACCTGGTGACTCAGTGGTAAAGAACCCAATGCAGGAGATGCAGGTTTCATCCCTGGACCAGAAAGATCCCATGGAGAAGGAAATGGCAACTCACTCCATTATTCTTGCTTGGGAAATCCCATGGACAGAGCCTGGTGGGCTACATACAGCCCACAGGGTCGAAAAAGAGTTGGACATGACTAAGCAACTAAACAACAACAACAATCGATACATAACACCTCAGATAAATGAAGCCCTGGCAAGAGAGTCTAATTTTTCCATATCACCAACGTCCAGCAGAAAAGGATGTGATTATCAATCAAAACATGATAACAAGGGGAGGGAATCGATCACTTGTTTCTCAGTATTAAATGAAAGTAGTTCACAGAAAGAGCTGGAGCCTGCCCACCACCTCCCTCAGTAAGAAAACAAGAAGGCATTAATAAGACTTCATCTGGGAAAATTTTCCATCAACATTCACAAACCACACTGTAAACAAGACTTTCTACTGGGACAGGAGTCTGGATTAAAAAACAAACAGCAAAGCTTTACCTCTGATTCAATCTGCAACTAAATAATGACATAAATGGAATGCTTTTAATAGCAGATTGCAAAGTTTTCCCCCTAATGCATAGCTTTTAAAAAATCATTACTTTCCTGGCAAGCACTCTAATCTGATTACATATCTTTTAACATACTTCTATCTGAACTTATAGTAATTACATATATGAACAAATACAAATCAATTCATTTCATTGCTATCATTAATTATTTAAGACATTCCAAATTTTTAATAATTTTGGTTCTGAAATATTTGGTTAATAGAATTTGCAGCAAACTTTAAGGAGAGAGGAAGAGAGTACTTTATCTCCTTCAAACAATAGAAACACATCCATTTGTTATTTTTTAAATGGTGACAGCAAAATCAATTCCAAGGGGGTGAAAAGAAAATGAGATTCTGAAATTCTCACCATACCTTCTATTCCCCTTGACACACTAATTAGTCTCCCACCCTCTTCTCTTTTGCCTTACAGGATGTTTGCCTGGAGGAAAAATGAAACTGGCAAAACAGAAGAGAAGCAGTGACTAATGAAAAGGACAAGAGAAGCGACAATTCCTTTGAATGGTGCCATTAGCCGCACGCTGTTTTCAGGGCTCCAGGCCTCAATATTCTAACATTTCCAATTGTTTACAAAAATTCCTATGGAGAGTTATAGACTGTACAAAGCGCCATCCTTGATAGTTTGTTCTTTGTACAATTAAGAATGGCATGCCCTTTCTATATCACTTTTCAAGACTATTATTAATCTTCTCTGAGACACAAGAGAAGACACATATTGAATATTGTCTCCTTAGTACCATCATCCTGTTGTGAAGTTCAGAAGAAAATCTTTGCCAGGTTTTGAATATCAAATGAAAGCAAAAAATCTCTGATAACTTTGAAAAGCAATTATGCACACAGTTTGTGATCAAAATTTGATATTTTGAAACATATATGTTTTTCAATAAGGGAAACTATTTGAACACATATTTTCAGGGAATCCTTGACACAGAGAAAAATTAGAATTGAGACTTCACTGAAAATTACCCAACCCTGGAAAGTATGTGACTGAATCCAATGTGATCAACAACTTGTAAGGAACTAACACAAAAGAAATGTCTCTGTTATTGTACTGCTTCAGGTACATTTCTACCTATAGGAACTTTTTATTCAAATGTCCTGCATATGCCTGAGGACAAATAAAGCATATGTAAAAGGAAAAAGCAAACAAACATACAAGGAAATGTCTTTTAGCTTTTTCTTTTTGTCTTCAGCTATCTTCCAAAACTGATAGAAGAGCTAATTGATTTTTTTTTCACTGCAGCATGATCTGGGGTTATTTGTGCCTGTCAGAGTTCTGAAAATTTATAAATAGAATTAGCATTACCTAAGACATGATTTTGATGCTTTTGAACTATGGTGTTGGAGAAGACTCTTGAGAGTCCCTTGGACTGCAAGGAGATCCAACCAGTCCATCCTAAAGGAGATCAGTCCTGGGTGTTCATTGGAAGGACTGATGCTGAAGCTGAAACTCCAATACTTTGGACACCCCAAGCGAAGAGTTGACTCATTGGAAAAGACCCTGATGCTGGGAGGGATTGGGGGCAGGAGGAGAAGGGGACAACAGAGGGTGAGATGGTTGGATGGCATCACTGACTCAATGGGCATGGGTTTGAGTAAAGTCCTAGAGTTGGTGATGGACAGGGAGGCCTGGTGTGCTGCAATTCATGGGGTCACAATGAGTCAGACACGACTGAGCGACTGAACGGAACTGAACTGAAGACATGATTTTAAAATTTAGAGTAAAAGCATCAAATTGACATTTGGGGCCAGTGCTCAGGGGGGAAAAAGAGTATAGATGCATACCCTAAATTACTCTGTATCCAAAGGTTCATTCTGACTTTGGGTTAACCTTATACATACACACACACACAACCACTGAACTTGAAGAGACAAAGCACCAAGCTTTACCAAAAGAAAGTAATTTCCTGGTAGTAGTCGCTTGCCTATTGTTACATTCAAAGATGGTTTCTACTAGTAGGCAAGGTTTGCTGGATCATAAAATCCAGTTTGTTTCTTTAGGGAACACCTGTCTGGGAATAGTCTTGTCCACTTCATGGGCTTCTCTTGGGGTCTTTCGTCTGTGGCTTGTTGTTTAGTCTCTAAGTCATGTCCCACTCTTTTGAGACCCCATGGACTATAGCCCAGCAGGCTCCTCTCTCCATGGGATTCCCAGGCAAGAATACTGAAGTAGGTAGCCATTTCCTCCTCCAAGGGATCTTCCCGACCCAAGGATAAAACTCACATCTCCTGCATTGACAGATGGGCTGTTTACCACAGAACCTCAGGGAAGCCCTCTATGACTTATAACCTTCTAATATTTTAGTGAATTCAATGGTTCCAGGGAAGGCAGAGGAAATACCAAGAAAAGACCTGAACTTCTACAAAGAAAGCTGATCATGCACTTCTCCTTGCCAGCTTCTGATATTAATGGACATTTCATCTCTCTATGCATCTCTGATTTCTGTCTATAAAATCTTAGGAACATTCTTTCCCTACCAGAATGATGAGTATTTAAAAGAAATTTCTGTCAAGTCTTAGAAATTGTTTGCTAAAATTAATGCCATAATAGATATCAATTTAGCAGTTTAGTGAAGACAACTGAATCATCAGAGTTCTTCAGGTAAAAGGCCCATAAAAATGTCTTTCAAGTTCTAATATGGACTAATTATTATGAATATGTGGATTTTATTCTGACTTGGAGTGTTGAACAGCTGTTTGTAGTGGCAGGGGCTTTGGTGTTTTGTATAAAGTGCTTGTCTAGAACAAAAGAATTTGTATTTCTTCTTCACCAGCAAAATCAATCCACAAATGCTACCTTCTTGCCAGCTGAAACATCCTGGCTTTCCAAAATGGCAGAAGGAGAAAATTCAACATCAAAATATTCTGATCTAGTTTTATTATGCTTTTATTCAGTCTTTTTCTCTTTTGAGCTTTGATCAGTCTTTATTTTTTTCTGCCTTTTTCTGTCAGGAGAAGAGATAAATAAGTAGAACAAAAATTGCTACTAAACCATATTCTGAATTTTAACTCAGTATTTCCATTCTCCATTTACCAATCAGGACTATCATGGCAAAAGGTGGATTAGAATCTTTGTTTTGAGACTTTTGGTCAAGTGGATGGAGGTTTAAGGAAATCAACTCTGAATATTTACTGGAAGAACCAATGCTGAAGCTGAAGCTCCAATCCTTTGGCCACCTGATGCAGAGAGCTGACTCACTGGAAAAGACCCTGAGGCTGGGAAAGATTGAAAGCAGGAGGAGAAGTGGGCAACAGAGGATGAGATGGTTGGATGACATCACTGACTCAATGGACACGAGTTTGAGTGAACTCCAGGATATAGTGAAGGACAGGGAAGCCTAGCATGCTACAGTTTATGGGGTTGAAAAGAGCTGGACATTACTTAGCTACTGAACAACAGCAATGATCATCCTTATGACTAGGAAAGATGTATAGTGAACAAGAAGTACAGATTTCAAAGGTAAGCATATTTTAGATATCCCATTTCCTATTTAATGTTAGTTCATAATATGTCAAATCATAAGAACAAAATTGATCCAAAGTGCTTTAAGAAAGAAAGGAAAAAATACTTGGTCAGGAAAAAATTTGGGTCCCCAGCCAGGTTGTCCAGAGGTCCATGTCATCTGAACTTTTACATTATTTTCTTCAATTTTCTCCTGTTGGCTCCCCACAAATAGCACCTCTGAAAGAAAAAAAATATTCTGACACTTGTTACAACAGTAAGGCATGCTTAGGACTATTGTTATAAGCACAGGGACTCTTAACAATGAGGTTCTGAAGGAGGGGAGAGAGATTGGGCTCCACGCTGAATGCAACAAGGAAAACTAAGGATTAATGGCCAAGAAGCAAGGGAAGGGGATCAGCAGATAGAAAGTTAATAAGAGGAAACATCAAGGGATTCTATCTTAAAGGGATTCTTTTTTTTTTTTTTAATTTTTATTTATTTATTTATTTTTTTTGTCATACATTGATATGAATCAGCCATAGATTTACACGTATTCCCCATCCCGATCCCCCCTCCCACCTCCCTCTCCACCCGATTCCTTAAGCCTGCTTGACAGGATTCTTGCTGCAGGCAAGCCAGGGTGGTCACATATCACCTGAGGGATGGTGACATGAGAAATCTGATCAGATATTGAGGGTGATCAAATATTGAAGGGGAGGGATTCTCTATAACCTGAATTAGGATTCTTGTTAAAACTGGGCTCTTGAGGAGATGCTCAAGACAGGGTCTAGTTGGGCGCAGAGGGGTCTGTCTAGGATTTGGTCAAGAGAAGAGTCTTTGCCCCAATTCCAGATCCCCTGTCCTCAAGGGACACCTCATCATGGAAGAGAAGGAGCCCAGGCCCCAGCCTCCCTGCAGTGGTGCAGGGTACACCCTGACTGGACCATCCTAGGACAAGAACTGCCCCGAGAAAGTGAGGACACTCAATTTAACTGAAAGCCATCAGAGCCCACCTCGAGAGCTGGAGTGGGGCCACTGACACTCAAGCTACACAGCAGATAAGTAAAGAAAGCCAGGAGGTATTACAAGAAATAAGGAGGAAAAGATGCTGCCAGTCAGCAAACAACAGAAGTACTTGGCCTCCCTCTGAGCCCTGATGGCCTTGTAGGTCTCTGTGGGACTCCTGTCAATGGTTAAACACCCCTGCAATCCCTAACATAGCATTTGGATTATTTTACAAACACACCTAAATATTCAATTCCTTTCTGTGCTCTTCCTGCAACTCATAAATAATGGTGCATTTTTAAAGAGACTTGGTCAGGCTTACACGTGCTGCCTATCATTCATGGAGCATGGTTTTCTTTGACCCCCAAACGTCCCCCAGTTGGTATATCAGCTTAGTAGTAACTGACCAGTAAGGGACAACGTAAGACAGAGCACCATCATTCCTTACAGCTTCCCCACGACCAGATTGCCTTTTTTCTGTATCAGCCACAAACATCTTAAGATCATGCTGGGGGATGACACATACCCAAAGGCTGCCCCTCTACAATAGGATCCTGCCACTTCCACTTCTCTCAGAAGTCAGCACGGCTCCTGGGCACAGAAAACTTCACTCCCAGAAACTCCCCTAAAGGCTCATAAGCACTAAGGGAATATTTAAAACATAATGAAAGGCACTCCATACGTTTAGTTGCAGCTTGTGACATTATGAGAAACCCAATTTTGGAGATGGACTAGAATACAATGGAATACTTTGACCTGCTTGTAATTCACTGAGTTTCCTATATGTAAGGATTGGTGTCTTTCAAGAATTCTGATAAATTCTCATTCACTATCCCTCAGATGTTGCCTCTTCAATTTTGTTGCTATTACTTATCCCTGAAATTATATATATATATATATAATATATATTACATGTATTAAATATGTACCTTACCATTTTTATAATCCATAAGCACATATTATATATGTATATACATCACTCCTATCCTCCATAAGACTAGTAGTTATTCTGCTTTTCATAATTCCCTTCACTTGTTTTCCTGAATCTATATTCTGTACTTTTACAGTTTTACCTTCTGGTTCACTGAGTTTCTTTCTCTTTAGCTCTGTATAACTTGCTATTCAATCTATCCATAGGATTTTAAGTCTATTTTGTACATTTTTAATTTCTAAAAGTTCTATTTGATATTTTTCCTGTTTGTTAGGGTATTTTTATAGTCTTCTCTGCTCCAATTTTCAAGCTTAATTTGAAGTGATTTAGACATATCCCATAGTTATTTCATATTCAATTTACAGTAATCTCCAAAGTTTCTATGGGTCTGTTCTGGTGTCTCTTGTCCCACATGTTCCCATGGGGCTTCATATGCTTTGCAATTATTGACTATGGGCAGCTCATTCTCCTTGGAATTGTTTCTGTAAAAACACTTTGAAGGCTGGGTTGAAGTTAAGTCTCTCCAAAGGTAATTTGTATTTCCTTGTGTCACTAGCTTGGAGTCACTTCCAAACAAGGATCGCTCTAAATTTGCTGCTTGAGTTTTTCCAGACTACATGTATAGGATAAATCAAGGTCACACATATCCATGCGGGCTGAATTTAGTTACACATTCTCAGATGAGATTATTTTTTTTTCTTTTGCCCCACATCATGGTAAACACAGTTAAATTTCTTTGCTCTCTCCTTCTTCACAATAAGGTTTCTTTCCTACTTATCAATTCATTTCAGTTCAGTTCCTCAGTCATGTCCGACTCTGCAATGCCATGGACTGCAGCACGCCAGGCCTCCCTGTCCATCACCAACTCCAAGGGTTTACTCAAATTCATGTCCATTGAGTCGGTGATGACATCCAACCATCTCATCCTCTGTTGTCCCCTCTCCTCCCACCTTCAATCTTTCCCAGCATCAGGGTCTTTTCAAATGAATCAGTTCTTTGCATCAGGTAGCCAAAGTATTGGAGTTTCAGCTTCAGCATCGGTCCTTCCAATGAATATTTAGGACTGATTTCCTTTAGGATGGACTGGTTGGGGCTCCCTTCAATCCAAGGAACTCTCAAGAGTCTTCTCCAACACCACAGTTCAAAAGCATCAATTCTGCAGCACTCAGCTTTCTTTGTAGTCCAACTCTTACATCCATATGGGCTTCCCTGCTGGCTCAGAGGGTAAAGCATCTGCCTGCAATGCAGGAGACCAGGGTTTGATCCCTGGGTCAAGAAGATTCCCTAGAGAAGGAAATGACAACCCACTCTGGTACTCTTCCCTGAAAAATCCCATGGACGGAGAAGCCTGGTAGGCTATAGTCCATGGCGTTGCAAAGAGCTGGATACAACTGAGTGACTTCACTTTCATTTTCACATCCATACATGACTACTGGAAAAACCACAGCTTTGACCAGATGGAACTTTGTTGGCAAAGTAATGTCTCTGCTTTTTAATATGCTATATAGGTTGCCCATAACTTTCCTTCCAAGGAGCATCTTTCAATTTCATGGCTGCAGTCACCATCTGCAATGATTTTGGAGCCCCCAAAAAATAAAGTCTGTCACTTTTCTCTCTGTTTCCCCATCTATTTGCCATGAAGTGATGGGACTTGAGTTTTAAGTCAACTTTTTCACTCTCCTCTTTCACTTTTATCAAGAGGCTCTTTAGTTCTGCCATAAGGGTGGTATCTGAGGTTATTGCTATTTCTCCCAGAAATCTTGACTCCAGTTTGTGCTTCATCCAGCCCAGCGTTTCTCATAAGGTTCTCTGCATATAAGTTAAATAAGCAGGGTGACAATATACAGCCTTGACATACTCCTTTCCCTGTTTGGAACCAGTCTGTTGTTCCATGTCCAGTTCTAACTGTTGCTTGCTGACCTGCATACAGATTTCTCAAGAGGCAGGTCAGGTGGTCTGGTATTCCCATCTCTTTAAGAATTTTCCACAGTTTGTTGTGATGCACACAGTCAAGAATATAAAGAATGTACTGCTCCAGGGTTCCAGCTTTATTCATAAGGCTCTTGTTAGGTCCTCTGCTTCATGCAGTTATGAGGACTTCCCTCCATCTCCTTTGCTTGTATAGCCTCAGCAGGAAAGCTCAAGGTCTCAGTGCAGATAACTCCTGAGCAAAAGCCAGCATCAAAACTTGCTCACCCCCCAGCATTCCCTTTTAACTTTGGTTCTGTCTCTGTAAATCCCTTCCTTTATATCAGTGTGTTTTACAAGATGTTCAAAACACCTTTTATCCAGAATTTTAATTGATTCAATCACAAGATTCATTTTCAGTGTTTAATTTACTACACTGATAGAAATAGACATCCTGGGAACAAAATTATTTAGATTTATTTTTAGATTCTGTTTTTGTTTTAATTTATAATTTCTGTTATGCACTTTGTGCTCAGTCGCTCGGTTGTGCTGACTCTTTGCGACCCATAGACTATAGCCCACCAAGCTCCTGTCCGTGGAATTTTCCAGGCAAGAATACTGGAGTGAGTTGCCATTTCTTCTTCAGTTATGCATTTTGCAATAATGTAATTCATGAGTGTCCTACTCTTGTTCCATTTATGGTGGGCAATGTTTATAAATTGATACTTGATAAATAATTGTATACAAAGTTAAATAGAGCTAATTTGTCTAGCAGCCTGGCATCTAGCTTTTAAACAACTGGGGAAAAAACTGTGTCACTGATTCTTCATTAATCACACTGTAAGACCAGGACTAAAATAGATTCTAGGCATGTCACTTGTTTGTCAACCACAAATCACGTACAAATTGCTACAGGACTGACTGGCACAAAATAATCTGGGGTAAAGTAATGGATAGCAACTGAAAGTCAAGCAGTGTTGAGTAGAAAGTCAACTATCAATAAATAGTGAGCCTACTTACTTCGGTTTACATTATGTCCTTACACCTTTGAACATTTATTTTTATCATTATTTGTGAAATCACATAAATAAATGGTCACTTAGTTTCATAGGTTTTCTTAATGATCACTTTGAACTTCAGATTTATAACTCTAAACTTTTCCAATTCTATTTCTAAATATGATTGGCTAAGTAGTTCACTACTTTTTGTCAGCGCTATTTTTTAAATTCATTCTTCAGAACTACTTCGCCTTGCTCAGTTGCTGACAATTGTTTAGAAGCTTTCTTTCCAATGCAGATGATAAGCTAAATTCAAGAAAGCTGTGGCCTTTTATAAAAAAGTAATTTTATTTGTTTATTTTTGTCTGTGCTGTATCTCCATTACTATGAGGGCTTTTCTTTGGTTGTGTGTGCTAGTGGTGGTGTGAGGGCTTCTCATTGTGGTGACTTCTCTTGGTTGCAAAGCATGGGCTCTAGAGCACAGGTTCAATACTTGTGGTGCATGGGCCTAGATGCACAGCCTGTGGGATCTTCCCAGATCAGGGATCAGACTCCGGTCTCTTGCACTGATAGGTGGATTCTTTACCACTGAGCCACCAGGGAAGCCCAAAGCTGTTGCCTTTTGACATGGAAGAAAATTATCACTCTCTTGATAGCCTACATGTAAATCTGCTCCGAATTTTCGGATGCATCAGTAATCCTACAAACGTGTGAACTATTTTGAAGAGTCATGAAAATAAAACTCTGGTCTTGTTGACCACAGATCTTATCATCTACACAAACCACTATCAACATACTAATATTTGCTCTTCACAAGCTTTATTTCACCTTAAAAAAATCAGTTACCAAGTGACATTGGTCATTTGAATTTCTTTTAGAAATTAAGCAATAGCTTATATAAACTGACCACAGGCTTCCCACATTGAACTTCAAAACATCAGAAAATTTTAAAAATATTTATTGGGTAACAAAAATGTGGAAGTGACACCAGTCACCAAACCCCTAATCACATACTCCTGGTCCAACACATTTTGTTCTTGATATTTCTTCTACAGACTGGATGTAACCATTGGTAGATTTGATGCTGATGACTCCCACTGAACCACACTCCCAATGGTTTGTTGGACCATCTTTCTTAGGGATGTTTGCTCTTAGAACAAACAAGGTTTACCACTCAGTTGCCCCATGCCTGAGTTAACTAGTCATCAAAAGCAGGCGTGGTCTTGGGTTATGCCTCTTATCTAAGATGTTGAAAAGTTTATTTCTCACTGATTTATTTATTTCTAAAACCCATTCAGAGGATTTGAGTTTTATTAATTACTGGTTCAATTGATTTAGCATACTAAAGAAAAATAAAAATATTCTTCCAGTTGGTATTATTGATCAATAAATATTACATTTATTGTAGTTTTACACCAAAATACATTTGATATCTAATTCTAAATGAGCCTGAATTTTATGACATTTTCTATAATCTCAATATTCTGTGGAATTCTCCCCTACCAATAAGAAAATCACAAACAGAATTAACAAATCTATTCAGAGGTGAGAAGGGAAGGCAAGAAATGAAGAATGACTTGGAAATTTGGGGCTCAAGTGACAGAGAGATTGTTGGGAACCATCAAAAGAAATAAGGAAGTCAAGAGAAGAAAGTAAGTCTACAGAAGTATAAAAGAGGCTAATTTAACTTTTTTACATATTGATTTTTAATTAAAAATGCAGAAGTGAAAGGGATCAGAGAGTTAAATGTAAAGATAAAACAAAGATTGTTAAAAAGTATGGGTAATTCAAATTCTAAGAGCAATTTAAAATATTAATAAATATGACACTTTAACTATGGAAACTTTTGAATGACAAGAAACATCATGAGCAAAGTCTGAAGACAAATGACAAACTGGATTTTTGGCAACTGATAAGTAAAGTGCTAATATCCTTAATTTATGAAGGACTCCTAAAAATTGAGAACTAAAAAAACCACATGCAGCATGGGAAAAATAAGCAAAAAAGTATGAATGAGTAGTTCACAGATAAACTAACTGAACTAAATTTTAAACATAGGGAACAATGATTAGCCTCACTCATAATAAGAGAAATACAAATTTTAACTCACTATGAAACCACTTCCAAAGATCATGTAGACAAAATCCATAGTCTCTTGATAAAACTGTGGGGAAACAAGTGCTGTAATGTATTCTTGGTGGGAATGCAAAATTATATAACCCACAAGGAGAAAATGTGATAAAATGTAAATAAATTACATGTATATTTATTTTCCATTGATTTAGCAATCCCACTTCTAGGAGTCTATCATATGTATAAGATATACATCATATACATAATATATAGCAATACTATACATTAATATTATCTATATTAAAGACATTAAATATAAAATACTAATACTACCTATAGCATAATTTGATTTATGTTTATGACAAAATATTAATAAACAATATAAATATTAATATAACAATATATAATTAAGCAACTATATATATAAATTTATACTTTCCCTTTTCTTATGCAAAGTTAACAAACAATACTATTCTGCACCTGCATTTATCAAGGTGATCACCCATATGTAGAAGTTTTCTTTATCCCATTTTATAGTTGCAGAGTAGTCCTTTGAGAGGATGTAAATAAAAGCAGTTTCTTCAACCAGACCGCTATTGCTGAACATTTAGGTCTCCCTTATCTTTTGCTATTACTAAAAAATGCCACTATGTCATTGCCTTAGCTTTTATAGTAGCTTTGTTATAGCTTTGCTTGCAAAGACCAGAAGGAAAGATTCCAATGATCAGCAATAGAAATATGCTTTTTGCTAAAGTCATTAGGTTGATGGGGAACTTTACGATGAATTGATCAGATTGATATAAGGAAAACCCATGAATAATATTAACTTTAGTAACACAAGACAAGTCATTATATGCCTAATGAAAGGATTTCTTAGGAAATTCACAGCATCACCATGTATGATATATTCTTCCAGCCTCTAGATCTAACAGACATTTACAGACATTATTGGGTATATATGAAACAAGATTGGAAAAATATTGATAATTTTTAAGCTAGGTGATGGCAACACTGGAATTCATTGCATTATTCTGCCTACTTTGTGTATGTATGAATTTTTCCATTTAAATTTTTTGTTAAAAAGAAATATAGAGAAATACATTGAAAGAAAGCTTCAGGTTATAAATTAACATGGAAGTCAACTATACAAAAATGGAGAGATTAAATAAATGAGATTACTTAAAGATGGCAAGAAAAGAGAATTAAGAAAAAGCTGTAGGCAAATATGATGTTAATAAGTATGAGGGTAAAAGGGAGCAGAGATATTTTCCAAGAGAGAGAGACCAAACCAGGAGGAAGCTACATTTTTGACCCCTGTGTCAGTACACAGGGCTGATGATAATCCTAGGACTGAAAAGGGAACAAAATGATGCCTATCTTAAGAAGGGAAAAAAGAAAGGATGGATGTCAATATTAAAACAAGGCAAATCTCATCATCTCCTGAGACTGGGTCCCTGAGAGGAATTGTTCTAACTCAGCAAAAATAAGTCATTCTTTCCTCTATTTGCAACCAAGAAATAGGCAGCTTCTTAGACATGGATGCCCGGCTATTGAGAAGATGCAACTAATTGCATTTGACATGATAAGAAAGGCTGTATCATTGGTGCAAAATCCCCTTAATGGAGTTTTCCTCTTTGATAAGAAGATCTAGAGACTAAAAAATCTGCCAGAAGAGGGAGGGTTGATGGTTCTATGATATCTTGATAAGATGATACTATCCTGCACTTAGAAAATACCACTTCACATTATTCTCTACTATAAAGTCTATAATTAATACCCACTATGCACTGTAATTCTGAGTCTTACCTCATATTGAATTTAGTGTTTTTCTTCCAATTCTTGAAGGATTTTTGCTTTGGGTAACCCCTGGGTATAGGTGCTAGAGATATGGAATTGTGGATAGAATTTTTAAAAATATTTTCTCCTCGCCTCATCCAATTTTCTTCAGAGGCAGGCATCATTTCTCCCAACACATCCGTTACATTATACAAAGTCTTTTGTCCAACCTCCCAGGAATAAAATTCAGGCTTCTTATTGCTGAAACCTATAAGAAAAATTAATTCCTAGAATATTGTCATGTATAATACATCTGGGAAAGAAAGTTACTCATGGCCTCAGTGAAATTTTGGCAGGATTTTTACTATCACACCATTAGTGCCTACAAATGGGAAGAACATGTGTATTAACAATTAGAGAAGTCTCATATGGGATGACATCATCTATACACGAGCTGAAGTGTATACTCCTATAAAATAAAACCAAATATTTTTCTGGCAGAAATCTAGCTCATTAAAAACTCTAAAAAGTGTAGCCTGAAACAAAATTCCCAGAAGTTGGCACATACAGGTGAGCGTCAGCAGTTCCCAGCTTTACTCACAACCCCTATGACACAGTATGAGGATGTTTTGATATGCTACGAGGGAGCATGAATGCCACTAAGATGTGATTTTTGTTCTATGTTTTGCGGTGTGTTTGGTGGATTAAGTTTAGGGATATTTGGTCAGTCGGAAAAGAAAATCCTACCAATGAAACGTATCTCAGTAGGTGATAGTACTGCTTCCCTGGTGGCTCAGCCATAAAGAATCCACCTGCAAGGCAGGAAGTGCAGGTTTGATCCCTGGATTGGGAAGATCCACTGGAGAAGGGAACGGCAACCCACTACAGTATTCTTGCCTGGAGAATTCCATGGACAGAGACGTGCTGGCTACAGTCCATGGGGTCACAAAGGGTCAGACACGACTTCAGGACTAAACCACAACCACCACCATCAATTGATAATAATGAACTGAATCAGTCAGCCAGAGGAGATGCTAGACAGGACTAAGTGCATATAGTAGAGTGAAATATTTGAATGTTATCAGTTTTCCCGTGTTGATCATACACCAAACCTTTGGGTAACACCCACTTTCAAGCCAAGTAAAAAGATACCCTCAGATCATACTATTTGCTCAATAAAAATTCAATTAATTGATCCAGCCCATCACTTAACAACAAGCAACCTGAGATTCTTGTACTCCCATGGAAAGGTGGCTAAAGCATATGAGAACAGGGAATTAAAGACCTGAGTGCCCAGACTGGCTCTGTCCCTTAGTAGCTAAATGACCTTGAGCAGGTTAGTGAACTTCTCCTACACACTTTTCTCCTGATTTAAAATGGGGAAAATAATAACTATCTCACAGGATGAGATTAGTGACCATATGTAAACATTTTCTTCTATTTTAAACTGACTTCTGAACATCAGGCCTTGGGAGTCCTTGTTTTCCCCTCCAAAATGTTGACATATAATAATATTTGTGTTCCATTTTATTTCTATCAACTAGGTAATTAACTTGGAAAATATTTAAACTGCATTGTATATTTTATTAACTCTACTTACTTCTGATAGATGCTTAAAAGTTGATTCTAACTCAAAAGGTCTATATTCTTTCTTTGCTTTTTACACATTTAAAAAATAAATCTTAAAGTATCTTTATGATGGTTTTTCATGCCTCTTTTAGAGTATTGGGAATTTAATTAGATCTGTATAGGGTTTAAGCCCAAGCAATGGAAACTAGCGGTAGAAATTCAATAGGTTGAACAGTGAATGATTTGAGAACAGACGGACTTTTCTAGTGACCACAAGCAAATTTTATCAAAGTAATACCTGAAAGTGCTCTGAGTATGAAAGTCATGGGTGCTGAGCTAGCATCTCAAAAGAAAGTTCAAGGAAGCAACTCGCTAGTGCTGTCCAGTAGAGCTGTGTGATGATGGATGGTCAACATCTGGACTATTTAATCCTGCAGCCACTAGGTACATCATGAATACTCAGCACTTCGAATGTGGCTACTGTGACTGAATTTCTTGCTTCATTTTAAAAAGAATGGATATATGTGTATACACAACTGAATCACTTTGCTGTATACCCAAAACTAACACAACATTGTAAATCAACCATACTCCAGTAGAAAATAAATTAAAAAAGAAAAGAATTTTTTTTAAAGTAAATTGGACAACCTGATTCTACATACTTCCTTAAAGCCAGAAGCCCTCTAACCTTCACAAGTTGTACTTTTCTGTCTCTTATGTTTATTCAGACAACAAGTCCTATGATTTTTTTTTTATATGTATATCTGACAGCCATCGTTCTTTTCCTATTCCCTTCACCAGCTTTTTTAGGGACCCCCCTCAACCTATGCAAGTGAAACCCATCTGCTTCCAATATTCTTGTTTCTAGACTCTCCCCTCTCTAATTCAGTTGCCATGATATCTTCACAAACTACCAAATTCATTACTGCATAAAATCTTCTCTCACCAACAGTGTGAAAATTCATGTTCTTAGCTTGACTTCAAGACTTCAGTTCAGTTCAGCTCAGTTCAGTTGCTCAGTCATCACTGACTCTTTGCAACCCCATGGACTGCAGCACGCCACATTTCCCTGTCCATCACCAACTCCCAGACCTTGCTCAGACTCATGTTCATAGAGTCAGTGATATCATCCAACCATCTGATTCTCTGTCATCCCCTTCTTCTGCCTTCAACCTTTCCCAGCATCAGGGTCTTTTCCAATGAGTCAGTTCTTCGCATCAGTTGACCAAAGTATAGATATATTATGATCCAAAGTTAAGGTCTAATTATGACTTGATGTGAGGGTTCACTTCCAAACAGGTGACACTTATTTTTCTCCCAAGAAGATGTTGTGTTTGGTATTCTCTTATTGCCTATTCATTCTGTTCCTATAAGTTAATAATCTTCCCCAGTCCTTTGATGTATTCACACATTGCTGCATTCCTGGATCCTCTATGATAGTGACTTTTAAACTATTGTTTTTACTACAACCGATAAAAAGAAATTCTTTATCATGATTCTATTGGGCTTCCCAGGTGGCTTAGTGGTAAAGAACCCATCTGCCAACACAGGAGACACTGGTGACACATTCTCAATCCCTGGGATGGAAAGATCCCCTAGAGGAAGAAATGGCAACCCACCCCAGTATTCTTGCTTGGACAATCCCACGGACAGAGGAGCCTGACGGGCTACAGTCCAGAGGGTCACAAAGACCTGGATACAGCTGAGCACAATAGGATTCACACTGAGATCTTCTATTCTGTTGTACTTTATCCTATTCCATTCCTTTTTTTTTTAATGCTGCTTTAAATCACTAAACTGATTTCATGATAAGACCATGTCATGGGCTGAATTTTGTCTCTTAAAACTTATATGTTGAAGTTCTAACCTTCAGTACCTCAGAATGTGACCTTATTTGAAGATAGAGTTTTTAATGAGATAATGAAGGAATGATGAGGTCTTAGGGTGAATCCTAATCCAATGTGATGGCTATCTTTATAAGAAGAGGAGATTAGTACATGCACCCACATAAAGGGAAGACCACATGTAGACATCCAGGGTCGATGGCCATCTATAAACCAAGAAGGAAGTCTTCAGGAGAAAGCAACCTGCTGACAGCTTGACTTTGGACTTCTAGCTTCCAGGACTGTGAGAAAATACATTCTGTTAAGTCACGTATTGTTTAAGTTTACTAGGGTGGAAGCACTAGCAAATTAATACAATGCTTTAATGGGATGAGATTCACAGTTCAAAAACCACTGCTCTACAAGGCTTTCCTCAACTCCCACAGCACATTTTAATCATCTTATTTTGTAGAACTTACTTTCTCTACCAGTCATTTAAGCATGAAATTATATACTAATCTTCAGCTTTGTGTGTATGCCTTGCCCCTCTGCCTTGATTATAAGATCCTTGGCAGTACCAAATAATCTTGTTTTGTCATCTACAAAAAAACAAATACTTTCCTAAACACATAGTTATTAAGTATATTTTTGTTCAGTGAACGAGATTGCTCTTTTTTTCAAGGCAACTGAACAAAATCTAACCACTAAACCCTGTCATCCCTCTTTAAAAGATTTTTTTTATATACCCATCTTCCAACATCTCAATTTAAGTCAATGATAGCAACATGCTGTCAAACACTGCCTCACAGTTCTTCTTAGCCCTGCTCCAAGCAGCTATTCCCAGTCTATCTAAGTTGCCATCATTGTTCTAAACTAAGAAACCAACATAAGAGTTGGAATTAAGGGAGTAGATATGCAAAGGTATTCTACATTCTCTCATCTCTAAAAATTATTTTATTTATTACTTTTTTAAACGAAACCACCTTGTACCATTCTGCCTCCTTCAGTTTCAGCTCTTCCACAGTCAAACCTCCTGAAAGATTATATATCCACCCTGTCTCCACTCTCCCATCCGCCATTCTCTTATCAATCCACACCAATATGGCTTCTTTCCCACAATCCACTCAAAAGACTTGCCAAAGTCACTAGGAATCTACAGCAGGGAAGATGGGTTCTTCCCTCACCTGTCCTACCTCCCAGCATTACTAAATATACTTGCTCATTCTTTATTACTTGAAACATTCTCTCTTGAATTCTATGACCCCTCTACTTCCAGCTTTCCTTATACCAACACCAGCTATTTTACTATTCCTTATTTGCAAGATCTTAAAGTATTGTTATCACTCAAGACTTAACAACGGGCCCTCTTCTTTCCTCTCATCTTAATGACATGTATGTCAAATATGTGTGTGTGTATATATATGTATGTATATACATATACACATAGATAGTTTATTGGAATCATCAGTTTCACAAAAATAATAGTTTATGCATCTATATGATTCTCTCTCATACTTTCTACTCCACTATATCTTATTCTATTTAATTTTTAAAATATTGGTCTTAACCCACTAAATTGATGTGATAACACTAATGGATTGTGACTCGCAGCTCTAAAAACACTCTTTTCCCTGCAACTTTAAATAGCATCTATATGCTAAAAATTCCTTAATTTATCTCTCTCGCCTCACTTCCAGGCTTATAAATTCAACTGCTTCCTTACTTTATCCATTTGGCCATCTAGTAAGAAATCAAATGTAACCTCACAAAAACTAAGGTCTCCACTTTTCCCACAAATCTACACTTTTCCCAATTAGCACATGACACTGCATTAAATCTTGTTGAGCAAGTCTGAAAACTCTGGGCCTTGGTTTGCCCTCTCGTTAGTTTCCTTCACTCACACAGAAAGAATGGACACTCAGGTCTTGTCAGTTCTACACAGGGTCAAAGGTGGTGATCAGGACAGTGCAATAACTTCATTCTGATGTCAAAGCATGTCAAAATGGCCTGGGGTCACTCAAGGGCATGGTCCCAAAGCTGGGCTTCACTGCTTTTGGACAGCTGTGAAGCACCAGGCCTATCAGGGTAGGTCAGCTCTCTCAAGGGTCATGAGTTTCTCTCTCCATGAAGCCCCACGTGTGTTTCTGCCTCATCATCTCTGAGTGGGCAAAGAAGTACAGCTGAGACCTATTCTGAGCACAGTTTTGCAAGCCTGTGAGTTTCACCCATTCCTTCCTTCCCGGTCTCAAAGCTGGCCTTTAAACGTTGCCTCACAGCTCAGCTGTTATAAGAAAAAGAGGCTATAGTGGGCTCAGAGTTCACTGAGAGGCCACACATTAAAAGATCAACTTATCAAATGATTAAGTTCCCACTTTTATGTATTAATTAAAAATAGATTATTTAAACTGTGTATAATGCCTTTACTACTTAATATTGGGTTCCCTCGTGGCTCAGCTGGTAAAGAATCTGTCTGCAATGCAGGAGACCCGGGTTCGACCCTTGGGTTGGGAAGATCCCCTGGAGGAGGGAAAGGCTACCCATTCCAGTATTCTGGCCTTAGCTGGACTGGCAGGGTCTACAGAAGCTGTGGGAAGCCAGGACTCCAGAGGTCCAGATCTGCAAATTCCTCTCCCTGCCTCAGTCTCCCTTTGCCTGGGAATGTAACCTCCATCTTTCTTCCACTGGCAGTAATTTCCCATACTTTGCCTGCCAAGAAAGAAGGCGGAAGGGAGAAAGGAGTAGGAAAATCGAACGTTCTTTTTAAAAAGCTGTTATCAAAAGACTAAACTATTCTATGCTATTAGAGGTCATAAAATAATTCAGAGAGATGCCCGGAGGGGTATGAACTGGAAAAGGGGTACACAAACAAGCTTTCTGGGTGCTGGAAATGTGCAGCATCTAGACGTGGTTACACAGGCATATATGTATGTTAGAATTCATTAAGCTATATATCTTTACCACTTATTTGTTGTTGTTCAGTCCCTCAGCCATGTACAATTCTTTGTGACCCTGTGGACTGTAGCATACCAGGCTTCCCTGTCCTTCACTGTCTCCTAGAGCTTGCCCAAATTCATGTCCATCGAGTCTGTGATGCTATCCAATCATCTCATCCTCTGTCATCCCCTTCTCCTCCTGACTTCAATCTTTCCCAGCATCAGGGCCTTTTCCAATGAGTCAATTCTTTGCATCAGGTGGTCAAAGTATTGGAGCTTCAGAATCAGCACCAGTCCTTCCAATGAGTATTCAGGACTGATTTCCTTTAGGATGGACTGGTTGGATCTCCTTGCTGTCCAAGTGACTCTCAAGAGCTTTCTCCAACACCACAGTTCAAAAGCATCAATTCTTCTGCACTCAGCCTTCTTTATGTTCCAAATCCCACATCTACACATTACTACTGGAAAAACCATAACTTTACTATATGGACCTTTGTTGGCAAAGCTACATCTTTGCTTTTTAACATGCTGTCTAGGTTTGTCATAGCTTTTCTTTCAAGGAGAAAGTGTCTTTTAATTTCATGTCTGCAGTCACCATCTGCAGTGATTTTGGAGTCCAGGAAAATGAAGTCTGTCACTATTTCCATTGTTTCCTCACCTATTTGCCATGAAGTGATGGGACCAGATATCATGATCTGAATGTTGAGTTTTAAGCCAGCTTTTTCACTCTCCTCTTTCACCTTTATCAAGAGGCTCTTTAGTTCCTCTTTGCTTTATGCCATAAGGGTGGTGTCATCTGCATATCTGAGGTTATTGATATTTCTCCCAGAAATCTTGATTCCAGCTTGTGCTTCATCCAGCTTGGCATTTCTCATGATGTACTTTGCATATAATTTAAATAAGCAGGATGACAATATACAGCCTTGACGTACTCCTTTCCCTGTTTGGAACCAGTCTGTTGTTCCATGTCCAGTTCTAACTGTTGCTTCTTGACCTGCATGCAGATTTCTCAGGAGGCAGGTCAGGTGCTATTTCCATGTTATACCTCAATGCTGCTGCTGCTGCTAAGTCGCTGCAGTCGTGTCCGACTTTGTGCGACCCCATAGACGGCAGCCCACCAGGCTCCCCCATCCCTGGGATTCTCCAGGCAAGAACACTGGAGTGGGTTGCCATTTCCTTCTCCAATGCATGAAAGTGAAAAATGAAAGTGAAGTCGCTCAGTCGTGTCTGACTCTTCAAGACCCCATGGACTGGAGTACTGGAGAGGGGTGCCATTGCCTTCTCTGGTTATACCTCAATACAGAGTAAAAATACTGAAATCCATGAAAATTGCTACAAATATTCCACATCATACTAATTTTTATAAAACTTCTACACAGTCAAAAGGCCTTCCCAGGTGGCTCAGTGGTAAAAAAAAAAAAAAAATATATATATATATATATGCCTGCCAATGCAGGAGATGTAGGTTTGATACCTGGGTTGAAAAGATCCCCTGGAGAAGGAAATGGCTACCCACATCAGTATTCTTGCCTGGAAAATCCCATGGACAGAGCAACCTGGTGGGCTACAGTCCATGGGGTTGCAAAGAATCAGTCATGACTACGCAACTGAGCATGACTACACGCACATAGTCAAAAGAATTATTTTTTTATAATTTTGGCAAATTTAGTCATTATTCACACAGCAACATCTAAAAAAACCCCTAAAAATTGACAAAATGTTTACAGGACAGACAATGGCTTCAGAAGGATTTGCAAAAGAGAGCCGGTTAAAACTGAAAAATCCTATGTGATCCAACAATACCACTACCGGGCACTTACCAGACAAAATGGTAATTCAAAACAATACATGCACCCCAGTGTTCTTTACAACACTACTTATAATACTCAGGACATGGAAAGAACCCAAGTGTCCATCAACAGAGGAATAGATACAGAAGACATGGGATAAATATATATGATAGAATATTATTCAGCCATAAATGGAACATGACTTATGGCTTTTGAATTATAGTTTTCTCTGGGCATATGTCTAGTAGTGAGATTGCTGCATCATATGTTAGTGCTATTTTTAGTTTTTTAAAGAATCTCCATACTGTCCTCCATAGTGGCAGTATCAATTTACATTCCCACCAACAGTATGAGAGGTTTACTTTTTCTCCACACCCTCTCTAGCATTTATTGCTGGCAAATATTTTTGATGAAAGCCATTCTGACCAGTGTGAGGTGATGCCTCATTGTAGTTTTGATTTGCTGATATTAAGCACCTTTTCATGTGTTTGTTGGCCATCAATATATCTTCTTTAAATAAAAGTCTATTTAGGTCTTCCACCCATTTTTTGATTTTTTGTATATATGTTGTGTTCAGGAGAAGATTTTATGAGCCCAAATTCTTGCATCTTTTCACATCTAAAAAGGCACTAAAATCATTAAGAGAAACATCTGCTCCTGGTGATGACCACCAACCTTCTCATGACTAGCAGCAACCTTCTATCAAAATATGTTTGATTGCACATATCCCCAAAGTCACATACACACTGACCTTCCCCCCTTACCTCTTCGGAGAAGTTCCTTAGAACTATCTGATAGGCTGTCTCCTGGGATATTGTACTCATTTTGTCCCAAATAAAACTTAAATCACAACTCACACATTGAGCATTTTTTTTTCAATCAACACCAGATTACAGTGAGTTGAGGCATGGGTGAGAGAAGATGATACAAAGATATATAGTACAGTTTTTTAACTTGGCTGTAAATGGAATAAAAATATGACTAAGAATGCAAATGTAAAATTAATTCAAATATCAGAAATGTCATACAGTCACACTCTACCCTAGAACCTCAAAACTTAACATTGAGTAAAAGTTGAAGTAGGCCTACTTTAGACTGCTGAAGCATCAAAAGTAGTTTTATAGAGATGTTTTGCCTGTAAGAAAGGCTCCCCAGTGTTCATTCCAGGAGCATATTGGAGAAACCTAGGTCACTTACCTATGCACTCTGTACACACTCCTGAACAAGAAGGTACTCTTCATTCATTCAGCATTATACAACTGTACACTGATGCCCTCAAAGGACAAGCCCCACACCTGGTGCTAAGGATACAATAGCAAGAAAAATGGACCCAATCCATGCCCTTCAATTACTTGTATAGATTCACAAAAATAATTCTAAGGGCTGTGAGGGAAAGATGCAGAGTGAGATCACTTAACAAGAGGGACTTGAATTAGTCTGAGGGATGGGAGTGGGGTAGGAAAGACTTTGCCAAGGAAGTAGAGTTTGGGGTGAAATCAGAAGGAAGAAGAGGAGTTAATTTGACTGGGGTGGGGGCGGTGTATGCATTGGGAGAGGGGAAGCATTTTAGGTGTAGGAGGGAGAAGTCAGTGAATGAAAGATAGACTGTGGTGGGAGTGCTGAGGCCCAGGGAGGGTGGTAAAAGATGAGTGAAGAGTCAGGTAGGGGTAAAAGCATGAAGGGTCTCATGGCATGTTTCCATGACTTTGGAAAACCATGGAAGGCTTTTCTTTTGGCTGAGCTGTCTTCATTGTTTTGTTTGGGATTCCTCTAGTTGCAATGAGGAGGGGCTACTCTTTACTGTGGTGCACAGCCTCCTCACTGCTGTGTCTTGTCTTGTTGTGAAGCATAGGCTCTGAACCTTGAGGGTTTCAGTAGTTGCAGAGTGCATAGAGATCAGGCTCAGTAGTTGTGGCACTTGGACTTAGTTGCATGTGGGATCTTCCTGGACAAGGGATCAAATTCATTTCCCCCGCATTGGCAAACTGATTCCTATCCACTGTACCACCAGGAAAGTCCCCATGGAAAGCCTTTAAGCAAAGGAATAACATCACCAGATTTTAATTTTAAAACATTTTAGCTGAAAGAAGAATAAATTGAAGGGACATGGTGATGATAGTAGAAGTTAAAAAAAAAAAAGACAAAATTTTAGCAACATTAATAGGGCTTGGCAAATTAGTGAAGAAAAAAAGCCTTAAAGATTGTGGGATATAATGAGCATAGAGTCTAGAATACTAAGAATACTTGTTCTATGGGTCCCTTGAAATTCTGAAGAGGAATAAACAGCAAAATGAGCCACCAAGGACATACTAAATTTGCAGCTTCCTATTTTTGCCTGTTTATATGTCATAAGATGATATAAAACCAAGTATAGTGGCTTGACTGAGTATCCGGCTGGAAGGCAGTCCCACAAATGTACATCTGCAGGGTCTTGACCGGACTTAATTAGAAAGTCTGAAGAAAGTCAGGTCATCTCTTGAAAAGTGTGCCTTAGGTTTTTTTGTCTTGTATAGAACTGCTAGCTGGAAATAACAAGAGAATGTTATTTGTAAAATTAAGCTGGGTGTTGGCTGCAGCTAAATTAGAGTAATACATCTGGGTGGACCCAAGAACATCAGGGCATGCTCCTTTTTCCCCTCCTTGATTGTGTGTACTTATTCTTTAAGACTGAATCCATAGGTCACGTTGTGAGCTGTCTGTCTCCCTTACTGTTTAAGGTACACACCACAAACAGTCTGGTCTGACTTGGCTTGATTAGATACTGTAGAGCAATCTAGTCACATGTTGGCAAGATGTGTTAATTCTTGTAGGCAGGTGTAGCATCAATTAGAACTTGGAAGTGGTTATTTGGTCAATTCACTTCCAGTCAATCAACATTTATTGAACACCAGGCACTAATGTACTAAACACTGAGCTATACACTAGGATATAAAGATCCGTAAGAAATAGTCATTGTCTTTAAGGAGTCTATAGTGCAGTCCGGGAGCTGGTGATGGGCAGGGAAGCCTGCTGTGCTGCAGTCTGTGAGGTTGCAGAGAATTGGACACGACTGAGTGACTGAAGTGACTGATAGTGTAGTCCAAGGGGCGCTAGTGGTAAAGAACACATTTGCCAATGTAGGAGATGCAGGAGACCAGGGTTCAATCCCTGGGTCAGGAAGATCCCCCGGAGGAGGGCATAGCAACCCACCCAAGTATTCTTGCCTGGAGAATCCCATGGACAGAGGAGCCTGGTGGGCTACAGTCCATAGGGTTGCAGAGAGTTGGACATGACTGAAGTGACTTAACATATATACATACAAGGAGCTACAGTTCCCAAAGTTCCTCTGTCCATGGGATTTTCTAGGCAAGAATACTCTAGTGGGTTGCCATTTCTTTCTCCAGGGGATCTTCTCAACAGAGGAATCAAACCTGAGTCTCCTGAATTGGCAGGTGGATTCTCTACCACTGAGCCATCAGGAAAGCCCAATTCTTCTGTACAGACTGTTAAAATCTGTTTCAGTGAATACCACATCATATTGTTACTGAATTCTCATACATTTATTTCTCTCGGTAGCCAGTGACTTCCGGAAGGACGAGGGACATGTCTAATTAATCTTTATATCCCCTAAACTGAGTACAGTTTCTGGAATATAGATGTTCAATATGTATTTATTGAGACCGAGGTTTTATCCCCAGCTCTATTGAGCAATTCATTTAATAACTATGTGCTTTTAGCTTCTTGTGAAAATGTAGATGAGAATGGCCTGTCTGCCTCCACAAGGTCAAAAGAGTTAATAAGAATGAGAACACTTTGGGAACTAACAAGACAGAACCGATAAATTATTATTGTTATGAGGGAGGGCCAGACTGTTTAGGAAAGCTGTAGAACTGAAAGTTGTCCATAGAATATATGGGGAGACTGCTTTTGTGTTCCTCTTATTTACATGCAATTCTCCAAGGTTTTTCCAATTCACTTTCGGAAAACTTTTAAAAGTCACAAGGTGAGACAGAAGACAAGAGGAGGAATAATCACCCAGGTCCCAGAATCCTTTGGCCAAATTCTCACCCTTCGTTTCCTGCGGTGTTTGGTTAGTGATTCTCCCCACACAGGGGTGGCTCGGGCATACCATAGCAGATGCCGCAGCTGTTCTGTCCATCTCTCCCCCCAGCACCCACTGTTCTCAGGGACACCAACACCTTCTGACTGCCAGCTTCTAACTTTCTGCTCAAGGTTTTCTCTGTGCTCTGTCTGTATAAAACCCAGGCTCAAATTCTTTGGTGCTAATGTGCTTGGCGGCAGCCATCAACCAATGATGGAGTAGATGTTGGTGGATAAATACCCCAGTGTCCTCCCCTCCTGGATGGGAGAACTCAGAACTCTGCTTTACAAAGTGGCTTAGAGGCCATCTGAGGCATGGAGCCCTAAGTGCCCAGAGCAGACTCTGCTCACCGCATTTCTGCAGTGGCTTCCCTTTTATCCCAGTGCCTTTTCCTCCACTTCTTTGTCAGTATTTGCTAGAATCTCCCTGCAAGGAAACTATCCAAATCCTTGTCTGCCTCTAGAGAATCCAAGGCAAAATAACCCACCTTCCACAAAGCATTTGTTTTAATACAAAAAAAAAAAAAAACTTTGCAAGTGAGTTTCCCTTGTGGCTCAAAGTATTTGTGCTTTAATATAAAATATATTAACAAGCAGGTTTCCCTGGTGGCTCAGATGGTAAAGAATCTGCCTGCAATGTAGGAGACCCAGGTTCAACCCCTCAGTTGAGAAGACCCCCTGGAGAAGGGAATGGCTATCCACTCCAGTATTCTTGCTTAGAGAATTCCATGGAGGGCTGGAGGGCTATAGTTCTTGAGGTCACAAAAAGTCGAACACAACTGTGTGACTAAAACACATGTTAAAAAAATTAGATTTATTAAACCATAGCTATAGATGTAAAATAATGTGAACATATAAATAAAAACATAAAAACATATACAAGCAGACCTCAGATATATTGCAGGCTCAGTTCCAGACCACCGCAACAAAGTAAATATTATCACAATAAAGCAAGCCATGTGAAGTTTTTGGTTTCCCAATGCATATAAAAGTTATGCTTACACTACATTGTAGTCTATAGAGTATACAATAGCATTATGTCTAAAAAAGTACATACCTCAGTTAAAAAAAATACTGCAGAGAAATGCTAAAACAATTACTTAGTAATGTAAATAATCACTTTATCAAAAATCACAGATCAACATAATAACCATAATAATAATGAAAATTATGAAGTAGTGTGAGAATTACTAAAATGTGACACAGAGACATGATATGAACAAATAGTTGTTGAAAGATGGCACCAATAGACTGACTCTACTCAGATTTGCCACAAACCTTCAATTTACAGAAAATGCAGCATCTGCAAAGACCAATAAAGCGAAGTGCAATAAAACGAGGTATGCTTGTAAAATAAATAAGATGATATGACATTAAAAATTACTACTGCCTCTTGCACAAATAGACCTTCTTTGGGTTCATAAAGAGTCTTTAGTATAGTGTTGTTTTATCAAAAGAACCAAAGGGCAGAACAGGTTATTGCAGACACTGGAATCATAGGAAACTATTTCAAGAACATCATTCCAGGGGGTCAGGTAAACATGAGGTCAATCTACTGCTCCCTGGGAGAGTGTAGGATGGTGGGGCCCAGGCTCAGGTCTTCAAGGATATCAGTCCTTCAGATATGAGATGAGATTTATTGCAAATGATCCAAGTACCTTCACCCTTAGTGCTGGAGCTTCAATCTATCTCTTTCCTGAGTTTCTTTTCAGTCACTGGGAAGCAAAGGACAACACAAGTCCCTTGTCTTTTTCTTTCTCCCAATGTTGAAATGATTGATTAAAATGAAGAGAGACTGTCTTTTATCAGCATTCTGACAGCCATGGCAGATTATTCCTCAAACTTTACTACCTTTAGATTTCAGCTTCCTCCCCAAAATTGTTTTCAACATTTCAGAGAATAAATTAGATACCATTTTTACTGTGGCTTGAATATACAGTATGGACCTCAGAGCTGAAGCCTGCCTTCTTACCAGTGAGGCAGGTCCCAGAGAAATAAAAGACAGCCACAGAAACCATTTAGTCCCAGAACCATGGCCAGGGGATAAAAAGTGCCATAGAGAGTGTAGACATTGAAAAAATCATGCACATTGTAGCAGACTGAAATCTTTTACTTTTTAAAAATTCACCTGAAATCTCTCAAGTGAGAGATTCATGAGTAACAACAAAGAAGCTTCAGAGACAGGTGGAGAGGGATAATATACAAACTTGATCTGAACATAAGGGTGTGCTCTGGCCATTTCAAGCACTTTCCCAGTCTGACCTGATGGCAGAGAGTAAGTCACACTGATGGCTGACCAGCTGATGTGATGACGTCACCCACTGTGTAACAGTCCGGACATCTGCCGGTGACAGGGCATTCGCTGTGTGAAGTGACCACTGGCAGCCGTTCAGGAAGCCTAGCTAAATTTAGAAATGGGTTTCAGAACAATGTCAGCTGATGCCAAATCAATTCAGTAATTGACCCTAGGTGAGGAAACTAGAAGGGAGCCTATTTTGGAAACAGAACATTTCCAAATTAAAGGGTTGATTTTGTCATATCATCTTCATTCTGGGATTATTTTTCATTTGTGAATTGCTTATTTTACTGCTTCTGTACAATTAATATAGTAAATTGTTCACTAGGCATTTCACATTTCATTAATTCATTCACTCTATACATATTTATTGAAGACTTACCACTATCTAAAATTTACCTAAAGAGAATTAAGTTATTGAGGATATGGACTGTGTCACATAATGGGTCATGGTGAACATAAGGCTGATTGAACTGAAGATACTAGCAGGGTCTGGAATGCTGTGTGGCCTCTCTCTCCCTCTGTGTCTCTCACTCTCTCTCTCTCAGACACACACACACATACACATACACACAGACTCAGAATTGTGAGCATTCAAGGTCAGTATATAAATAGCAAAACTATAACAGTAGAAAAATACCTCCATGATTTCTGGGAGTTAAGAGACCCGAGGGCTAAGCTGGATTCTGCCAGTGACTCTCAGTTTGACCTTCAGCAAATAAATTCATCTCATTCCACCTCAATTTCCTATGAAAGTGAGAACTTTCTCTGTTAGTTTTTCCACTTTATCCTCAGCTCCCAGAATAGAGCCTAGCACTGGTAAAAGCTCAATAAATATCTCTTGAATGCATGAATAAAATGGTTTGGCTTCAGATGGCCAGGGTGTGGTGGGCTAGACCACAGATGAATTAGAAAGACTTGTTGACTGTCTCTGACCTATGGCCTTATTAAAAGCAGATTTAGTGGCCTTCACTGGCCCTTACCTTTAGACTCTCAAACTAATCGAAGTGTTAGATCTAGTCACTCTGATGGTGAAGGCTGGTGAGCCAGAGAAAAAGAAAGGGCAAGGGGAGAAACTCATCCCAATGCCTCACACAGAACTGGTGCAGGTGTTGGATATAAGAAGGGTGAAGTGGGGTGGGTTTGGGGAGATGGTTTTGGTGGAGACAGAACACATACGAGTTTAGGTCTTGTCATAGTAAAAAGGCACTGAAACAAAAAAAAAAATCCAGTGACATCTTTTCTGATTGCTTTGGACAAACCTCAGTGCTAATTTCTCTGTGATTTCACTGCATCTTGTATTACTAAAACTATAGTTCATTCCCCTTCATGAATCACAGCCTTGTCATGGTGAAGGGGCTTGCATAACTCAATGAAGCTGTGAGTCATGCTGGACAGGGCCACTCAAGATGGACAGGTCATAGCAAAGATTCCTGACCCACTCCAGCATTCTTGACATTAGAACCCCAGCAAGAATACTGTTCTTTCATGAACAGTATGGAAAGGCGAAAAGATATGATACTGGGAGATGAGCCCCTCAGATTGGAAGGTGTCCAATATGCTACTGGGGAAGGGTAGAGGGCAATTACGAATAGCTCAAGAAAGAATGAAGCACCCGGGCCAAAACAGAAATGATGCTCAGTTGTGGATGTGTTTGGTGGTGAAAGTCTGATACTGTAAAAATATATATATATATATTGCATAGGAACATGGAATGTTAGGTCCATAAATCAAGGTAAATTGGACATGGTCAAGCAGGGAATGGCAAGAGTGAAACATCACATCTTAGGAATCAGTGAACTAAATTGGATGGGAATGGGCGAATTTAATTCAGATGACCATTATATCTACTACTGTGGCCAAGAATCCCTTTGAAGAAATGGAGTAACCCTCATATTCAACAAAAGAGTCAAAGATGCAGTACTTGGGTGCAACATCAAAAGTGATAGAATGATCTTGGTTACTTTCCAAGGCAAACTGTTCAATATTACGGTAATCCAAGTCTATGTCCCAACCACTGATGCTTAAAAAGCTGAAGTTGACCAGTTTTATGAAGATCTACAACACCTTCTAGAACTAACACCAAAAAAAGATTTCATTTTCATCATAGGAGATTGGAATTCAAAAGTAGGAAGTCAAGAGATACCCAGAATAATATGTAAGTTTGGCCTTGGAGTAAAAAATGAAGCAGGGCAAAGGCTAACAGAGTTTTGTCAAGAGAACAGGCTGACCATAGCAAACAACCTCTTTCAGCAACACAAGTGACAACTCTCTACATGGGGTCGATACCAAAATAAGCTTAACTATGTTCTTTGTAGCTGAAGATGGAGAAGCTCTATAAAGTCAGCAAAAACAAACTGGGAGCTGACTGGCTCATATCATGAATTGTTTATTGCCAAACTCAGGCTTAAAATAAAGACAGTAGGGAAAACCACTAGGTCATTCAAGTATGACCTAAATCAAATTCCTTATGATTATACAGTAGAAGTGACAAATAGATTCAAGGGATTATATCTGATAGGCAGAGTTCTTGAACTATAGACAGAAGTTCATAACATTATATAAGAGGAAGTGACCAAAATCACTCCAAAGAAAAAGAAATACAGGAAGGAAAAGAGGTTATCTGAGGAGGGTTTACAACTACCTGAGGAAAGAAGGTAAGAGAAAGGCAAAGGAGAAAGGGGAAAAATATACCCCTCTGAATGGAGACTTCCAGGGAATAGCAATGAGAGATAAGAAAGCCTTCTTAAGCAGACAATGTAAAGAAATAGAGGAAAACAATAGAATGGGAAAAGCTGTAGATAGCTTCAAAAAATTAGAGATATCAAGGGGATATTTCATTCAAGAATGGGTATGATAAAGGACAGAAATGATAAGGACCTAACAGAAGCAGAAGAAATTAAGAAGAAGTGGCAAGAATACACAGAAGAACTACACAAAAAAGGTCTTAATGAGCTGGTGGTGTGAGCTGATAACCTTAATGGTGTGGTCACTTGCCTAGAGTCAGACATCCTGGAGTGTAAAATCAAGTGGGCCTTAAGAAGCATTGCAACAAACAAAGCTAGTGTAAGTGATGGAATTCCAGGTGAAGTATTTAAAATCCTAAAGTATGATGCTATTAAAGTGCTGCACTCTATGTGTCAGCAAATTTAGAAAACTCAGCAGTGGCCACAGGACTGGAAAAGGTCAATTTTCATTCCAATCCCAAAGAAGGGCAATGCCAAAGAATGTTCAAAGTGAAAAGTGAAAGTGAAAGTTGTTCAGTAGTTTCAGACTCCTCGTGGCCCCATGGACTAAACAGTCCAAGGAATTCTCCAGGCCAGAATACTGAAGTAGGTAGCCATTCCCTTCTCCAGGGGATCTTCCCAGCCTAGGAATCAAACCCAGGTATACAATTGTGCTCATTTCACATGCTATCATGGTTGTTCACAAAATCCTTCAAGCTAGGCTTCAACAGTCCATGAACCAAGAACTTCCAGATGTACAAGCTGGGTTTAGAAAAGACAGAGGAACCAGGGATCAAATTGACAAAATCTGTTGGCTCATAGAGAAAGCAAGGGAATTCCAGAAAAACACCTGCCTCATTGACTACACTAAAGCCTTTGATTGTGTGGACCGCAACAAACTGTGGAAACTTCTTAAAGAGACAGGAATACCAGACCACCTTACCTATCTCCTGACAAACCTGTATGCAGGTCAAGAAGCAACAGTTAGAACCGGACATAGAACAGTGGACTGGTTCAAAACTGGGAAAGGAGTATAATAAGAATGTACATTATCAACCTGTTTATTTATCTTATATGCAGAGTACATCATGCAAAATGCTGGGCTGGATGACTCACAACTGGAAACAAGATTTCCAGGAGAAATATCAACAATCTCAGATATGCAGATGATACCACTCTAATGGCAGAAAGTGAAGAGGAACTAAAGAGCCTCTTGATGAAGGTGAAGGAAGAGAGTGAAAAAGCAGACTTGAAACTCAACATTCAAAAAACTAAGATCATGCTATCCAGCTCATGGTATCCAGTCCCACAACTTCATGACAAATACAAGGGGAAAAAGTGGAGGTAATGACAGATTTTCTTTTCTTAGGCTCCAAAATCACTGTGGATGGATTGCAGCCACGGTGACTGCAGCCATGAAATTCAAAGATGCTTCTTAGAAGGAAAGCTATGACAAACTTAGACAGCATATTCAAAAGCAGGTGATTCATGTTGATGTATGGCTAGAAATCAACATAATATTGTAAAGCAATTACCCTTCAATTAAAAATAAATAAATTAAGAAAAATATCAGAGATGTCACTTTGCCAACAAAGATCCATACGGTCAGTTCAGTTCAGTTGCTCAGTCATGTCTGACTCTTTGCAACCCCATGAACCACAGCACACCAGGCCTCCCTGTCCATCACCAACTCCTGGAGTCCACCCAAACCCATGTCCATTGAGTCAGTGATGACATCCAACCATCTCTCCTCTGCCGTCCCCTTCTGCTTCTGCCCCCAATCCTTCCCAGAATCAGGGTCTTTTCAAATGAGTCAGCTCTCCACATCAGGTGGCCAAAGTATTGGAGTTTCAGCTTCAGCATCAGTCCTTCCAATGAACACCCAGGACTGATCTCCTTCAGGATGGACTGGTTGGATCTCCTTGCAGTCCAAGGGACTCTCAAGAGTCTTCTCCAACACCACAGTTCAAAAGCATCAATTCTTCTGCACTCAGCTTTCTTTATAGTCCAACTCTCACATCCATACATGACTACTGGAAAAACCATAGCCTTGACTAGACGGACCTTTGTTGGCAAAGTAATGTCTCTGCTTTTAAATATGCTGTCTAGGTTGGTCATAACTTTCCTTCCAAGGAGTAAGCATCTTTTAATTTCATGGCTGCAATCACCATCCACAGTGATTCTGGAGCCCAGAAAAATAAAGTCAGCCACTGTTTCCACTGTTTCCCCATCTATTCTACATAAAGTGATGGGACTGGATGCCATGATCTTAGTTTCCTGAATGTTGAGCTTTAAGCCAACTTTTTCACTCTCTTCTTTCACTGTCATCAAGAGGCTCTTTAGTTCTTCTTCACTTTCTGCCATAAGGGTGGTATCATCTGCACATCTGAGGTTATTGATATTTCTCCCAGCAGTTTTCTCAGTAGTTATGGACAGATGTGACAGTTCGACCATAAATAGAAGGCTGAGAGTCAAAGAATTGGTGCTTTCATATTATGGTGCTAGAGAAGACTCTTGAGAGTTCCTTGAACTGCAAGGAGACCAAACCAGTCAATCATAAAGGAAATTAACCCTGAATATTCATTGGAAGACTGATGCTGAAGCTGAAGCTCCAATACTTTGGCCACCTAATGCGAAGAGCTGTCTCACTGGAAAAGTCTCTGATGCTCAGCGAGACTGAAGGCGACAACAGAAGATGAGATGACTACATAGCATCACCAACTCAATGGACATGAATCTGAGCAATCTCCAGGAGATGGTGGAGGACAGAGGATCCTGGCTGGCTGCAGTCCATCGGGTAGCAAAGAGGCAAAGAGTCCATTGTTCAGACTTCGCGACTGAACAACAATAACTGTAGTTCATTCTCAACATTTGTTTGCATAATCCTAAGGGTATGAGTTCACAAAGGCTGAAGCGCTTAGAACGTAGTAGGTGCTTAATACAAACATTTTAAAGTTCAGTTTATATGTGATAATTTTCTTGCCCGAAAAAACAAAGATAATAATGCACCTTTGTTCACAGAGTGAAAGAGGGAAACTGCTTCCTCACTCTGTCCTCTGAAACATTTCTCAGCTCTCTTCTTCTTCCATGCAAATGATTAATCACTTCCTTATCTTCCAACAATTGGTGCTTTAGGTCACCCACAAAAAGAAAACTACCTGGTAATGTAAAGAGACCTTGCTCTCCAAAGGTAAATTGGAGAGCATCATTTTTCTGTGGTGACCATACTGTGCTTGCAATAAATAAAATCAGAAAGAAAGAAAACATTGGCTTCACTACAGCAAATGATTTCCATAAGGCCAGGAGGTGGTTTTCCCATGGATTCATCAGGAATCGTTATTAAACAAAATTTATTGTAGGCAAGCAAACAAACCTGTAAAGCAAAGTTACAGTTGTCCGTCTGCCAGTTAATAACAGACATAGCCTCTTTGGATAGTCCTTAAGTTCATTCTAAAATGCTTCATTTGAATACATTTTAATATGTTACATGGCATTATAAGTAGGGAAGGGACCCCCCAAAACAACCTGTTTGTTCCTTTAATTACCTGGGGGCACCATTGCCAGTTAGTAATTGCCTCCAGTGATAAACAAAAACTTGATGCATTAGGTTCAAGTTTGATTTCTTAGGTAGGGATTCTAGCTGTTGAGGATCTGAGTGAGAAGGCAGAGGTTCAGCTTCCTTGTCAAGAGAATGGGGTCTCCTAACTCTATCTGATTTACAAGTCACTAGGGACTCTCTGACCTAATTTTCTACCTGAGTTCTCTTAACTACGTCACTTGGGAACTTCTGACTTCCCCATCTTCACTCCCTGGCATAACAGAGGAGCTCAGTGGACAGGCTTCCTTCACGGGGAGTGACCTCTGTAGAAGGAATGCTGGCAATCTTTGGTTTATATTGGCCCCTGACTAAAGCAATAGTAAATGAGCTTTCTTTCAGGCTGCGCAGGGTGAGATGACCACTCATTTACTTTGTTTATGTGAAGCACTTTAGGTTAGAATGAATGTCTTTTTTCACATTTGTATATGAGTGGGATTCATCAGTTTAACTTGAACTGCCAACTCTCAGGTTAATATATGATAAGAGTCAGGGTGATCTTATTTATTATAAAATTAAATTTCATTTATCATAAAAGTTTTATTAGTAAAATTAGCAAAGAAACATTAATTCAAGCATTGGTAAACTATTCTATTCATTCAACAAATTTGTATTGAAAGCTTTTTATGAACTGAAGTGTTGTGTTGGGTTTTTAAATGGGAAGGACTCACAATCTATTAGAGAAGATTAAGCCAAAGAATATATTACTATGATACAGAGTAAAAGTGAGAACATTGAGGAAGGACCTTGACTCAATTTCACCTGAGTTCCTATCCTATATTATGAGTTCCTGGGTATTTTACATTTATTGTCTCACTGCTAAGAGACTGACATAATCAAAGAATCATTGAGAATAATAGTAGTCATTTTTACAACAGTTAAGGCCTTGAAAAGACATTTTTATGCACTCATATGGGATCAGTTCAGTTCAGTCACTCAGCCGTGTCCTACTCTTTGCAACCCCATGAACCACAGCATTCTAGGCCTCCCTGTCCATCACCAACTCCTGAAGTCTACCCAAACTCATTTCCATTGAGTCAGTGATACCATCCAACCATCTCATCCTCTGTCGTCCCCTTCTCCTCCTGCCCTCAATCTTTCCCAGCATCAGGGTCTTTTCATATGAGTCAGCTCTTCACATCAGGTGGCCAAAGTATTGGAATTTCAGCTTCAACATCAGTCCTTCCAATGAATATGCATAAATAATTCAGAAAGTGTGCCTGCATAAAAATACGTGCTTGATCTTTGTCCAAATGGAGATGGTCGGTAGAGGAAAAGAGAAGGTGATAGACAAAGAATTTGAGAAGGGGGTCGCTGAGATCTGTAGCTAATGTAATAGCTGGATCATTTTCACTTATCCATTTGTCTATAACCAAGTGCACATACCTCCCTATGTGGAAGTGTTCATTTTAAAAAAAAGAGATCCTGGCAGGAAGAGAATGGTTAGAAAGAAGAAACCAGGTAAATGTATCTGGGGAAATGATCTGTTTCCACTTGTCCTGCCACAAGCTACTATTAATGGGCATCAACTCTATACGAGGCACTAAAGTCAGGTGGACTGAGACAATCAGCTCAATTCCACAACACTGGTACCAGCCAGGCATTGTTATCCACTTGTACAGATGAAGATGCCAGCCTCTGAGCAGTAAAGGATTTATCCAGACTGACTCTTAGTGGCAGAAGTGGACTATGAAACCAGGTCTGCTGTATTCCACTACCTATATTCCACCACCACCCCAATTTACTGTTGGACTGTGGATGCAAAAGAATTTGTGAAAGCCAAGATTAAATAGGGAAAATACTTAAGGATGTCCTTGGGGGAAAATATCAGTGCAAAAACATATTCACTTGCATCACAGAGGAGATAAACTATAAACTCCAAGTTGCTCATTTCTGCTAGCTTGCTTTTGCCTGATCATTTCTGGGTTTGTATTTGGTATTATAAAAACTGCCAGTGCTATAACATAGAATTAATGAGACTGAAATGACAAAAGCTATAAACAAAGAGAGACAGGTTTCATCTAACATGAATAAGTAAAATATATAAAAAAGAAAATAAAGTGGCAGGTTTTGTAAAGCTCAACTTCTGCAATAAGTAAAGGAAAAATATGTTTCATGTTCTACTAATAGTAGTAAATGCATCCTTTATGAGTAGTCACGTAAATTTTAAAACTATTCAATTTTCCCTCCTTCTTCTTATTTTACAGTTTCTTACATTCATTTTATTTACAATACCTTCCTAATTGCTAGCTTTTTTTTTTTAAATTGGCTAGTGAAATAATTACAAACAAGCTTGCAGTGAAATTCTTTAAAACTAGGAACTCTTGGCAATGATACTATGTCAATTCAGACTTCTGAACTTTCAAAATTGTTGGCCCAGTAATAATGTTTGATTGGTAATCTTTGTCAGGGGAGAGTTTGTAAGTTTAAATTTTAAAAAAATCTTTGACATCCTTCACAGCATTTCTGTAGATCAATTATTTTCTCCTTGGGTTATTACTAAGATTTCTGCATGGTATACAAATTTTGCTTTCTGTTATATGTTTTTCCATTTTTCCATTCAAAATGTAATTTCCTTATAGGCAATCAAGACAATAAATGTCTTGATCTTCAATACTGTGATAACTTGAAGCTATATTTTGACTGGGCTTCCCTGGTAACTCAGCTGCAATGCCGGTTTACCTGCAATGCAGGAGAATTGCAGGAAGAATCCACCTGCAATGCAGGAGACCCCAGTTTGATTCCTGGGTTGGGAAGATCCCTTGGAGGAGGACATGGTGACCCACTCCATTATTCTTGCCTGAAGAATCCCCATGGACAGAGCAGCCTGGTAGGCTACAGTCCACGGGGTTGCAAAGTCAGACACGACTGAGCGACCAAGCACAACACATAGTTTGACTAACTGTGATGATGCTACCGTGTTAGAACAGGAATAGAAATTTAGCTTTATGTTTCCAAGATCAAGAATTTTCATACCTCAAGAAAACCCTTTTACTTGTTTGCTAGAATCAATGGCCAGACTTAATAGTTTCAAATACCCATGCCTTCAGATAATATGAACTATCAAAAAGACTTCTAGGATAGGTCCTTCCAGCCTAAATCTGATCTCTCTATTCTCTCTTGGCTGGCGTGTGTGCGTGTGTTCATTTATATTGGTGTGAATCTTGAAAGATAGATAAATGAATTTTTCAAAAGGCAGGTAGGAATATGCAAAGAAAAAAGGGACTGAATGAAATAGCATTGTACAATAGCCAGGTTTAACTTCTAATGCGAGTAAATAAAATACTCTTGAAATATCTGGGAAACCTGCCAGATAAAAAGTATTGAATATATATTTAAGGTATGGTTTTTTTTTTCCTTTTTTAAAGGTTAGATTGAGGCTTATGACAAAACATCCTGATAGAATGGGAAAAAAATCAATCAACTGTATGAATGTTGTGTCTCCGGATTCAAAGCATCCAGCCACGGCTGAATGGCCAACTTTCACATTTTCTCTCTCTCTAAACGTTTCACTCAACATTTGGAATTACACAGATAGGACTGAAACATAATCAAATGAAATAAGAGACAACATCCCTGAAAACATTTTGTGAATTGCAAACAACCACAGAAATATAAGGTATTGTTTTTAAATAAATGATCCTCTTATTTGATTATTTATTTAAATAAATGATCCTCTAAATAAATGATCCACCTTATTAACTATAAATAGTAATAGAAGCCAGACAGCAGATTTATTGAGAGCTTTCAAATAGATTCTTTTCGTTTGTTGTGTCCTTCCCTGCTGGCCCCATGAGATAGGGATGAGGAAGAAGCTGAAAATACTGTGAGATTGTGAGGCTCTTCTTGCCTTAAGAACCCCTGAATTTCTTTAACAGCAACTGTGGCAACGTGTTTGCTCTCTGCTACATTTATTGAACAGTTTTTGAGCATAGTGATTCAAAGCCTGAGGTTTGGAATCAAGCAGAACAGTACTCGTCTCTTATCAGAACTGAGACCCAGGGCAAGCTCTTTAACCCCTCGAAAACTTATCTCTTCACCTATAAAGAGTGGGCATCCAGAGTTAGCATTTATTCTCTGTAGGGTGCTGTGTTTCCTCACACTAATGCTTACTCTTCAGCATTTAGGCAGTGCTCTACAAAGCCCTTAGCACCTTGGCAGCACCCAGAATTCCTTTATCCACACAATAAGGATTACGTTGTTCTTAAAAACAGAGCCAATAACTCTATCCAAAACATTTGTCATACCTTAAAATATAGCAAATCAAGCAATATATGATATGCAAGAGAAATATTCCTGTTTTGTTTTCATGCCAGTCTCTCCAACCCATCAGAGCAAATCACAGCAGGGTAAATGGAGTACAAATTCAAGTGAGCAAAACTATACGCCCAGTCCCTTGAACATGCCCACCTACAAGACAGAAGACCTCTGTGTTCTGGGGATCATTCTCTGTCACTGCAAACAAGCATCCCCTCTGCTAGCTGTCTGTTCCATCTCCTCATGCTCAGGCTCTTGTCCTCTTGGACAGACATCGCCGGGCTCTGCCTTTACCTCCTGCAGATTAACTGCAGCTTGAAAACCATATCTGCTCCAGCTTTGGTTACTCTCTGGATACCCTTGATGTGCTCTTGGTTCTTGCCTGACTTCTGAAGGTTTCCAGCAGGAGAGAAAAGGCGACTTCACTCTTGAGTCTGTCCTCCACAGCTCCCCCTCTCCGAGACGACTTTGTGTGACATAAGGAACACTTAAGGAAACAGTCGAAGGCATTTGCATTTCAACACCTTCATCCATATCCCAGCTTCTGTAACACTAGTAAGTGAATATTCTCTTGGTAATTATGTGACTAGGGGTGATAGGGCCCCTTTTAAAGAGAGAAGCCTTGCCATCTTGATCTGAAGCTAAGTTTTGCCATCAATTTTAATGCCAGTGTTTAAGATGATCTATAGATCATGTCCAACTCTTTGTGACCCCATGGACTGCAGCATGCCAGGCTTCCCTGTCCATCACCAACTCCTGGAGCCTACTCCTGAATATAGTTATGGCTAAAGAAAGAGTTCTATTGGACTACCACCTGCCTCACCAGTCATAGGCTAGGTCAGGGTGGAGAAGGTTTCTGTGCAGAAGAGAGGGCCATAGCGACTACATGCAGGCACAGAAACTTAATTTTTGTACCCAGGTGGTTCTCTAGACTCACAAGAAACTGGTTTTACTGCTCAGAATGTTAACACTTTGCTCTAATTGTAGGTAAACTTAGGAATAGGGATAAATTGGCCACATGCAGAGAGCAAATGAGTAATCATATAAAAGGTCCATGGTGAGGAAACCACCCAAAGAATAACTGCCATAATAAAAATTTGCACCAAACCAATACAGCCTAGTAATTTGCCTTTGGACTCTAAGGATATTTATATCTCGAGGACATTTTGGCCCAATGTAGGACAACTTCAGCTCCGGGACACCTCATGTGATCAGTTATAAGGCCATGATTGAGGCTGCATCAGAACTCCACATTTTCCTCTATTCCATCTGACTTTTGTGTAAACTAGAGCCAAACCCTATATATTCCATTTGGTTTCCGTGTATACCCATCTGTGATGCTCTATTCATACCTATCCATTCTTTACCTCTTTTCTTTAAGTGTGAAGACTGTCTCTGTTAAAACAAGGAACATCTAAATTTATCACTTAAAAAAAAAAAGGCTTTCCATAGGTTTCATTATGAAGTTTTGGAATCAATGCTGATTGCACTAGTTATCCTAATTAGTGGAATTACTTTCATTTTACAGACTTGGGCTTAGAGCCTCTTGAACTTGATATACACAACTGAGCAAAAACATCCACTTTTTTTTCATGTATTTTTTTCATTTTCATTAGGAAATGAGGGCACGTTATAAGGACTAAATTTTTCTTTCGTAGTGATAATCCACAATTAAAAATATTTTGAAAAATATCAAACATTTTTTTGAAAAATTTCTGAATTTTGAAAAGTATTTCCAGAGACTAAGACTTAATCATTTCTTAATTGGTATTTGTGAATCTCTTGAAGTTAGGCTATTTCCTCTCCAAAGCCCAGAAGAAAATTTTTTATCCATGAAAGGACTATTGCCAGAATGTTGCAGCCAATGTAAAATTAAGCTACCCAAGAAGACTAATTTCTTAAAAATTACTACCTCTTACCATGTTAGCCTAGATGAAGGGTCAGCAAACTATTGTGCATAGACCAAATCCTGGCCAGTGCCTATTGCTGCAAATTGGCAAAGAACCAGGTCCATTCATTTACAGATCGTCTGTGGCTACCTTCAAGCCACGGTAACAGAGTTGAGTAGTTTCAACAGGGACCACTTTAGGCGCACAAAGCCTAAAATATTTACCATCTGGTCCCATGCAGAACAGATTTGCCAGCCACTGGCCTAGATTTTTGTATTACTTCCTTATCTCAGGAGAAAGCATGGACCTTTGAGAATAAAACTCAAAATATGTACTTTTTTAAATGCCAGAGTCGATTAAGTTGAGATAGAGAGCTATCAGAAAGATCTAGACAGAACAAAGAGCACAGCAAGGGGCACTGCTCGTGGGGAGAGTCAGCAAGCCTAGTAGTCATTCTTGATCCAGAAGGATGTTGATTCCTTTGCAGATAAAAAAAAGTGCTATTAGATAGAAATATTTTCAAAGGGTATGGTTTTCTTCTAACATCTTAAATAGCACAGTACAATAAATATGACAACTAAAATCAATGTACACGCCTCAACTGGACCTTGGATTTAAAGACAAAACATAATGGATATTATTGTGATTAATATAGAAACATTAACATGTGCAGTAAATTAGATAATAACATAAAGTCAGTGTTACATTTACCAAGTTGATAATTGTACTGTAGTTTTATAGGAGAAAGTCCTTGTTCTTAGAGGACTGAAGGTTCATGATTATCTGCAACTGAGATTAAAATGGAGCATTAAGAAATCAGAGAGAAATTGAAAGGGAAAAAGCAAATGTGGCAAAATGTTAACAATTGGTGAATATACTTAAATGACATGTGGGTATCGAATGTACTATTCTTGCAAATTTTCTGTAGGTTTGACAGTTTTCAAAATAGAGTGTCAGAGAAAAAGCTTTTAAAAATAGATATTGAAAGTTTTTTTCCTCCCATACTTGGGGAAAGAATGGAAAAGATAAAATCCCATTCTTTTTACTGAGAAGTTAAATTTGTTATTAGCAAATTTATTTAGATATGCACATAAGAGTATATTTCCTTCTCTTTTTTACCAAGTTTTATCTCAGGCCTCATTGTACCCTTAAACTCTTCATTTGATTTCCTCCACACAAGAAAAACTGTGTTAAATATTTTCTCCAGGGAAACATTATATATATTACACATGAGTATACCTAAAGCACACATTATAACCATATTCCTCAAATAAATATTTGCTCCAGTTAAACCAATCACTCTTTTAAAATCTTTTGAGGAATATGTCATGTTATGACACAAAGAGAAGATAAACAAACTAGATTCAAAGGGATCTCCAACACATGTCCCTCGTCACTTCTCAGAAATATGGTAGTGTGTAACCTTGCAAGATAGACACATTCACAGATGATGGTAGACAATCACCAAGGGGAAAACAACTACGTCTGGCATCATAATTCATGCTGCTGCCAACGACTGACAGATATTCTACATGGGGTTTGGCTATGTGGTTTCAATATGAATTTTGAATTGTGTTTGAGAGTCTACATCTCTGAGAAATGGAGGAGTAGCTTTCCCAGTGTCCTTCACAGCAATTCCTGAATGTTACTATGTCTGCCTACAAAGAGAACTATGACCAGCAGCCTCTTGGATGGCAGTCATTTTGTTAGAGAAGGGGGCCACTGCCCAGGGAGCTCAGACCTCACTAGAGTTGTTAAACAAAACAAAACAGTACAGGTCTCTGATTCCCAAATGTGCAACTGATCTAAAAAATTAGGCACTTCTGTCTAGGTTCTTAATTTGAATTTGGTTCTTCTGTGCAGAAGACATTTTACCTAACTGAATTGGAGACTGGATCTCCCTATACTCTAGTTCTCACTTTCACTGTTCAAAAAAAATTCTAAGGCTTTTCAGTAGACACTGCTTTTCCTTAGAGTCAACAGCTAGGGCAGAGGTACAGCACAGCATTATGCAGGTGGCCAGGAGAGACTGTCAGTGGGCCAAAGAGAAGAACAAGGGCAGAAAAGCTTCACGTGGAAGTGAGTGTGCAGTAAAAGCTCTATACGTATCCAATGAGATTAAAATGGATAGGTTGCTTACATACGTCAAGTGAGTCAATATATCAGAATGACAAATTCTGTCCTGTCCCAGTGTTTGGTTGCAACATGGGCAAATGGGGTGACAGAGTTGTGACATTAAACTGTTATAAGAATACATAATAATACAGAGCAAGGATGCTGTGATTACTTGCACAGTTCCTGTCCATGCTCCAAATGTCAGATGAGCGATAATCCCAACAATCCATTATGATGAGCGGGTCAACAATGTGCATCTTTTCTGGGTTAGAATACTGAGCGCATTTCAAGGAAATTTACTTATTTTTTAAGACAAAGTAAGTAATTCTTTATCTTAAATATGTAGTTAGTGGGGTTTCTTTAATCTCCCGAAATTATCTAGCTAAGATCTAAGTGCTTATTTTATTGATAGAGGTAGACAGGATAACGATAAAAGATGCCATTTAAACTCCTGCTAATTTACCAGTTACACTATGGGAAGAATAAAACAAAATATTATTTTTTTGGTGGTGGGGGGCAGAGCTGGTTCAAATAAGGTAAAAGATAATGTGGCTTCTATAAAATCAACATATACGTCTGAATAGTAGGGTATTGTTATCTTAAGAAGACTCAGTAAATCAGGTCATGGGCACTAATCAGGAGAGAAGCATAGAATACAACATCATTTAAGTTTTCTGCCCTATTTCTTCAGCCATAATGTCTAAGATCAAAACAATCCATATGTTTCCCACACCCTACCCCTTTTTATGAGCTTCTGAACAGTAGATACTGTTTATGACTTATACGGACAAAAAATGAGGTTAGAAAATTAGTCCTAAAGCCTTGGAAAGCAAAAGAGACAAGATATAAGTTAAGTCATTACTTGTTTATCTAAAATGAATCCTTGGGAACAATTACCACTTCATTTAAAGAAATAAATATGAAACTGTAAAACCTGCATCAGAAGCCATCTACACCTGATGGCCAACTTCACCAGCATCCAATGAAAGAATACACAGACTAAAGTCTCTTAAGAATCGCTTACAGTGGATAAATCTCTACCTTGACCTAACTGTTCTTGTAATTGGAGAGGAAATGAGAACTAATAAAAAAGAAGGCAAAACTCCAGGGGTGGGCTGACCGGCTAGCTCATTTAACAAAACTAGTCTATATTTTGTTTAAAACTGGAGCTCATGACAAAGTTTTAATTTTGGGGATATACGACATAAATAGCATTGACCACAGAGCTCACCCCATCCACAGTACTCACACGCCATTCACAAGTCCCCGTCCTATCTACCTTGGGTCCTACTCCTTGCGACCCCATGGACCATAGCTCTCCAGACTCCTCTGTCCATGGGACTCTCCAGGCAAGGATACTGGAGTGGGTTGCCATTTCCTACTCTAGGGGATCTTCCCCAGGGATCAAACCTGGGTCTCCTGCATTGCAGGCAGATTCTATCTGAACTACCAGGGAAGTGAAAGGTGAATATGTGAGTGAATAAAGAAATAAATGTTGAACTGATATGAAACAGGCTGAGAAAAAGTATTCACATTAACAAATATCAGAGCTTCGTTTTAAGAATCTGTGCAGGGAGATTAATTGCTCACAGTATATGAAAAATACACATATTGTGTCTAGATATTAGAAAAACGAAACTTAGAAAGCTGTGTCTATCACTGCTGCCAGTTCAGAAAGTGCTGCAAGCAAAGTTGAATGAGAATTTTCACAAACTTTCATCATGAAAGATTTGGTTTGCATGACTACCTTGTCTCACCAGGTCAGATAACTCCCTTGGCTTCTGAAGGAGAGGCTATGGGCACCAGGCTCAGCATGGGTTAAGGAGGCTAGGGAACAGGGTGCTACCCAGATGAGCGAATAACCAGCCACCCTTTTCAAGCATTCCTGTTCATTTCATGTTTTTGTTTTCAGGTTTTGTTTCTTTGTTTGCTTGTTTGTTTTACAGAGCCTTTAGCTCTTTGGGTGGTCTGCCTTCTCATCAAATGTGTTATTTTTATGTTTTGTCCAAAATGTTTTATAACAGTGTTCCATAATATTTCTGTAGCAATTTGCATTTCTTCCCCTGAGAGTTGTCTGATTTCTTTTTCTGTGCTTGGTGTTTGAGTTTCTTTTGTTTTATTGTCAAAGAAAGAAATTGCACAATCTGGTAAGCCTCTTAAGAAAAGCCACAGAAGCACCAGTAATCTACTTTGGGGAACATATGGGTGATTGAATATGGTTTCCTATAGAATTAGGAATAGCACTGAGAAGCCTGAGGAATCCATACCTGAAGCTGCTACCTAGTTCCTACCCAGCCTTGATTGATGACAACCTGCCAGAACTCCTTTCCCTTCCCTCTAAATGGTTGGCGGGAGGAAGAAAGGAGAAGGGTGAAGAATGGGTGGCAGCTTAGTTTCCTATCTTCCTCAATTTCAGGGACTACTGTGAAGATTAAATAAAACGTGAAAAGATTTTAAAACAGAAAAGGAGGGCCTTATTAGCTAATTGGGATTGCTTTAAGTTGTCAGACCTTACTAGTTGCCTGTCATATTCTCCCTAATTATGGTGCCTGTTCATTCTTTTGATTCTTGACCTATACAAAAAGCGGAAATGGTCCCCAAATTCGTACAGTGTCAGGCAGAAGGTCTGTAGCTTTTGAACAGTTCTGGGTTCTTATTTGGGAGGATGAATGGGACTGGGAAGAAAGGTGACCTAAGATGGGACACTCCTGGTAGCTCTTGATTGACAGTGGTAAGCAGAAATTGGCCTGGATGTTTAGGGGGTACCTTTGTTGGTAATAGGATCTTCCTTAAGGATGCTCTTGACCTAGGCAGGACCAAGAGAGTTCTTTCCTCTCAGGTACAAGTGGTTAAGAATCTTAGTTTATAAATGCCCACAGCCAAGGAAAAATCATTCTGAGACAGAGATGACTATGGAGAGAAATCAATGGGAGAGGCTGAGAAGAGTGTCCTAAGGCTAGCACCATCATCCCTGTTCTTTTTACTTTAGTTTCATGATTTTTTTTTAAACTTAAGCTAATTTGAATTGGGTTTCTCTCATTTGCAACCAAGAAGGCTGATAAGACAAGCAAGGGTGATAAGACAACATTCGAGTTTACAACACTTCAGAATAAGAGTGTTTATTGACCCCTGTCCTTCTCTCACACCCCCAGATGCAATCCATCAGCGAATTCCACTGGCTTCTTCTTCAGCAGCTATCCAGGATCTCACTTCTCACTTCTTCAGGAACTACAGGGTTTTTAGTCACCATCACCTTTCCTCTGGATGCTTGCCTTCTATCAGGTCTCCTGTTCCCATGCTTTCCCTGCGATACTCTTCTCACAGTGGCCAGAGTGATCCTTTGAAAATAATTATTTCTCCAACTAAAATATATCAATGACTTTTCACCTCACCCAAAGTAAAATCCAAAATCCTTATCATGGCCTCTAAGACCCTCCATGATTTAGCCCCTTCTGCCCCCTCTGACCTCCTCTCTATTACTCTGCCCCTTGCCCACTGCACTATACCCATAATGGCCTCTTTGACATTCCCTGAACACACCAAACACCCTCCCACTTTAGGGCCTGAACTACTTCTGCAAGGAAAGTTCTTCTCCCAGCTAGTGTGTGCCACTCCCCACTTTTCACCCAGGTCTCTGCTCAAACATTAGCAGAGAGACATTCACTGCCCACCTTAACTATAATAGCATCCTTCCAATAGTCCCAGCCCCATTCCAACCTCTATCCTCCTAACCCTACTGCATTTTTAATAGCACTTGGCACTATTGATTACATTAAACCCATACGTATATATTTTCTTTCTTCCACTGAATATTTCCTGAGGACTGGGACCTTAGCCATTTTGCTCTCTGCCTTCAGCACCTAGAACAGCTCCTGGCATTCAGGAGGACTCTGGATATGAGTCGCATAATGATACACACGTGGCTGAGCAAATCCTGTGCTCACTTCAGATAGAAATCAAACCATAGGTAACTGGCCTATGAAAGCAAGTAGGTGCAGTCAGAACTTCATCAGTTACTGTTCATTAATCTCTGCGAGGTGCCTTAGGAAACAAGACACTATGTAGACAGAATGAATGATGCTGGTCTCAGGGCTAACTCCTCTCGGTCTCGTCCAGGAGGACATTGGACAGTAATTCGGAAAGTCTCCCCAGGTAACAATAATAACAACAACCATAACCCAAGATCACCTACTTTATGCCCACTGTTTTAAGTGTTTTGCTTTTGTTAGCTGTTTTTTTTTTTTAAGTGTCATGACTTGTTCATTTTTATCAACGTATGGCTGCTTTTAAATGTGTGAGTTGTGGGTTTACATCAAAGTGATTCAGTATATTAATTATTTTCAAAATTCTTTTCCAAATTTGTTATTTTCTTTTTTCTTTTTTTTTAGCTGTGTCATGCAGCATGTGGGATCTTAGTTCCCTGACCAGAAATTGAAACTCTGTCCCCTGCATCACTGCATTGGAAGCTGAGGGTCTTAACCACTGGACTGCCAAGGAAGTCCTTTGTTAACTTCTTTTAATGACCATAAGAGACACTGTGAGGAAGGCCCTGTTATTACACACGTGTAAGATTAGGAAATTACATCACAAGCTAATAACTGGTGAAATAACTGAATAACTTGCTTAAAGTCACAGAACCACTTAGTTACAAGCTGAGGTTTGAACCATCACATGCTGGTGCACAAATTGAGGTTAGCCACACTGTCACTGGACTATACCATGACTTGTATTTTGAAATATAGTTCTCATTGTCTCGTAGTACACACACACACACACACGCATGCGTGCACACACATACACACACACACATACACACAATGTATAAAAAAAGTAAAAGTGTCACAAAACAATGCTTGCCCACTAATTATGGGCACTATCTACTGTATGACCAGTGACACAAAAAATAAAGCAAAGGGCCCTGTTGAAGTCCTCTCTCTCCATCACACCCACCTCCACCTCTAATCTTGCTTTTAAACAGATTCCAGGGGTGAATTACACTTAAATCCCCATTGACTCAGTGAAGGGTTCTTATTAGATAGTTCACGCTATAAGGTAAAGGACACACCTAGAAGAACCCACCTACAGAGAGGAGAAAATAGGACGAGAAGGAAATATTAAGTTCTCCTATCACACAATGCTGCCTAAGGCTAGCCCCATCTTGCTCACTGGAGAATTTCTACAGAACAAGAGGTAAAACACTGTTGTACAAATACAAAGGTTGCTTCGATTGAGGCTTAGTAGCATTCCTCCATGTCTGAGGGATGTTAGCCCAGGTCCCTTTCTGCTGTTCAGAGGGCAGTGCCTATACACTGAGGGACCCGCTGGGAGAGGACAGGACTTGCTTATGCTTGGTCCTCAGTCATGTCTTACTCTTGTGACCCATGGACCGGAGCCCACCAGGCTCCTCTGTCCCTAGGATTTCCCAGGCAAAAATACTGGAGTGGGTTGCCATTTCCTTCTCCAGGGGCTCCTCCTGACCCAGGGATCAAACCGCATCTCATGTATCTCCTACGTTGGCAAGCAGATTCTTTACTACTGAGACACCTGGGAAATGGTCAGGCATTTTTTTTTTAAACTTCATTCATCTAACTGAGGTTTTATTCTGTACCTCTTAGCATTATTGTTAGATCTTTGAGATATTTTAATTAATTGCCTTTTTATCTCTCATATTTATGCCTTAAAACAGTTTATAGAAAAAAAAAACAGTTTATAGGTGAACACTTTCAAAATAGCTAAATAAACGATTAACCTCTGAAAAGAATGATTATCAGTTTTTATAAAACAACCCCAGGTTTTCACTTGTACAGTCACTGTGTTACCCAAGGTAGCTATAAAGTTCTTTTCTAGATATTCTAGAATACACAGTATACTTTATTTGAATGGCAACTGTTAGTGAAAATATTGGGATACATTAGTAGGCTTTATAATTAACTCATCACCCTAAAGCTTAGTTCAAAGAATCAATGATGGAGAAATCTATTAGGAAAAGTTTTATCCAGTTGTAGTTATGGCTAGTTCTATTCAAGGTTTTTTACCCATTTTCAATGGATTATTCCAAACATGGCACAAGGTCTTCAAACACCTCAAATTCTGATTCTAGGTACTATGTAAAATGTCTTGTGTTGCTTCTGCTCCTTTATTTTCCCTAATATTTCACCACTCACTTTTAAATTCCCAGGTCTCCTCTTAGAAAACCAGTCCAGGCTGATCCCCAACTCACAGCTTCTCTCTGAGTTACAATCCCCAGTTACAAACACCCCAAGAACCTAGTCCTAAATTTAATTTGCAATTTTCTCTGTGAATATGCAAAGACATGGAGAAAGTTTATTTTTTTTTCCCTTTGGAAGCTCTAAAATTAGCTCTTAAATGATTTCTCCTTTCAAAATAGCTCTTAGGGTGCACAGTAAAAGCTCTAACCATCTTAGTGGCACTGCACTGTTTATTACTTTATTATTTTATTATAGTATTATTTTATTACTGGAATAATAAAACTCAGAAGGTCACAGTTCACATCTCAGATCTACTACTTATGAGCCATGTGGGCTCTGGCCAGTTCTTAGGTTGTGGTGAGCCTCTGATTTCTCATCTAGAAAATGGAAGGTGGTAATACCTCCTTCCCTGCTGTGGCTGGTATCAGCAATATCACAGGGAAAGCACTTGGCACATGTTATCAATTAGATGACAGAGTGCAAGGTAGCCTGCTACTAAGAGGACAGGTTTTAAAGCAGGTCCAAAACTAATGCTAGTGGCATGTATGCTAAGTCGCTTCAGTCGTGTCTGACTCTTTGCAACCGTATGGACTGCAGCCCACCAGGCTCCTCGGTCTATGGGGTTCTCCAGGCGAGGATATTGGACTGGGTTGCCATGCCTTTCTCCAGGGAATCTTCCTGACCCAGGGATCAAAGCCGTGTCTCCTGTGTCTTCTGCATTGCAGGTGGATTCTTTACCCACTGAGCCACCTGGGAAGCCAATAATGGTGGAGATTTTAGCAAATTATCTAACTTCTTTGTGTCTCTACTTTTTCACCCATAAAATGAAAATGATAACAAAAAAGCACACAGATCACATGAGGGTTAAAAATATTTTTAAATATTCAAAACATTTCAAACAAATCTTGTCACATAGTAAGCAAAATATGTGAGCTTTTAGATCCTAAAAATTAATAATATATATTCCTTGATGCATTCTGGGAATAATTTGAGGAACTTGGATATTTTCTTCAAAATGTGGAAATTGCATTTATTTTTCTCCCCAAATGGGCGTTAAAAAGAGAAACACTGAAGGAAAATTTTCCCTGCGACTCATTTATGTGTTTGTTTCCTGAACATAAGGCTATTAAAATCATTTAAGTTAATAATGTTAAAACATATATTAGACCAAGGGAAATGCTGATGCTGAAAACATTTGCTTCCATTATGTGGCTGGTTAAATAAAAGAAGTGTTTCACTTGGCCAGTGAAATACTGCTTCTCAGAGAACTTGGAGAAGATGAATTACCCAAAGTTCCCTCTGCATAAATCCAATCTATCCTAGAGACATAACTGACAGCAGAAAAAACCCAAAAACTTAGCAAAAGCTGAGCTTAATGTGTACTCTAGCTGGTGATGAATAATTTAACTAGTCTCCCAATTTTTGAGAATCATAAGAGGAAAAGTTTTACTGTGCATATGACAAGGTATAGTTAAACAGGAGTGAAAGCCAGGAATATTTTCCCTCTTGGCAATAATGGAATGTCCTAAGTTAACTGATTTAGGACACCTAGGGAAAACTTTTTGGAATTGTACTAGTTCAGCTTTGCTTCTATCATTGAAGTGCACATTTAGGAATTAAAAAAAATATATTGTCCACTGGTATGTTTTTGAGTAGCAATAAATAGCAGAAGGATCAAATCAAGCTGAGAAGAACTAATCTCATTAAGTATAATTTAAAGGATTTTGTGTTTTCACTTTACAAGCTTAATGCTATCAGACCTTCCCAAATGGTAAAGAACCCACTTGTCAACGCAGGAGATGCAAGAGTCTCAGGTTTGATCCCTGGGTGGGGAAGATCCCTGAAGAAGGAAATCGTTACTGCTCTGGTACTCTTGCCTAGAAAATTCCATGGACAAAGGACACTGGTAGGCTACAATCCATGAGGTCACAAAGAGTCAGGCATGACTTACTTCACACACATACACAATTCCATCAGATCATTCTTACTGTAAACCAGAAATGACTAGAAACTGTACCATAGACCAATGTGGTTCACCTCTGTGTGGGTTTAACACTGCATTTGCTTGGGGGTGATCTGGAGCCTGTGGAATGGGCTCCATTTTGGAAAAGCCCAAGATTTTGGATTTTGCAACCCTAAGATTTTGGAAGGTCCCCACCTGGCCTAAGCAGCTATAGTTCATTCTATAATGAAAGGTTAGAACCTGAAGAAGGACCTCTACATGGATGGTGGTCACTGGACTATGGAGTCCCATGGATATCCTAAGGCCCACCCATTTTAGAAAGCACTCATCACTTCCCACTGCTGTCTCCACACTGATCTCGAAGAACACTGCAAGTAACTAACCAAAGTATAACTCCAACCTGACCTTGTGCACCCGATGGTACGGCTGATGAAAGGCTGAAACATTTGGATTACAACTTTCTCACTCTCAGCCATAATAAAAGGAAAGAAAAAATACATTCCTAGAGTACGGTGACTGAAGATACTTCTACTTATAGCATCTCACTTGCTTTCTGGGGCTCACAGTATCTAACCCATCCTCTTTCTGGGTTCATCTCCCCACAGTGGATACCAGCATATCCTCCATGTCTTCTGGGAGGCTCGGAACTAGATATGCACACTCTTCTGTTCAGAACAAAGAGAAAAAGACTTAGAGAAAAACATTGTGTTCTCTCCCCTCTGCCTAAGACCTACCTTCAGAGTCTTCATTTCTTATCTGAGAACCTCCTCTTGCCCTTGTAATTGACATCATACCGACAGTAAAGAATCTGCCTGCAATGCTGGACACCTGGGTTCAATCCCTGAGTCAAAAAGATCCCCTGGAACAGGGAATGGCAACCACTTCAGTATTCTTACCTGAAGAATTCCCAAGAGCAGGGGAGTCTGGCGGGCTACAGTCAATGGGGTCGCAAAGAGTCATTGGACATGACTAAGTGACTTTCACTTTCACTTTCCAACAATTCCCTTAAGAGAGACCATCAATGTTCCACAAAGAGAAGTAGTCTATGGACCTCAGCTGAACAACCATATCTCAGCACATTATGGCTCCTGAAAAGAGCAAACATACATATTTTATGTCATCCTTACAGCACCCCCTTGATTTGAATAATTCGGTTCCTCTAACTAGTAGATTTTAGCTTCTGCAAATAGTAAAGTCTGTATTACTTTGGAAGAACTGAAAAAGTTCTGTGATACAAATCTGGGAAATGAATTTCAAAAGCAACATGCTATCAAATAAAACTTTTTATAACATAAGTTAACACCATTCAGTCATAGTATTATGCATAGAACATTTAATATAAACTGAAAAGATCAATAGAAAAAAACCGGCACATAACAGTGCTGCATGTTGATAGGACCTGGGGGTTAGCGTAGGAGATACCAAACTTCTGCTTTGTCTGTCTCTTCAGTGATGCTATGCAGGCCACATAAGCAATGTCAAAAGATTGAAAGATTGAAAGTTTCAGTATATACAGTCTAGGTTCCTATAATATTCAAATTTAAAAGAACTAAAATATATGGAAATAAGTTATTTATAACTGACAAATTATGACATGAAAATAAAAATATTATTCTCACTTTTGGCATTTTTCTGGATTCTGTTTCTTAGATTTCACTATATATTACCCACCACTAAAAATACTTGAGGGGGTTAAAGCCCAGTAGTTAGAGAAACATAACTCAGAGAGATGCACTTAAGATTGGCTCGTGAAACTTTGTACTTTTTAAGATAAAGAAGCTTTCAGTCAAAGTCTTGGATGTGATGAAATGAAATTACACTGAAAATACAATGATATGAGTATTTATATCACAGGGGAAACCTGGAAGGAATTCATAAGAAACAGAAAAAAAAAAAAAAAAGAAATGAATTTATGAAGTTTCTAGATGTACTTCCTAATTAAGATATATTATTAACTAAATTGTAGTTTGCAGTTGTTCCTTCCTACAGTTTCTGATTCATTTACTTCTGGTTCATTTGCTTGTCATAAATTCCAGAGTCCTAGAGTCACTGCAAATGCATCAATGAATTGCTTTTTGCCACAGTAACCTTTTATCTCACTGCTTGAGGCACACATTTCTAGGATGCAAGTTTATCTGGGATAGCACCAAGTAACTCAGATAGTACAGCCTCAATGGCAGCCAAAAAACTTTCAGCTTTTGTACAACAAATTTTGCACAATTGTACAACAAATCTTTGTACAATTCAGACAACTTCCTAGTCTGTAGCCCCAGATTTTCTCTAAATCTACCATCTACTCATTTTCTTTACCACCCTCACTGACCTTTTATTAATACTTACCCCTGACACTCAAACTCTTTGGAGACAATGGAACTTCACTTAAAATGTTCAACCAGAGAGAGAATCCTTTTTCCTTTGTTCTTTCCTCCCTTCCTTCCTTTTTCCTCCTTTCCATCAATACTCCCTTCTTTTGCATTCAATGAACATTGAGAATCAACCATATGACAGATTCTGTCTAATGGATATATATTTATAACTGTGACATAGTCTGTTGTTCAGTCGCTAAGTTGTATCCAACTCTTTGTGACCCCATGGACTATAGCATGCCAGGCTTCTCTGTTCTCCTCTATCTTCTAGAGTTTGCTCAAATTCATGTCCACTGAGTCGGTGATGATATCTAATCATCTCATCCTCTGCTGCCCCCGTCTCCTTTTGTCTTCCATCTTTCTTTCCCAGCATCAGGCTTCAGCTCTTTGCATCAGGGGGCCAAAGTATTGGAGCTTCAGCATCAGCATCAGTCCTTCCAGCAAGTATTCAGTCTTGATTTCCTGAAGGATTGACTGGTTTGATCTCCTTGCAGTCCAAGGGACTCTCAAGAATCTTCTCCAACACCACAATTTGAAAGCCTCAATTCTTTGGCGCTCAGCCTTCATTATGGTCCAACTCTCACATCTATACATGACTACTGGAAAAACCATAGCTTTGACTATACAGACCATCATTGCAAAGTCTGGTCTCCACCATAAAAGATTTTACAGTTTGATGGAGAAGATAGACCCTTCAACATACTATGACATTGAAGTGAGAAGATGTGTGAACATGTTGTTTTAGGAGCAGTGACACAGATGGTCTCATAACTCTGTTAGAAACAAGAGGAACTGCTTCCAGAATGTGGAATGTTTAAGCCAGTAGAAGAAGCTGAAAAGGTAGGCAGGAGCAAGAGTAACTGTACCAAGGAGAGTAAACTTCATCCTCTGGACTGGTGATTGGCTAACACGGACGTTGGGCCAAGTCCCCATCCTGCCACCTATTTTTGTAGATAGTTTGGTTGCAATTAAGCCACTCAGTTTATTCAATTATTACCTGTGGCTGTTTTCATGTTACAATGTCAAAGTTTAGTTGAGACAGAGCTCATATGGCCCCAAAAGCCTAGGTATTCACTACCTGATCCGTTACAGTAAAAGTTTGCTGACCTCTATCACACAGCTGTGATTTGCAACTCCCCCTGCCACATCATGGTATGCAAGGAAAATGGTAACATTTGAACAGTAAGTTGGGTTAAACAGAGATGCTACTCATGACCAGAAACAACCAGTCTGGAACTCTGAGCTATGCAGAGCCCTCTGTGAACAGCTTTAAGTGGGCATGAATGTAGGTGTTTTATCAGGCTAGGACCTATTACTAGCACGTGGGTTGGGGGGAATAAAAATACCCTTTGTATTGAGAAGTCACTAGAGAATATTTTAAGCAAGAATGTATATATATATAATGTTTAGCCAGGGAAAAAAATGCAACAAGAAATTCAAAAATAACTTCCTTAGGGAAATCAGAGGTTCAAGGATTTACAGTTCTAACCAGCAAGTTGAAATCAATCAAGCAAAAAAGAAAAGCATATATTTAATAACTTTCATCTGAAAAAATATTCTATTAGGTTCCAAAGGGAGATAAAGACAGACGCCTGACATCAGCATGGAGCATGACTGTTAGCCCTGCTTCCCTCAGAGGACTGGAAATAAGGATGCCCCCTGTCTGCCTATTTATTCCGAAGCTGAGGAGAGATAGAAACCACTTCTTGGCAGCCTTTTGTGACTTGATGCTCCTGACTGAAAGAGAACCCAGAACTTTGAGAAATGCCAGGAGCTGTCTTCTGCTCACAAACAACAAGCATATTTGGGGATGACATCATCACAGCTCTGTAAGACTACCTGCTGACATTTGTGGCCCTGGATTATTCCATTTCCAGAAATTCTGTCATTAGGAATTCTAAGTTGAAGAATCCCTTATGAAATTGTAAAGATTTCAAACCCCAGAATTGGCTGAGATACTTTCATCTAAGAGCTTATTGAAGCTTCATTCACTCATGAAAGACATATTGGATACTTTCACTATTGCAGGTATTGTGCTAAACCCCAGATATCAGATAAGTCAATGGCTGCAGCTTAGTTGAGAAATAACTAGATCGGGTTCTGTAGGAAGAAGACCCAGGGGTGTGTGTGTCTGTGTGTGCATATGAGGGCATGCGAATATACTGGGTGCATGCTGGGGAGATAGCAAGGTCTTTAGACAAGAGGCAGAAACAGGGACAGAAAGCAGATATCCTAGAAACAACTTTCAGCCACTTCATACTTGGGCCTCAGGCTGTCTCTGTAAGATAATTTCTTTTTATAACACGTTACAGGAAGCAACACCACCCATGCCTCACCTGCCTGCATGAAGTATTTACATATTTTCATCAGTTTTGTTCTCAGATGCCCAATTACTAATATACCACTTTAAAAATCCAGCCATTCTGACAGCAAGCCAGGAAAGCAATAGACGCAAGAGAACGATTCTTATCAGAACCTACTGACACATGAAGTCAAAGTGGCATTTTGATCAATAGCTGCTGAGCAGCTGGGAGGTGCAATGGCCTTGGAGGTGCCACTCTACATCCCTGTGATTTTCATCATTCCTCTCCATCTTTATAGCTGCCCCTTTCCTAGTTTTAGGATGATGAAAAGGAACTAGCCAAAAAACTGATTCCTCAACAGGTAATATTTCAGTAGCTTTTGGACAACCATTTCAGGGACTATGAAAAATGATGTCATGAATTCTAGGGTGCACTTTACACCCTAGATCTTCTCAGTTTCATCCATTTGTAGTATCTCCATTGTCCTGAGACACATAAGATGCATTCTGATTCTCATCCTATTTCTTCGCTGGGAGTAAATCTGGTGTCCCAGTCCTCGCATTTGTGGACCATTAAGACTAGACTGTCTTCGAGATTATTTACCTGATAAATGGCTTACATCATACTCCAGCAATATAGCCAAGCCTTTATATAATTGCCTCGTTACAAAGGGAGCAATTTAAAGTCTTTGCCAGCATAGGGGATCATCCGGTTCAATGACTAAATTTATTCTATTAACAAGGCATAGAGTGATACTTAGAAATGTCATCTGGTGTTAAACTTTAGAAGATATGATTACATCTGATTAATTTGATGTGGTGCTTTACCATACACTCAAAAGATAATAGAGAAGTGTCATGGTATTTACCATTTTCTTGTTAATTGCTCTTTAGACACTTCTACTCCCCAGAGCCAACTTACTAAACACTTGTTTCTCAGAATTTGCTTCTATAACATTCAAGCCACTTTAATAAGCATTCTTAGAGAATCTACTATAGCATGCACAAGGTATTGGGCTAGGTGCTAGGAACCCAGCAATTTACAAAATGCTCCTACTTTCTGCCCTGAAGAAGCTTGGCAGGAAAGAATGGGAAGTCGGTGGAATTGCTATCTACGTGGGTGGCAAAATATTCCCCCTTTGTATCCCAGCCCCACAGATACTATCTTGGATTTTCCCAGTCCTCTCTACCCCCAACGTCTAACCTACATGGATACTGTGATGGTTAGTTTTATGGATCAACTTGGGTAATAACACAGTGGCCGGCTGTTTGGTCAAATATCAGTCTAGCTGCCGCTTGTTGTTGTTCCGTCATTGTCATACCCAACTCTTTGTGACCCCACGGACTATGGCACGTTAGGCTTCCCTATCCTCCACTAATTCCTGGAGTTTGCTCACCTTCATGTCCATTGAGTCAGTGATGCTCTCTAACCATCTGATCTCTGCTGCTTGCTTCTCTTTTTGCCTTCAATCTTTCCCAGCATCAGGATCTTTTCCAATGAGTTGGGGGCTTTTCACATCAGGTAGCCAAAGTATCAGTGCCAGCAACAGTCCTTTCAATGAAAATGCAGGGTTGGTTTCCACTAGGATTGACTGGTTTGATCCCCATGCAGTCCAAGGGACTCTCAAGAATCTTCTCCAGCACCACAATTCAAAAGCCTCAATTCTTAGGCACACAGTCCTCTTTATGGTCCAACTTTCACATCCATATATGACTACTGGAAAAAACCATAGCTTTGACTAGATGGACCTTTGTCAGTAAAGTGATGTCTCTGCTTTCTAATACACTGTCTAGGTTTCTCATAGCTTTTCTTCCAAGGAGCAAGTGTCTTAATTTCATGACTGCAGTCACTGTCCACAGTGATTTTGGAGCCCAAGAAAAGAAAATCTGTCACTGCATCCACTTTTCCCCCATCTATTTGGCATGAAGTGATAGGACTGGATGCCATGATCTTTTTTGAATGTTGAGGTTTAAGCCAACTTTTTCACTCTCATCTTTCAACTTCATAAGAGGCTCTTTAGTTCCTCTTTTCACTTTCTGCCATTACATTAGAAACGGTATTATTTGCATATCTGAGGTTGTTAATATTCCTCCCAGCAATCTTGATTCCAGCTTGTGATTGATCCAGCCTGGCATTTTGCATGATGTATTCTGCATATAAGTTAAATAAGCAGGGTGACAATATACAACCTTATCATACTCCTTTCCCAATTTTGAACAAGTTTATTGTTCCATGTCTGGTTCTAACTGTTGCTTCTTGACCTGCATACAAGTTTCTCAGGAGACAGGTAAGGTAGGTGGCCTGGTACTCCCATTTTTCAAGAATTTGTCACAGTTTGTCATAATCCACACAGTCAAAGGCTTTAATGTAGTCAATGAAGCAGAGTTTCTCTGAAACTCCCTTATTTTCTCCATGATTCAATAAATGCTGGCAATCTGATCTCTGGTTCCTCTGCAGTACATGAACCAAAGTTCCTAGTTCATGTACTGCTGAAGCCTACAGACATGGTCAAGTAAGATATGGCAAGATTGAACATCAACATCTTAGGAATCGGTGAACTAAAATAGATGGGAATAGGTGAATTTAATTCAAATGACCATTATATCTGTGGGCAAGAATTCCTTAGAAGAAATGGAGTAGACACTACTATGAAAGTATTTTTAACATGTGGTGAGCATTTAAATTAATGTACTTTGAGTAAATCAGATTATTCTCCATAACATGGGTGGGTCAAGCAATAAGCTGAAGACCTAAGAGAAAAGACTGAGGTCTCCTGATAAGGATAGAAGTCTACTTTTAGAACCCCCCTACCATCTCAAGATTGCAGAGAACTCTTCTCTTGTTCTCCAGTCTGCTAGGCTACTCTGTAAATTTCAGAGTTTCCATGCCCTACAGTCAATAACACTCCTTAAAATAAATCTGTCTGTCTCTTTCTCTGTATGTCTCGGTCTTCTCTCTTCATATATATATATATCCATGGGTGCTGTATTCTTTGGCTTTGGATTTGCTTTGGTCAACTGGAGGCGTAGACAAGGAGATTAGAGGGAAAGGAGAGAGTGAGGTATTCCTTGGCTCCCTTCTTGTAGGGCCCTTGGTTAGCAATGACTTTGTCCTAGTTATGGCTGTGGCACCTGCCCAGTGTTTTTTTCCTATTTTAATGTTCTACATCTCTCTTTTTCTGGGTTATGATAACTACTCTGTCCTCTCCCTTCTTCAGGCGTTGGTGCAGCTATAGTTTATTATCATTATTTACCTGGGATATTCACCACACCTTGTCAGGTGTCCTTCAATCCCATTTATACCTGTGTAAATAGTTATTTCACCTAAATTATCCTAAATGTGTACATTTGAGTGTGCCAGTTATTTCCTGTTGAGATGGTGACTCTGATTCACAAACATTCGACAAAATCTCCTCTCAAACTTTAATAAAAATAGTTTTGTAATATAGAGTATACTGGGATCCAATGAGTGGATCATTATTTCACAGTGTCTATTAACTCTTTATAGGCAAATTCTCTTCAGTGTCAGCCTATTTACAAGCAAAGGATTTTGCTCAGAAAGTTCTAGAGCAAGAAGGAAATTGATTAATTGTCCAGTTCAACCATGATTCAGCACAATTTTCACACTGAGAAAACTAAATGTGGAGAGCTAAAAAGACCACTTAGGATTACACAGTTGGCATTGGGACTGATTCTAAAAACCATGTTAAACTTTAAATTGTAAAATGAAATTTTTAAGTCTTAAAATCTATGATTTCAAAAATATCTCAGATGACAAGATTTGTGCTAAACAGACTGCAGAAGAACTGCTAGAAAGTCATTGTGCAGATAAAAGGCGATCTCACTGGTGAACTCCTGCTCACGGGATGAGCCGATAGTGTGTCTTATGCTCAGTCTGCTCCGGTTACAAGCTGTTCATCCCAAAGTATTGACAGCACACCCTCTTAGCCTAAGTATTTTTGCACAAAGAACTATAACTGCTCATACACAGAGACCTCCTCCCAGCAATGATAAAGTACAGTGAACAGATAATGTCATTGATGTCTTGGCTGGTAATCAAGGTTTGGTGAATTATTAATAATAAAATTGCACTACCGGTTTCCATCTTTTCTTATTTCAAATCTTGTCTGTCAATATCTGAGACCATATTAACATTTATAATTTCTGGTAAATTGGACAATTTACTAACTGTTATGGACTGAATGTTTGTGTCCCTCCCCTGAAATTCATATGTTGAAACCCTAATTCCAAATGTGATGGTATTAGGAAGTGGGGCCTTTGGGAGGTCATTAGGGTGATGAGGATGGAGTCCTCATGAATGGTACTAGTGCCTTACAAGGGGCAGAAGAGACCAGAGTTCTCCCCTTCTGCCAGGTGAGGACATAGGTGAGAACCAGGAAGGAGGGCCTCATCAGACACCAAATCTCTTGGTGTCTTGATCTCGGACTTCCCAACCACTATAACTTTGAGAAATCAATGTTTGTTATTAAACCACCTAATCTATGGTATTTTTGTCATAGTATGTTGACTGAACTGAGACACCTATCTAAAGTAGACATTATTTCTGAATATCTTAATGTAGCTATAATACTTTACACCTGCGCAATTCTCTCTTATTAACATTTTCAGAAATTTGGAGTAGACGTATACAAAACTACATCATATATAGTCAAGAACTCAGAGTAGACTTTTTCGAAGGCCTATAAAATATTTGTGCAAAGGAACACAGCAGCTACCCCCACTGAATTCTCATAACCACTGAACAGCGGACTGGGCTCCCTGACACACCCCTACCTGTCTTACCTGGATCAAAACCACTGAAGCTGAAGCTGCTGTACTTCACTTGCTAATCCCGGAACCAGGCAGCCCTCCCTCACTGTAAGAAAGAGATGCAGGCTCGAGGGGAAAAGAGTTCATTTAGATTTAGATAAGGCTGAGAATCCATCTGAGCCCCAAAGCCACGGGAGGCTCTCCCCAGCTGAGGGCCCAGGCGCCTACATCTCTGCCCCGGAGAAAAGGGGCCACGGCTCCCGCTGAGCGGGGAATATTGCTCCTCTTCATCCCTCCCTCCTCCAGGGCCTTGTCGTGCCTGCCACACACTTTTTCAATATAGATTAAACACTTGTAATTCCATTTTTAGTTAAACTGTATTTTGTCAGCTCCCAGGTGTTTCCTCCCAGACACCAGTGTGGAGATGAGCTTGTGATTTATCTTCTGAGTTCTGCACAGGATAACAGGAAAAAAGAGCTGTGTGTTGAGGGGTTTGGGGGGGAGAAATGCATGATCATTTAATATAAAGGAAATGGCCCCTGGCCTTTGCTTCTTTATCCTCAGGCTGCGCAAAAATCCACCTCCACAGGAATATGATACCTGCATTGTGTGAAGTCCAACACATGTTCCAAAGGGTCAAGAACCACACCCTTGTAGTTTCAGGTGCTCTAAACAGGTAGGAAGAAAGAAAAAAAGATGAAATAAAGGAAGGGGGAAAAAAAGGGAGGGAAGGAGAGAAAAATGGAGGAAAGAAGGAATCAAAGAGGAATAAGGAGTTCACATTTTCATACAGTTCATTTATCTGACATTTATCAACATTATTGAGCACTGTGATAGGACCAAGCCAACTTGCCGCTACCTCTCCACCCTATTGGAAGGGAAGGAAGCTAGTACACACTGCATGCTTGCTATGTGCTGGGTGTCTCGCATATTCTGTAATAAAAATAAGAGCATACATTTATTCAGCTCTATGTCAGGCATTTTGGGGACACAATTTATGTACTTTCATTTAATGCTTACAACCTTAAACAGGTAGTATTATTATCCCTGTTTAAAAAGAGGAAAATGGAGGATGCCCTGGGACTTCACTAAGTGTCAGAACAAAACTTTGAAACTGGGACACTACAAAGTCAATCATCTTTATGTTTATTTTTTTTAATCTTTTGATGTTTTTATTTGAAATCGACATATGTGCTGTGCTACAGATTTTCTTTCCTTCTACTTGCTGAATATTATATTTTTGAAAATTCAGTCACCTTTCTTTGTATGAACCCAGAGCATCTTGTCTCTGGAATCTAGTTTTCCAGCATGAGCCCCCACCTTCTGACTGCCTTAAGAATGTTTTAGTCCTGTTTTAAAACAGAACTAAACAAACAAAAAAAACTGAGATTGGACCTAAGTTATCTAACTTATAGAAAATCAAACTTCCATTGAGTGGGAACAGGATCTGAACCCAGTTCTATATGATGCCCAAAGCCCAAGTTCCATCTGTGGTACCATCTTAACTACTTGATTTCTGACTGAAATCCCTGTGTTTGTAATCTAAAAGTGCTGGGTGATGGAGACTGAACTGCAGTGCTCTCATCCCACCCCTCCTGCCCTCTCCCATACACAAGTCTTCTAAGAAGTTGAACTTTGAGTTCACCTACACGGCCTCCTCATGGCCACAACTCACCTTGCCTGTATTCTGGCTCTCAGCCTCAAGACCATGAAGTCCAGGATCCAAGAAAAGAGGGTTCCAATAGTCATTCAGCAGTTTTGTCCTACAGTAGACCCAGACATGCAGCACTCCTGACATTCCTCAAGCATCCATTCCACAAACATTTATTGATTATCCCAGTATGAACTATGATAAGTCTTAAAGCTACAGAAATGTGTGTAGTGCAGTGAGAACTGCCCACAAGAAAAGCCAACATCCAGTATAGAAACAGACATACTAACCAAACATTTACAAATAAATAAATTCCTGGGGGCTTTAAGTCAAGTCTAGATTCTATAAATTAGATCTAAATGGAGGTAGACCAAGAAAAGGACAGTAGATGTCCTAGAGGTCTCAGAGAAGTTCCTTCAAGACAGGAAGTAGCCTATCTTGAAGGAAAAGAAATAGTTTGCCAGATCTAAAAGCAGAAGCTTTTGGCAGGGACCCTTCACATGTGCAAAGGCAGTAAAAGGACACACGAAATTCTAGAAACAACCATAGTTCCATGATGGGAGTGGGATGTAGGGAGACCGGCAGGATGATGTCCTGTAAACACTTCTTGACTGTATTTTATAGGTCACAGAGTCAGTAAACAACCTAAATCCCTGGTTGCAACTCGAGCGTACTAAATCCATCACTAGCTCTGCTTGGGGGTGGGAGGTAGGCTCCAGGAAGCGGGGTGTTCCACAGATGCGTCTGCACCATCTCCCTTAGATCTGGACGGAGGGACCGGAACTAGGCTTCCCAGGGCCTCTTGTCCCTCTGATACGCTACAGTCTCCCAGCCAAAGTGCTGACTGGCCATCACAGCTTCCCTGGCTCAACTTTCCTCTCTCCCTTCCTCCTGGCAACACTTTGAATCTAAAATAAAATCAGCTTCTGCCCATAGTGAGTAATTACAATAATAATGGCATTTCTAAGAGCTTTTTGTCTCCCTCCCCCTTTCTGTCCTGTGGCGGCCCCAGGGGATGGATAAACTCAGCGAATTTTACATGATGTGAAAACCAAATCATTTACCCAAAAGCTGCCTAACGAGGTTACTTTGGAAAGGAACACTACTCATAAAACAGAAATCAAAATGCCAAAAGGCAGAGGAAGAAATGTTTCAATAGTTGCATTCCTGACACCCACAGGCAAAGAAAATACAGAAGGACAAGTGATACTTAAAAGTAATCAAAAAGCCATGATATTATTTTAAGGCAGATCATCTCACAGGTGAGAATATAAATAAGAATAATTCTTTACATCTCCAGAGCGGCATAGCTCTTAGCTTTTCCAAAAATGTTTTCACAAATACCATCTCAGTTGAGACACACAACTATTTTGTAGAGAATTCATACTCAGAAAAACTAGGGGTCAAGTGTTTAAAGAATTACCCAAGGTCATGTGACCCATAGTGCTAAAACCCATATGAAAAACACGACTTTCGCCTCACGGTCAGCATTCTTGTGATAAGCTGAATTTTCCCCTGGAAGAAGCTTTTATTATTCCACAGACATATGATAGTGCTGATTATGTGCCAGTCAATATTCTAAGTGTTTAGGAATATTGACATATTTAACACTGATAACAATCTTGAGGCTTGGAGAGATTTAGTAACTTGTCTAAGCTGCCACAGCAGAGCCAGGACTTGAGTTCCTAAGGTCGGATTTCAGAAAGACACCTTGTAACCACTAGGTTTTGCTGCTACTCTGAGTTCACATTCATAATTTCCAAACAAAGAAAAATGTTTCATCTCTAATCTATTGTTTACTTACTTTCTAAAGACTTTTTAGAGGTTCACTCTTGAAAGTTCTTCAAAGTCAGTGCATTTTAATGTCTTAGACCACAGGATCCTCAAGGCCCTATCATGGGATCTTTGAGGTTAAAACTACCTTTATAATAATACCAGAACATTATTTCCCTTTTCACTTTCATTCTGTAGACAAGTGTACAGTGAAGGTGTCCAGAGGTTACCTAATGTATGATATTGAAGTAAGTTGCATACAGAAACAGATAGGATAATGCAGCTTTCATCTATTAAACCAGACATTAAAGTCATTGGCAAAAATGTAAAACAATTCCACTCTTCTCACTAATTGTCTTTCTTTGGAAAAGCAGTGATTTTTTTTCATTAAAAATATGTAAACATGTAATGGGTTTATTGTTGCTTTTCAAATAAGTTTATTTAAAATTTTTCATTTTTAATTTCCAGTAATGTAAATATCAAAAGATAATTCACATGGGGTCTTCGATGATTGAAAAAGTTTAAATGGCTCCTGAGACCAAAATGTGAGAATTCATCATTCAGTACAGTCATGCACCTCAGAGAATCTAACATGTCCATTGTTTTCCTGTTTGAGATTCCTCCTAGAGCTTTGGCCCTTCTGATCCAGTATGTGTGAAGTAGTTGCTCTGTCTCTCTGATACATGGGACTTTCTCTAATGTGTGCTCAGTCATTCAGTCATGTCTGACTCATTATAATCCCACAGATTATAGCCCACCAGCCTCCTCTGTCCATGGAGTTTTCCAGGCAAGGATACTGGAGTGGGTTACTGTTTCCTTCTCCAGGAGATCTTCCCGACCCGGGGATCAAACCTGCATCTCTTGCATCTCCTACATTGGCAGGCAGTTTCTTTACCACTGTGCCACGTGGAAAGCCCTCCTCCTTCCTTTAATAATTAACTCCTTTTTCTTCCTCCTGTGTTGAATGATCTGTTTCATGGATAATATGTCTTCCTCTTTATTGAGTAGTTGTTCCATTAGCTGGACAGGAAGAGCTGTAAGAGATGTAAAAATTTTTTGAGAACTTGCCCATATAAAAATGAATTTATGTGACATTTACATTAGTTTTTCTTGATAAAAAATTCTAAATCAAAATTTCCCTTTGGTGTTTTTAAAATCACTGTCCCATTATCTTCCAGCTTCAATGCATTGTTGAAAATCTAGTGTCAATCTGATGCTCAGTCCTTTTTGGGATATCTAGTTTCTCTCCTCCTTAGCTGTATGCAGACACTGTGTGATGACAGAAGTCTTTTCTTATTCACTGTGCTGGGCACACAATGGATCCTTTCAATGTGGAATCATAGTCTGTATTACTTCTTGGACAATTACCACCCCCCACCACTATCATTTTATGATTTGTTTTTGAAATTTCTACTAATCAAATATTGTGCCTTCTTGATTGCTCCTATAAATTCCTCTTTCCCTAATTTCCATCTCTATATTTTAGCCCTACTTTCTGGGAGTATTGATCAATTTTTGCATTCCATTCTTCTATAGATCTCTCTGAAATGTTTACCACCATGTTTTTACTTTCTAAAAGTTCTTTCTTATTTTCATTACTTTTTTTTTTACAGTATTCTCTTCTCAATTAATGGAAACAACATCTTCTGTGAGAATGATCAATTATAGGTTTTTAGATGACAAGAGTTTCCTGGGGTTTTTTCCATTTATTCTTCTAAAATTTCTTTTTGTTTATTTTAGTTTATTTCATGTTGGAAGCTTTTCTCAAGTGTCCAGTACACTTGGTTTGTCACTCATATTTAAGAATGGGGTATTACAGATTACAGATTTAACACCTGCTTTTCTTTTTTTTTTTTTTTTGAGAACATATTTTTTTTTTTTTTTGGTCATACATTGATATGAATCAGCCATAGATTTGCACGTGCTTTTCTGTGTGGTGAGAGGAATGACGTGCTTTTGCAAGGGTGCCACCAAAGTAGACATATCAATTGCTCTTTTTAGCTAGTAAAGAAAAGCTGGAGGTCATAAACTTGGTAGGCAGTACTCTGGGAACAAGGTGGAGAGAAGATGATATGGCAGAGCAATTAATGTCTCTATTGTAGACTTTATTTAATCCTTTGATTTTTTAGAAGTTGACTCCTGCTTTTCAGTTTTCCAGGTGCTATATACTGTTATATTGAGTTTGGAGTCTTATTTTATTCTTTGTTTTTATTTGTTTGGGTCTTGGTTTTATTTTTTAGATAAAATACACAGCTAGTCTTGTAATCCAACTGTAAAAAGTTTAAAGTTATGCCAATTTAATGCACAGCAGTAGTAGAGATGGGAATATGGTTGAATGGACAAAACCACTGATCTTGCACCTGAATGAGGCTGTCATGAAGCTATAATGATATAGAATCAAACTATTAATAATAATACAAATTTTTTTTGGAAAATGGTACTTACTGTTTTTCACTATAATAAATGCCACAGAGGAGGAGATGGATGATATAAACATGAAAGCTTTCTGATGGCACTAGTTTAAATGGATGAGAAATATAGTAGTCACAAGGGATCTTCCCAACAAAGACTTACCTCAATCCAGCAGCTGAACTGTGGTCTTTGGCTCTATTAAATATTGTAATTATTTCCTCACTAAGGTGAAAGTGATGCCATCCAACCATCTCATCCTCTGTCGTCCCCTTCTCCTCCAGCCCTCAAGCCTTCCCAGCATCAGGGTTTTTTCAAATGAGTCAGCTCTTTGCATCAGGTGGCTAAAGTATTGGAGTTTCAACTTCAACATCAGTCCTTCTAATGAACACCCAGGACTGATCTCCTTTAGGATGGACTGGTTGGATCTCCTTGCAGTCCAAGGGACTCTCAAGAGTCTTCTCCAAC